>NC_142704.1:8866846-9466846 GCF_029339155.1 Prunus mume | reverse complement strand
ATGAACTGGTCGCCAATGCATTTGTTGCAGCCTACGCAAAATGCGGGTCACTTACTTTGGCTGAGCAGGTCTTTCATGGCATAGAGACGAAGACAGTGAGCTCCTGGAATGCAATTATTGGTGGTTATGCCCAAAACGGAGATCCAAAAAAGGCTTTAGATTTGTACCTTCAAATGAAATATTCAGGCTTGGATCCTGACTGGTTTAGCATTGGGAGCCTCCTTTTAGCTTGTGCCCACCTGAAACTTCTTCAACATGGCAGACAGATTCATGGATTTGTGCTACGTGATGGGTTAGAAATGGACTCATTCATTGGTATTTCATTACTATCGTTTTACATCCAGTGTGGTAAATTATCATCTGCAAGAGTATTATTTGATAGGATGGAAGCTAAAAGTAGAGTGTCTTGGAATGCAATGATCACTGGTTACACTCAGAGTGGACTTCCTGATGAAGCCCTAGATCTCTTTCGCCAAATGCTGTCTGGTGAAACCCTACCTTGTGAAATTGCCACAATGAGCGTGTTTGAGGCATGCTCTCAACTTGCTTCTTTGCGATTGGGAAAAGAATTACATTGTTTTGCTTTGAAAGCTCGCCTCACAGAAGACCTGTTTGTTGGTTGTTCTCTCATAGATATGTATGCAAAAAGTGGCTGCATAGAAGAATCTCATAGGGTCTTTGATTGGTTAGTTAAGAAAGATGTGCCATCATGGAATGTTATAATTGCAGGATATGGAGTTCATGGACATGGAAGCAAGGCTTTAGAGCTATTTGGAAAAATGGTAAGTTTGGGGCAGAAGCCTGATGGCTTTACGTTTATTGGAGTTCTAACTGCGTGTAGCCATGCTGGGTTGGTTAAGGAAGGGCTAAAATATTTCAACCAGATGCAGAGCTTGTATGGAATTGATCCAAAATTAGAGCATTACGCATGTGTGGTGGACATGCTTGGTCGGGCTGGCCAATTGGAGGCAGCTTTAAACTTCATACATGAGATGCCTGAGGAGCCGGATACCAGAATGTGGAGCGCATTGCTTAGTTCCTGTAGGCTTCACAATAACTTGGATATGGGGCAGAAAATTTCCGAAAAGTTAATAGAATTAGAGCCTGAAAAGGCAGAGAGTTATGTGCTACTGTCAAACTTATATGCTGCATCAGGGAAATGGGATGATGTGAGACGGGTGCGGCGAAGGATGAAGGAGATGGGCCTTCAGAAAGACGCCGGGCACAGTTGGATTGAAGTTGGAGGGCAAATTTATAGCTTTGTTGCTGGTGACACTTCCCTGCCAGAGTCGGGAGAGATTAAGAAGATGTGGAGCAGATTAGAGGAAAAGATAAGTAAATTTGGATATAGACCCAACACAGGCTCTGTGCTTCATGAACTGGAAGAAGAGGAGGAGAAGATTGAAATATTGAGGGGGCACAGTGAGAAGCTTGCCATTTCATTTGGATTGTTGAAGATGAGTAAAGGTGCAACATTGAGAATCTGCAAAAACCTGCGCATTTGTGTAGATTGTCACAATGCTGCTAAGTTGATATCCAAGGTTGTTGAAAGAGAGATAGTTGTGAGAGACAATAAGCGCTTCCATCATTTCAAGCATGGCCTTTGTTCTTGTGGAGATTATTGGTAAATAAAAAAAAAAACCAAGCAAGTTTTCAGAGCTGCAGACAGATACTTTCATTCGTTTGTACATCACGTAATGTAAGAGATAACCAAAATGATTTTTATTTGTAATAATAATCACATTATTCATTAGTGGAAGTCAAAGTTGAGGGGTCAAAACTCCTTTCGACAATAATTGCTTGAAATATTATTCATTAGATCTATAATTTTGCATTTCAATCTCTAACTCCCATTGTTACAAAAATTATCAATTTTGACTTCCTCTTCAAAGCACATTTTGGAGAGGACAAGACCTAATGAATCGTACAAATTTCGAAAGATTTTTTTTAACATTTGGCTACACCACACCACTAACGAAATCGTACAAATTTCTTGAAAGAAAGATACAATTCTAAATTTCCACATGTATAGGATTAGATTATTTGTTGTCGGTGGACCCCACCTGACCTCGGGTCCACAATAACCATCCCTCGCTGAAATAAAAACTAAAAAAAGACTGCACAGATGGAAGCAAGCAGCAGACTTTTGAAGCCTCGATTTTTCACTTGCTTTGGAGTCTGGAGAGTGGTTTACAGGTTGTTAGTTGTTTGCAGCAAAATTGTGGAATGGCGAGTGTGCCGTCTCCGTCGTCTCCTCCAGCCTCACCGTCTTTTGCTTCCAGCTCCGACAACTCCGCCACTGAACCCATCCCTCACTCTCCTCCAAATCCACAGGTTCTATCACTCTCTCTCTCTCTCTACATATATAGATGTGTACACACACACATATATATATTTATATATGTATGCGCATGTTGCATGGTCGGTGTAATATTGATTTCTTATGGGTTCTTTCATTTCATCAATTTTTTTTTTTTAAAATATGTGCAAGGTTGATGCTGGGGTCAACAATGGGGTTCTCAATGTCGACGAGAAAAAGCCTGATATTTCTGCATATTTTGAGTGAGTCTTCTTTCCTTTCTTTTCTTTTTGCGAGTAATTCCCCTTCCTGTTATGTTCATTGTTTTGAGAAATGTATTTGCAATTACCATGCCATTAATTCGCATATTATGAGTATTTTCCCTTGTTCTTTCTTCTCTCTATAGTATTTGGAATATAATTTTCCCAATAACTAAAACTTTAGTGAGCAAGATGAGATTTTGCTTACAGATGTGTGTATTTTATTGCTTTGGCCTACTCGTAAGTTTGGTTTTTGATAGTCACGTAGCAATAAAATCGAAAGGAAAGCATTTCTTGACATACTAACTTTTGCTTCTTCACATACTTTTTTGGCTAAGTGTCTATGAGTTGGTTTTCCAGGTAAAACAAATAAAGAGGGAATTAATTAAAGCAGTTGGGTTCATTAAATTTCACTCCTTTGCCAATTTTTGCAGAGTCCTGAATTTTGAAATTGAGCTAGAATAAACTTCCCAAAAATTGAATAGATTGTAAAGGACCAGCGTAAACTCTGCAGAGAGAATATAAACCATGTTTTAGTTACGGATAATTGTGACCTAAATATTTATGAGAGATGGAACTATCTTATGTGGATACTTCTTCAGAAAACCGTGTTTGCATCATTTTGACATACATTCTCTGATTGAATTTAGTTACTTGTACATGGACAGAATAATTCAAGTTGTTTCATATTTTTTTAAAATTCAGTTGTGAAACTCTTCTCAAAATGTCCCATCTTCTGCCCTTCAGTATGCTCACATGTTTTAGAGCTTTCCTGAATATGTTTATTTGATTTTCATGAGTTACTGCTTTCCATATTTGGCATTTGAATTTCCGGGCCTTACACTTACACTTCTAAGCCTTCCTCTCTCCTTTGTATCTGCACTCACACAAACAGAAATGGTAATCTTTATCTACCATGTATACCAGAACAAAGTTTTCTAGATGAATGTAAGTCAGCCTAATTGCAACTTCAGTAATGTAGCAGTCCATGGTGGTGGATGTTTAGCCATCTGAAGTCTTAGTCAACATAATTAACCACTTCATGGAAAGAAAGTACTATGATATGATACTCCTCTTAAATAAGACTGAGGAGGTTCCTTGGTTTACATAATCATACCCCAGTAATAGTATCCTCTGACCTCCAAAGCAGACACATGCTGACTGGGTTCACCCTACTCAAAGCAACTGGTTTCATTCCGACTGACTGATATTGTCAGCAGCCTTGGTCTCTCAGCTTATGCAGTTTTGTTTTGCTGCAGTTGGAGAGGTCAGACACCTTGTCTTACTCCCCCAATGGTAATAAGTAGAGGATTGTATATAATTCATAACATCTTAAAACTATCAAAGGTAAAAAGTTTCTCTTTATTAGAAGCTTATTTGGAAAGTCTTTGACCTATGCCCTTCCTTCTAGACTCAGTGATGCTTTTGTTGCAAACTTTGTCTGGGTCTATGCCAGGGACCTCTCTGTGTAGTTAGCTGATGTAGATGACATCATTTACCTCTCTTCCTTTTTCTTAAGAGAACGCAGAGTTTATGTGAATTACATCTAATAGCTCAGATTCCCATTACATGGTGCTTTTGTTGTTGTGAATGCATGAAATCGGTCATGGTTGGTGACGAGTTTTCATTACGCAAATTAGGTCTGTCTGCAATGCAGGAAGCCCAAAAGGCTTACTGATGCCTTGTTGATCTACTAGTTATGATCTTAGTCATTTAAAATCATGTGACATGTGAGTATTAAGTAATCTTAAGGGCTAGGATTAACAGGTTATTTTGTAACCAGTGGCTAGCTGGGAGAGCTGTTTTAACAATATCTTATTGTGAGTCTTTGTAATAAGATTTTTGACAGAATATGTATCGTCAGATTACAGAATTTCTTTTGGATCACTCTTGCCCTAGACATTCAGTTATCATTAGTACTGGTTTGCTCCTATTGGTGCCTTCTTCGGATTCTGTTTTTCTCTTGCTGCAAGCTTAGTGGAAAGTTTTCTGCTGCTCCAGGATTTTATCCTTCATGCTTATAATGCATCTTAACTTCTCTTGTATGTTATATTACAAATTTGAACCAGAGGGTGGGCGATAAACTATGTCCTTTGTTTGTGTTAGTGATCTTCACAGTGCCAACATTGAAAAGTTCAAGAAATATGAAGCTGACTACAGTCGTTGGTTGACTGCAAAATACTTCTCAAAGAAGAATCTGTATGGAGGTGTGCAGCATTTTTTTTTTTTTCAAATCTATGATGCGGAATACATTTTAAACCACAGCTTTTTATTATTGAATTGTAATGATGATGAAGGCAAGTGAAAGAGTTATTCAAAATTAAAATTACTTCATTCTTGCAGGCAACATCTTTGATGAAGATATGACAATCCAGGATGAGATTATTAAGTCAAGCAGGTACAATTATTGAAGCATGTGTTTTTTTGCCTGAAATATCGTAGATTTTTATTTTTCAGAATCTAATCATGTTGAGTTCCTCATTGTCTAGGTGGCCTTGTACCCGATCATATGCAGACCCAGTGCAGGGTTTTGAAGAACAGAGCAACAGCTGTTCAACTTCTACTATAGCCGAGTCCCCATCTAACATCTCAAATGGGAAGCACCTAGCAAAGAAGAACAGTTGATGATAGTTTTTGTCGATTTTCTAGGACCTACATATATCATATTTTGTACACAAATAAACGTGTTGAATGATGATGGGTGCTAACATATTACTGAATTACATGAACCCAAGATTTTGGAAATCTCTAATTCAGCTATTAGGAGTTTCTTATGGCAATTGATGTCTTTGCATCAGATGCCTGCCGTATTAATTTTATTGAGCAACGCATAGTTGAGATGCAAATCGTTGGCAAATAACATAATGACATACACCATCGCTGAAGCATAAAATGGCTTCGCAGAACAACTAAAAAGCACAATATTACATGCATACAGCCTTACCACAACTCAACTGGGAGATTTGTATTGCACCAGTTAAACTCATATATCTTTGACTGTATTTACCTAATATAAAGAAAAGGGAAAATTTTATGCATCAATACTAGTGAAACCCTGTACCGAATGAAGTTCCTCCATGTTTCATAGCAGAGATGTAATCATGGGGTACTGGAATCTTCGGCTCTAAGTCGATTGCCATTGGTGTTGGTGGTGGTGACATCTCCCACATTCCTCAGAGGTGTTATGAGATCGGCAAGGAGGATTTGGAGGGAAGAAACTCTCTCTTTCAATTGAGCATTCTCCTGGAGGATCTGCTGGTTGCCCTCTAACAGTTGGATGAGCTTCTCCGAGAGCTGGCGATTCGTAGCATGGAGCTGATCCACCTGATACTGCAGCTCTTCAATCTGCTTCTTCTTGCGCATCCGTGACCTTCTTGCAGACTCTCTGTTGGATATCATTCTCTTGAGCCTCCTTTCATAGTTAATGCTTTGCTCCCCTGCTTCATCAAAGGCAGTTTCATTGCTGAGAGAAGAGGTGTTTGGTGAGAAATCATGGATGTGAGAGAGGGGGAAGAACCTAGTGGGGCAAAGTGATATGGAATCCATATTGTGAACTGGATTTGGATGGGATTGAGTTGGGATAGAATGACTAGTTAAGTAGTGGAGTCCCTTTGATTCATTTGGCTCCATCAAGGTGAAGAACTTTCAGGTGACTAGGAGGGGAAGAGAGAGAAATTTCACAAGGGGTTTTAGTGTTTTAGAGAACAAGTACCATACTGAATTTATAGTGAGCTTGTAGCAACTATATATACACACACGCGCGCATTTCTTGGCATTCAAGTTTTAAGAAATTTGACTGGAAGGAACTGCGGTTTTGTTTATGAGATATGGCTCTAGCTAACTAGGGAGATTAATTGACGCAAGGACGCAAGCACATTAGCTTCTTGTCATGTATTGTAATGTTGTTTAACTTTTTTTTTTTTCTTTGTCTTCACATGAATTCATATCAACATCTCAAGGCAAGACCTGAAGAGAGGGATGCTAATTTCAGGAGATGCGTGCAGAATTATGAAAGAATTTAGAGTGGATGATCACATTAATTTGCATATTTTACATTACTTCCTCGGAACGTCTCGCCAAGAATGTGCTTAACAGAGAAATTAGGATTTGCTATAAATGCAGGGAAAGGCTAGTTCATGAAGACAAGTGATCTCATGAAATGGACAGATTGATCTTTCAACCGAAAGGTTTACAAGGTTTGTTTGTGTTGTTGTATGGATGGATCATACAAAAGTGAAAATATGACTTAAACTCCTACTTAAGCTTTTTTTGGTTGCTTCTAGGATTAATGTAGGTGATAAATACCAATAAATTATCTTGATTAAGAAGCTTACACATTTACTTTAATGAATTCCAAGTGATTAAATGTCTTTTCCATGACATTTAAGGATGCAAAGCTATGCCTCTATCTCTATGTACAAAAATAAGCAACCTAGTTTAAGGACAAAGGAAGTTGTAAAATATTTCTTTCATGAGTTTTGATGCAGAAATGCGTGAAAGTTATTAATAGGACACAAACAAACGTTTCCGGCAGAAAAAAGAAAAAAACAAGGTACAAATGATGGGCATCATCAGCTTACTTTTGCTAAATTGGTTACAGAAGAAACATAAATTTTATTTGATTTTGTGGTTGAACATTTAATCCAATATATTGACTATCATTAAAAAATGCTCAGTCTGCATAAGCAAGCACCAATTGTTGTGTTTTAATGCTTCTTTTCTTTTTCCCAAATTGCCACCCCTGAGAAAATATACAAGGAATGTAGTGGATAAAATCCCTATAATTTAGTAGCATAGAGTCATTCGAATTCTAATTTTACCCAATAATTTGATTTCAACGGATGGGGGTTCTTTCTAACTTGTTCTTCTTCTTTTTCTCCTTTTTCTTTTTGAGTGAGATGCAGCTGTTTCATGAGTTTAACGCAAATATGCTTTTGCTTTTTCTACTGATGGAATTACTTTTTTCGTTTCCTATCAAAGAAAAAACATGTCCAGATGGGTAGTTTAGGCCTCCAAAATCTCTAAGGATGAAAGAACACACAAAAAATAAAACATATTATTACATTATATGCTTGACCTGACCATCATAAGGGAGGAATTCCCATAAAAAATGTTAACAATGATCAGAAATAATTAACATGATAATCCAGCCATAAAACATTCTTATACTCTCATCAAAACAAACAAAGCATCCTGAATCATCTTATCCTCCATCTTTTAACCAAATACAAGAGGTAAACACTTCGCCACAGCGATATCTACATTTTCAAAAACCTAAAGCTGACTTTCAAAAAAATACCTCATCATAATCAAAGCCAAGAGGATGCGCTTGGGTCCTTCTGCCCTCAACAGAATGAGTTGGGGTCCTTCTGCCCTCATACGCAGCATCATCGGTAGGTAATTCATGTCGACAAACAGGACATGTATTTCTGATGCGCAGCCATGGGACAATGCAATCACCATGGTACCTATGTGCACAAGGCAGCTGCTTTGCTTGTTCCCCAATATTCATGTCATCCTTACAAACAGCGCAAAGTGCATTACTGTTGTCCACATCCTCCTGAGTCAAAACCACTGAGGGAAGATTTTCAACAACAGCGTTGGCAGCCGGAGGCCTCCCCGTTGATGCATTCTCATTCTCAGAGAATTGCCCAAACAACAAATCATACTCTGCAGTGTAGATATAATCATCATGATCTCCCCCATTGAACGGTTCAGCATCTGGGTTTGTCTCCCAATTACTGGCATTCAACAGAACTTCCCATTCTAAACTCTCCAAAGGTTCAATTCTCTCCACACTCACTTCCTCTTCAGGAGCAATTATTGTCGAAACTGAAACTGAGACCGATCCTGATTCAGTATGATCGGGATCAATAAACATGCTGAAGACCTCTCGCTCCTCACTGCCGCTGTCAACTTCTTCCCACTCGAAATCTTCGTTATTTTCCCTGTGGTCTTCCAAAAGAAGCGAATCCCAACAAAGTGGGATGCTTGTATCATCGTCACAGTCATCCGGAAGATGATACGCACTATGCTCATCCACAGAATTCAAATCAATCCCAATAACCCCATTCTCATCCTCCTCATCTGAATCGGACCCAAATCCAACGAGCCGCACGCAATTCTCAAAAGCTTCAGCCCTACTTAAATTAGACGTTGCCTCACCAGATTCAGACCCAGAAACCCTCCTTCCCACGAAGAAATCGTCCTCGTCAGGATCATCAATACCATCACCATCCAAACAATGCCTAGAATCTAAGCCTGACCCTAACCCTAAACTTAAATCGAGGTCCAAACCACCCATACCCACATCGCAATCGCAATCGCAATCGCAATTCCCCTCAATAACCCCAAAACTGAAATCATCGTTAAGAGCTTCAGAAACCGAAACGGAACGAACGGTTACCTGAGACTGCTCGACGCGTTGCTGGAAGAGATCCATGACGAAATTGACCTGGTTCTCGCGGTCCTCCAGGTTGGAAATGGAACTGGGCTCCGAGACTTCGTTGTTCCGAATGACGTGGATGGTAGATTGGTATTGGGAGAAGAGGTCGTCGCAGTCTTCGTCTTCGTCTTCGTCTTCGTCTTCGTCTTCGTGGACGGTGAGGATGTGGGCGCGGAGGGAGCGATCGGAGGGCGGGAATTCGAGATCGGAGGAGTAGACGTCGAAGTCGTGGTGGGCCCAGTTGGGGAGGGGGTCTAGGGTTAAGGATTGGCGAGGTTCGTCGTCTGGGTCGTGGAGGTGAAGGAAGGTGACCTCTGCCATTGACGTGTAATTTTCTTCGGGTTCGGTTCTGGTTTGCTTTGAATTGTGAATCAACCAAAATTTTGAGGGTTTTAAAGTTTGTAATGTAGCAACAGTGAAATTACGGCTAAACCCCTCTTTTTTTGCAAAATAGACGTGTGTGGTTTGGATTTTCACGTCTCTCGTGTTGGCTGTATGTCACTCACTGAATTCGCATATAAGATATTAACATGAATTTATTTATTGCTGAGTTACAATAATAACCTGCTAACTTTGAACTCCAACTATTTTCTACTTTACTCAATATCTCCAATTTCAACTCCATCATCAATTACATAAGGGTATTTATAACAATCTAACATTAGAGTGAAAATAAAATTTTAACTTATTCTATGAAAGAAATCCTAATTCAAATAAAATTAGCTCTGCACCTGATTTTAAATCTCATTTTTCTTAAATTAGATTAATCTAGAGTAAAGTTGTCTGAATTTCGTATTTTTTATTTAAAATAAATTAATTGCAAACTTAACAATTTCTAATAGGAAACCTTTACCTTGGCCTTGAGAACCTCCTTTCTTTCCTAGGAAACCAGACCACATATTTTTTTTTTTGGTCAACCATGGCCGCATTTGATCTGCTTCTTGGTAGGTTCATGATCGTTTTAGGTGGCCCATTCTGAGCCCACAACATGTTTTAGGCCCAATAATTCTTACATTAAATGAAACCTGTTTGTGAGGTGAGGTCACAATTTTTCAGAGAGTCCCAAATATATAGTACTTTAAGAAAATGATCTCACTTCCACACACACAAAAAAAAAAAAAAAAAAAAAAGTGATCTATTTTTATTATTAAAAATAATAAAATAAAATAAAAATGAAGAAATAGAGGCTCTGATGTTTACGTAATTACATAGCACACACTTATGATGTGACGCATCCCTAATACATGCGATGCGACTCTAGATAGAAAAAAGGAAAGAAAAAATTGAGACAAATTCTTGTCTAGGTCGTATTACTTGAATGTTAATCCCAGATGGTATTAGCAAATCTCATCTCTAAGCTATGCATTCAAACTCCATGTAATTAATTAGTGAATTGGAGAGGACCTTACCTTACTTGATCAATTTCTTCATGAATGGATTAGATGCTCGTCGAGTTACTTCTGCCTTCTTCACTTTCTCTTGATCATTTGATGGGGCAGGTGATTGTGCCTGAGACGTTTCCCCTACCTTCTTCATGTCTCCTGCATTGTTCACCTTTGCACCATTTTTCCCCTCTGTCGTTTTTACCTTCCCAAGATCAGCCGCCATTGCAGCTTGTTTTTCTTCTGTTTTCTCTATCCCAACCTTAGCTTCTTGTGTTTTGGCTTTCTTTGTAAATATGGGAGCCGACAGTTTTGATGATGATAATGGAATGTCATTCCCTGGCAACTTACTCTGCTTGGTAGAGAAAATTGTCTTGCTGGGTGCAATGTCATTCGTGATCAAGGATGCGTTGCAGTTTGAGTTAGGGAAAGTGGTTTCCAAGGCTCTTTTACTTTCATTGAGCAACCTTTCCTGTTAGAATTTATAAGAGATCATAAGAAACTGCAGGATGAAAATGGAAACAGATTGGTTTCCAATGTGGCTAACTCTAAGTGGAGATATGCACTCATAGTTCGATATTGAAACCTTACCTCCAGTATGTTATTGAACCTTTCAGCCAAGTTAGGGAGCTTCAGAACAGTAACAAGCTTAATTGCACCCCTTACTGATTTTTCCAGGGATAGAAGCTTCACAAGTTCAGTGGCTCTCACAAGCTTATCTCCTGAAATAACCACCATAAGCAAGCATTTCAATACTCTCAACATTTTTCATTTTGTTGAATCAAGATTATAAAATTGATGTTGCATTGACTGTAAAAGACTCACCATTGCAGCAGGATGCAATAAGCTTTAAGATACATCTATCTTGAGCTGTTTCTGTATTGAAAGCTTCATCGTCAAGTGAAGTGGTGTCCAAACCAGCACCAGCCACTTCTATTTGCTTTTGAACCTGTAAAGTTACATTCATGTGATCATCTCAGCCATTGACCATCAGTAAGCAGAACAGGCATAGAGCAGGACGTAGAACAAGCTAAAAATATGAAAAGTTTGCACGACAGACAATAAACTCTAGGAGGTGAGGATGAAAGGACGCACCTGTACAAGGTGCATGTTGTTCAGCATAAACTCATTTTCAAGAGCATCTGCTCCTAGATCGGAGGATGCTAGAGGAAATGAAAAGTTTAGCGGAGTGAGGACTGGTTTGGGTATCACCTGAAAAAGTAGGATGGTCAAGAAATGATTTACAAAGGAAAATTTTGAGAGGAAGGAGGTGGTGAGCCATCCCTACCTGCGGGTATAGGTCTGGACTTTTGCAAACTATACAAAACAATTTGCTTGCATTCAACCCAACCACCCAATAATTTTCATCTGACTTCTCTTTACTAGCACTGCATAATAGATTTTTGTTATAAATCAAGTGACAGAATCCAATATCAGAAGCTTTTTATTTAGAGAAGCATTCTATATATGTTCTTTATCAGAGGAATCTTGAACCTGAAGAGAGGGAGCCAACTGCCACCATATTGGCTTGTAAAAACTCTGAGCACACCCTATCAAATAAAATGATAGAGATTTTATATCCAATTTCAAGAGCAGTTGAACTCATAGTAATAGAATTGCTTTAAAATAGAGTGAAAGTACCTTGGAATCATAGGAGCTTAATTGCCCTTCTTCACTAAACCCAAACCATGTTAGATGTGAACCAGGAGTCAAAGGCAGACGTCCTCTAAGAGGCTGGCTCCCATTAGTTATGTTAAGTACTCTATATTCAAGCATCTGCATGTTCAGAAGAAAAAGTAATTCATTTCAGCACATAAAATAGTATGAGATAACAAGTGCAAACCTTCAGCCAGCACTTATGTATCTTCCTACTGGAGTGAGTGGGTGACAGCCCTTTAACAAGAGGAAAATTGATCGATTTTATTAGAACTTATGTCAATGGTATCAACACGCACTTCTGGACTTAATAGTGTTCGAATTTTATAAATCCACATTTCTGAAGTTAAAAAAAGATGAATAGGACATATCAGCACCCGAATATAATATGGGCAATCACTTGAAAGTCAGACCTGCTCATCTGAGGTAAGACATTCAGAAGCATGAGTGACAATAGCAAGCTCATCAATGAAGCCTGATGCAGTCACCACAGGTCCATCAAGGGAGAGAACATGTCTCTGCAATGAAATGCTTTCAGAAAAACAGACATCTCCAGAAACTAACCTCAATATCATCAACCATTTAGAGTAACTTAAAATCAAAAGTGATTGATGAACTAATTTACATTTAAGAATGTATTCAGGAAGGCAAGAATCATATCCATTAAAATCCGATTGCTCCAAAACTAAAAATAACTGAAGTCAACATACCTGCAAACCACCATCAGTGAAAATGCGGAGGAAGTTAAGACTCGTAATTGCTGCTACCCAAGCTGTACCAAGTGCCACAACCTTCACTTCTTCCCCTTCCAATCGCATAGACCACTGGGTTTGCATCACACATCAAAGTCAGCATATACTAAAGTTCTCGTATTCATCATGGATAGGAAGTTACGATATTTAGAGTGTGCATGTATAAATCACCACACCATATAGCATGAATGCATAAATTTTGAAAGGCAACGATTTAACCTCACTATTATTTGCCCAGCTCCTAAATGGCCGATACATGAGAGTACTCATGTTTTTTTCACCCTTGGAGGGATTTGCAAAAACACTTCCATTCTCATTTAGTGAAGCCATGGTAAAACCGAAATGGTCGTTCATTGATGGAACTCTTGGACCTCGGCTTGTATCATGAAAATCAATCTGTATCCAAGACACACTAAAATGTCAGTATGATATAAAGGCACTCCTGGCTAACAAAAACAATTCTATCTTGAAGTCTGTGTGTGGAGGGTGGAGAGAGGAAGAGGAAGAGGATAAGGGAGAGGGAGAGGGTTTGGTCAACTTAAGGCATAGTTTACCTCAATATGGGAGAAGCCGTCATGTTCAATTGTAGTTATAGCTCCAAGCATGTTATAGCACAAAAAGCGCCTTTTCCCAGGCTGCAAAGGAGTGGCGCCTGGCTGGAAGGCCCCCTGCATTTTTGGTCTAACAGATGTCAATTTGCTGCTTACTCCCTCTTTCCCGTTATCAACGCTTTCACTATGTTTACGGCGTGCTTTTTTATGGGACTCAACTTTTGGGAGCAAGCTCAAGTCATCAAAACCGTCCTCTTCTAAATCATTGTCATATGCAGAGTGCTTGTGTAGTCTCTTCCTGCTAGGTGGTTCAGATTCCCCATGGCTATCTTCACCAAGATCACTTAAACTACCAGAAGTGCTAAGCTCCTCACCCTCCTCTTCGTCAAACAAAAGCAGACCATTGCTGTTATTCAATTTTTGATTGGGAACATCTTCAGTGGGAGACTTCATTGATGAAGGAGTCACCGATTCCCACACACCATACTTGCCCGTACAATCAATAACAGCCAGTGCGTTGCCAATTGGCTTCCACGCCAAGCAGCATATTCTCTCATCAAACTTATGCCTGTCAATGTCCTGTTTCTGATCGACATCCCAGATGAGAACCTGCATATCCAAACCAGAAGTGGCCATGTATTTTCCATTAGGTGACCAAGCCAAGAAACAAATAGGCTGTGTGTGGTCACCTCTCAATGAAAACAGCGTCTCAGCTGTGTCTCTATCGTACACCACCACATCGTTTCTCAACCCCGGCACAGCTAATTTGTTTCCATCAGGACTCCAGCTGAGTACGTTCATGATGGAACGGTCGAAACCAGAGTTAGGAGCTATCCCTTTAAGGGTATGCAATGTGGTTCCAGATTGAAGTTCCCAGTATATTACAGTCCCAGTTGAATCAATAGAAGCCAAGTATTCACTGTGGGGATCAAAAGCTAAGCCAGTCACAGATCCTTTGTGTCCTTTGAGAACTCTTGAAATTGAACCATCAACTGTGTTAATAAGCTTAATGCCCTCATCATCACCAGCAGCAGCCAACAAAGTCCCTGATTTGTTAAACGCAAGGGCACGTATTGGCAGCGTGAATCTGGTAATATTAGTCTGAAACTCCCCGCCTAGCAAAGTTGAATTACAAAATTAATCAAACCATAGGTTATTTTTTCCTCGAAATCAAACTGGAGGTTCAAACAAGCATAATTCAAAAGATTATTAGACATGGCAACAATTCGCAAGGCCCAATCAATAATTGAATTTGAAATGACATGCGTAACCAGGTAATGAATAGACATTTACATCCAGGAGTTTACACTGACAAATTCATAACCATAATATGCTTTTGCAATTATAAAACCTCTAATTCTCTAAACACATGCAAGCATTCAGTTTCTTTTTCAGAGATCCAAACACTAGTGAGTTGTAAAATTCAATAATTCCTTCCAATTCCTGCATTTCACAAATCACATTGACAAAATATAATATTACTCAATTTCAAACCCAAAGAATCAAACTGATGCAAGAAACCCCAATTTCTACAAAATCCAAAAAAAAAAACGAAAATCATGAGAAATTGGGGGAAGATAGTGACCAGGAAACTTGTAGAGCTTGACGGAGTGGTCTTCGGACCCAGAGGCGAGGCAGGTGGAGTTGGGGCTGAGAGCTAGGGCAGTAACGCCGTCGCGGTGGTGCTGGAGGAGCTTCGGAGGACTGGAGGGCAGAAGAGAGTCGTGGATGGCGATTGTGGGGTCGGCGGAGGAGGCCGTCACGACGTGGTAGGCTTGCTGGTCCCACAATACCGAGCAGAACGACGGGCGGCCGTTGCTGCTCGTGGCCTTGTGGGCCTCTCGGAGCTTCAGCGATCGGACCTTCATGGCTCGGCGGCTCCAAGGAAACTTGGATTTGGTTTTTATGGCTTTCCGGGTTTGTTTGTTGTTTAAATTGTTTTGTTTTTTGTTTATATTGTAATCGAATTGAGAGAGAAAATCAGTGTGGCTTTTGGCGGGAAATGGGGGTTTGGATTTGGCGGGTAAGATTGAATATTTTGCTGGTGTTGTGGGCTTCTACTGGGCTTTGGAACGTTGTAGAGATTAATATGGGCCCCACTTTTCCTTTCTCAAACTATCAGGACAAGTTATTGGATCATGCTAAAGGTAATAGGCCCACCACCCAAATGCAAGTTTTTTCATCTTCAATTTCATCCATTTGATATCTAATGTTTTTAAATTTGACCAAATTACGTCTTCCGTCAATTTAACCATTAGATTTTCTTTTAAATTGATGATGTGGCAAGTGTGGTACCTACTTTAATGCTAATGTGTGAAAAACAAATTAAGAAAATATGGATTTCTTTTCCGCATATGTGGGGTAAGCTAAGTTCAACTCCATCTCCATACACTATATTAGTTTAGAATACTGATATTGTCAAAAATGAGAGAAACAAAAAATAATTTTTTTCATTCGCCTTCCTTTTTAATCATTTTTCTTTCCTTCATACCCAAATCTGAAATTGCTTTCTATTAGTGGATTCAATGTCGGGTGGAAGAGTATGAGCATGCTGTTTTGGTTTGGTTGATTGGACCTTTTCCAATGAGTTAACAAGGTACACGTGACTCCCAAGGATGCAAAATATACGTATGTAGTGTAGACCGAAGGTTGGTTCCATGTGACCATGTTTTGTAAAAGGCAAAACAACTTTCTTTTTTTATTTGAACATTGAACCCCTATGGTTTGTTTGCCGAACTTGCAAACCAAAAGTTGTCTTTAATTGAAATTTGTTCTCCGAACTTACATATCCACATGCATTTAGAATCCCTAAATTCTTAAAGCTAAGATCTTTTTCGGTCCATCAGCGTACAAATTCTTCAAGCAAAGCCACTGAGAATAAAACTTACTAATAAAAAGTAATTAACATTTCTTTAGGGTTTGTATATTGTTTTGTATGAATGGTGCGCTTTGATTCAGTTTATTTGATCGCATACATAATAGGATTTTAGTGAGTAACATGATGATTGAAATTTGCAAATAAGGTTTTTGAAGACAAAGATTGAATCACCGACTGCAAATTACGTATCTCATATTTCAAAATTCATGTGAATATAAAACGTTTTTCACTTTCATCCGTGTATACCATGGTATTTGAAGTTTGAACCCACTTTTTCACAGTTCACGACTAAAATCAGTCAAATATCGACATGCTTGGGCAGCCTTATGGTAAAAAATAATAATAAATCTAACAGATAAGCTAATTAAGTATGACCAAAGCTTCCTATTCACACTTAAAAAATTACTAAGTCTATAAGGAGGCCTACTATATATGAAGGTGTGCCCAGGCAACTTGGTCAAATCAAATGACAAGCTAAGCTAAGCATGTGCTTATCAAACCTGTTTCTCACTATATATAAAGACCATGTTTCAAAGTCCAAAACCCTATGGCTAACTTGTATGCAGCCAACCTTGGCCTGCCTTGGCCAGAAAAACAAACCTCCTCGTTGCATGCACGGCGGCAGACAGGCGCTGAACACCGTATCTTCCATTCCACGCGATCACATTCACAACACTTTTTCCAAACAATTTCAACTATATATATATATAGAAAAACCATTTTCAATGCCTTTCCATTAACCAAAGCTTAATTTGAACACTGCTTTGTTTTCTGTTATTTGTTTTGATCCTTTTCCCCAGAGAACCCCCAATCATATTTTAATTACGACACATATAGTGTTGACTAGCCGTACGTAGCTTAATTTGCTGCCTTGACCTAGCTCTGGACTCTATAAACACCCCCGTTCCATTTCATAGGGTTCCTCTCTCTTTCGCTAGCTACCCAAAGAAGAAAAGGAACAGAAAGATATGGTGTTTCTAAGGTTCATCATTACCCTTGTACCCTTCTTCATTTTGCTACATGTAACACACGGAGGTACGTACATTTCAACTTACGTATTTGCTCTTTTCCTTAAATTTCTTAAATGATGAAAGTACATATATACATATATAGCTTTGATTCTTAGTTTGATGTTCTTGTAGCTTTGAGCAAAGTACTGGCTTCTGATGAAATTGGGCGACCAATACCAAGAAGAAGCCCCGTAAATGTTGAAAAGGTATACTAGTACATATATTACAGAATACTCTGAAATATACATACATGTTCTAGAAATTTGATATATCTTATTCTCTAATAAAATCAGGAAATTTATGATGGCGTTCCTGCCGCCATGGATGAAGTTGAATGTACAAGAATTGGGAGCAGGAAAATGAGCATGCCTAAAAGGATTTCGGGAATGATAAATGAGGAAGGGTTCAATAATATTGGTAGAGAACGTAGGTTCATCAGAAGCACAAGTAATCGTCGTCGTCGAATGAAGTTCAAAATCGAAGGTTTTATACCTCTCAATGCCGATTATCATGTCCCGAAACCTCATCCACCTAAGAATAACTAAGGAAGAGCAAGAGCACTAGTGGTAGCAGTGAAGGCGGCGGCTTTAGTTTTAGGACACAAAGTTTTGTTATACTCTTCATTTCCTCATTTTGCTAGGTTTTTCTTATATATATAGGTAGCGTTTTGTGATTTTTGTAAACGCTTTTGTTTTTCTATATCTTCTTTGGGTTATCATTTGTGGTTATGTAAGCATTTTGAGGGAGCGACAAATTTGGAGTGTCGTACTTGTATGTATGGAAAAGATATTGGCGTTCTTCAATCTAAGGCCAAAATTCATAGTTGTTATTGGGTTTAGTCCACACTTTTTTTGCTATAGATTTGGGTCCATTGACTTTTATTAATTTTTTCACATGTCAATTTTACCATTTGAGGTACATAAGGAAAGAACAGTAATTGAAAATCCAAATTAATCTATCGATTCTTTCCTTCTAAATAGATTTCAAATTTTAAATTTGGAATCCTTCTATTGCCGCCATGACATAAAAGAGTTAATATAAAACAATGAAAGTAGGAGAATTATTGATGATATCTTTCCAACAAATGTTTACCTGACTACTAGGTAAATATGATATAATATACCTAATTATTAGGTAAATCTATATATATAAAGCAAAATGTAAAGAATGATAAAATATTCAAAATACCATAAAATACCCTTGGTTAATTCAAATATTAAGAATTGAAATTATTAATTAAATGATGATAATATGGTAAATTCACACTTTTTCATATTAAAAAAAGAAAAATTAAAAGAAAAATTAGATAATGAATCCTATTTTTATAGAACACAACTACCCATAAAATAATGTACCTAATTAGTAAATATAACATAATGTACCTAACACATAAATAGTATATTCTACTATACATGATAAACATGAAGATTTTAGATAAAATGTGTGGATTTGAGTGAGACAACCAATAATCGTAAAATGCCACAACAAAAACATGGGAAAAACTGGAAGATAATTAACTATCAAGAAACAAAGGAATCGAAAATGATGTTTTTTTGGGGGACACAAAATCCACATGTGTTAATGGTTAATTGCCTCTTAATTAAAGATATTAGGTGGGAATGAACTTTATAGCAACAAAAACATGAAGAAAAAAAGTGAGCTAAACAAAATAAAATGTAAAACAATGAGAGTATTTTAGTGAGGAATTGTATTATCAAAGAAGAAAACAAACAAACAAAATCAGTGAATAACAAAAGTTGTGGCAAAGAGTAAAAGAATATTTATGTACCTTGTGTATAGGTTGCAATAGTGCAAGAATATTGATTTTGTGCAAATGGGCAGAGTAGATTTCATCAAAATATGATGATTGAAGGGATGAGGGAATAAAGGAAGGGAAAGACTTGGCCAAATTGGGTAGAAGCCATTAGGGTTTCTTGGAAAAATGTAGCTTCCAGCGCCTATAAAAAGAGGCATTTCCTACCCATCATCAACAACACACATCTAGAGAGCAAGCTCCATCTCTCACTCTGAAATTTCTGCAATTTCTTGTCCTACTCCTTCATCTCCTCCCATTTTCTCTTATGGCATGCAATTCCAGAGTCTGACATAGCTATTGTCAGGCTTTGGAAAGTTACCCAAAACAACCCACATTTCAGATAGCAAGCTTCCTTTCTCACCTGCAACACCCAACAAATTCGTGCTCTGTTCATCCTCCTCCCCATTTTCCCCTCTTATGGCAGGCTACTCTAGCATTTGACATAGTCATTGTCAAGTTGCCGAAAGTAATACTCAAGCCACATATTCCTCTCTTTTTCCTTATTCTCAGCCAAACCTCTCTGCGAGCTCTTCATCTCATACCTTAATACCCTTTTCCCCCTAGGAACACTTAGTTTTCTTTTAAGTGCCAAACTCATGACAATTTTGCTCTCATGCCACAAGCTTCTCATGTCAAGCTATAAAATTTATCTGTAAGCTGTTATTATTTTTGTTGGTGAAGGTAACCAATGTGTTTTCTAAGGCCCTATTGTCCTTTCGAAGTATTCTTGGGGCTTGATATTCGAACTCAGGCTCAATGGGCAATTTCATCCATTTTGTTATTTATGGCAGCCCAGTCCGTAGTAGCTGCCGGAACGAAAAAGTCCCTACACATCTTAATTAAAAATATTAGGTGGGAATGAACTTTATAGCAACAAAAACATGAAGAAAAAAAGTGAGCTAAACAAAATAAAATGTAAAACAATGAGAGTATTTTACTGAGGAATTGTATTATCAAAGAAGAAAGCAAACAAACAAAATTAGTGAATAACAAAAGTTGTGGCAAAGAGTAAAAGAATATTTATGTACCTTGTGTATAGGTTGCAATAGTGCAAGAATACAAAGCCACAACAGAAAGAAAGCCAATGTTCATATAGGATCATGACTGAAATTAAAGGAGATGTGATTTGTTGCCTTATTTAATTATTTCAAATATATAATAGCTAATTATTATGACACAAATAAATTTCTTACCTTATTTATTTTTTAGGGACATGATGGGAATAACAAAGTAATTTAAAAGTGAAAAAAAAATGTAATCATATATGGCACAAAAGTCTAAGAACTTGTATTAACAACGACAAATACAAAGATTACATCCAACTTCTGTTTTTGATTTTGGAGTTGTACACCGAATTTTCTAAAAGATATTAAATGTTCAAAAATTACAATTCATTCTAAGGCCCAAAAGAAAAGAAAAGAGAAAGGCCCGCCCATTAAAAGGAAAAACCACCAAATTGGTATTGGTTGGTAGTAAATATTTAATTTTAATATTATTATATTCATGCCTATTTTCACTCTAATTTCCATTTCGCATCGATTGCAAATTTTTACTGCCCGCCGGTATTTCCAATGCAGCCAGACGATCCACCAAACTATCCAACTCCTTCACCGAGCTCCCGCCTTCTTTGATGGCCTCGAGTGCCGCTTCACGCAACTCCACGGCTCGCTCCCTCTCGACCCGCTTCACACTCACCGATTCCGCCACCACTCGGGCCAACTCGTCCGAGTCAGGCACGCTTCCCGCCCCCTTGCACACCCTGACCCCCACCTTCAGCTGGTCCACCAGCAACGTGGCGTTGCTGAATTGGTCAGCCCCCATGGGCCACGCCAGCATCGGCACACCTGCCACCACCGCCTCAAGCACCGAGTTCCACCCGCAGTGAGTCAAGAACGACCCCACCGCTCGGTGCCTCAAGATAAAGACCTGCGGTGCCCACCCTCTTATCACCAGGCCCCTTCCCCGCCACTCGATCGTCGAACCCGGGAGGAACAGCGCCGTAATCTCCCTCCGCGTGTCCCTTCGTGGGGCCCTTCACCGACCACACGAAGCGGACTCCGCTCTTCTCCAATCCCGACGCCAGCGCCTCCATCTGGCGATTGGTCAACACGGCTTGAGTCCCGAAGCACACGTACACCACCTTGTGATCCTCTACGCACGCGTCCAGCCACGACTTGATGCGGTCTACGGAAACCGAGCTGGACCCGCCCCTCTGTGCAGGCCCAGATAGGTCATTATAATCCGGCGGGACCAGCGGTCCAACGGCCCACACGCGATCGTGGCCCAGCTCATTCTTGAGATGCTCGAGATAAACTCGCTCCAACTCGGTGAACGAGTTGACGACGAGTCCCCAGCTGGCCCTGTTGGCGTCGAAGCCGTCCTTGATGAATTCCGAATCTGGGTCTCCCTCGACGTAGGAGCGGTAGACGGTGGAGAGCTGCCACCAGGGGTATTTCGGGGAATTCGGAATTTCGGGGAACGAGAAGACCTGGTTTTGGTCGTTGGGGTCGTCTCGTTTGAGGAGGCGGTGCCAGAGCGAGTCGATGACGGAGAGGGCCAAGGCGCCGGAGGGGGAGAAGACGAGCCTCTGTATGCCGAGCTGGGTAGCGAGGCGGTGGGCCCAGCCCAAGAACATGTCGGAGATGATGGCGACGGGAGGGTTGGGGTGGGAGGTGAACCAACGGAGGAGAGGGTGGTGGAGTTGGCCTAAGGCGCACATCATGGCGAGGAAGGAGTGGACGGGGAGGTCCTTGACGTTCTCGAAGCCGGCGGGGAGGGAGGGGTGGGAGGGGAGAGGGAGGACGAGGGTTTGGATGGAATTATTAGGGTGGTTGTGGGCGGAGAGGAGAGGTTGGAGAAAAGGGAGGTTTTTGGGGGTGACGAGAATGGTGATGGTGAGGCCGCGGTTGGCGAGTTGGTGGGTGAGGTCGAGGAGAGGGATCATGTGACCCTGTGCTGGGTATGGGAACACCAAGACATGGGTTGCATGGTTTGGGGTGGTGGTGCTTGAACTGGTCATGGTGATCGAGAGCAGTTAGGACGTTTTTTCAAAGCTCTGTGGCAGTGGAATGTGTTTGAGAGTTGTGGTACATCAATGGTGGAAGGAAACTGGAAAGTAAGCTTTAGGAGTGGGGTTAGGTCATCATTTATCGCCGTGACTCGTGAGAACATTTTTGCTTTAACATCACTTTTTCCTTTTGTTTATATATCTCATTACTTTAATTGTCGTTAAAATAAAAATATGGTAAGTGTAGCATTATGCTATATGATCTGGAAAATTAAAGTCATTCAAAAATGCGACATGGTGGTTGTAAGTCATTCAACAATGCGACATGGTGGTTGTAATTATTTTTTATATTTTGCGCGAAATGTAGGTATTGTATTTGGTATCCTGTCAATTTAACCACATATAAAAACACATTGATTTAAATACAAATTAATCGGAAAACTAACCATTTTAGTTAACAAATCTCAAATTAGAGTCTGCATTTTTTATTGTTTTTATGTTCAATGGGGTCTTGGCCTCAACTAACGAATTGCATATCAAACAAAAACAATGCACAAAAAATTCAAACAAAACAGAAATTTATCTTCTATTTTTTTCTTTTATTTTATGGAGAAATAAGAATAATTAGAAGCAGAAACCACGGGGAGCGTAGGCTCGAATAAAAAAAACGAATAGTTTAGTCGCAGACCATGCTCCCTCCCACACATCAGAAGTGGAGAGGCTGCCCTTTTGGGTTTTGGCCCACCAAAGAGATATTTTGCCTCCATCATCATGTGTCTTTAATCTGAGAAGTGCTACTCTCTTGACGACAATGGTGAACAAAATAAACAATAAATTTCATGGGCTGATCCAAAATAAAAAATTAATGAGACGTTGGTAACTTTGGGCCCTGAAATTTAAGAACTAAGCCAGCCCAAACCCATTTAAACTCCGATAATCCCGATTCTGTTAGGATTTCCGTAGCAAAATAAAAGCTTCCAAGTCTAGGCGCAGAAATAGCATAGTAACACTAATAAGCTGCCAATGGCGGGTGACACAGACATGTCGTCTTTTTCTTCCCCAAACAAACGCCTGAAAACCCTTAAACCCGAAATCCAATTAGGAAAGGACCCAATCCAAGACGACCCCCAAGAAATTGAAAGTTCTTCTTCTTCTCAGAGCTGCGCAATTTGCTACTCCAACGATGAGAAAGCGGTCAGAGGCGAAATCGATTGCTGTGATCACTACTTCTGCTTCTACTGCATTATGGAGTGGTCTAAGACGGAATCACGCTGCCCACTTTGTCGAAGCAGGTTCACCACCATTCGTAGACACCGGAAAGCCGGTGTCTTTGCCCGCCAGCGAACCTTCAAGGTTCCCCTTCGCGATCAGGTGACAATATTTGTTTGTCTTCACTTGTATTGCTGATTTGGGTTTTTAATTTTTCATTAACGGCTCTAATTCAACAAATTTATGATTAAATTTTACACCTTGTTAAAGCAGTGTCGTTCAAATTTATGTTTCCGTCACATTGGTTGTGTTCTAATTTAACAAAAAAATTTGCTGCTTGCTAAAGTTCAATGTCTTTCAAATCTATGTTTCCCTAACATTGGTTGTTTTGTGATTTAACAAAAAAAGTTCGCTACTTGCTGAACTTCAAATTCTTTCAAATCTATATTTCCCTAACATTCATTGGTTGTTTTGTAATTTAACAAAAAAAGTTTGCTACTTGCTAAAGTTGAAGGTTTTCCAAATTTATATTTCCCTCACATTGGTTGTTTTGTAATTTGCAGGTTTACCATTCTTATGAACATGTTGTGTGTGATGTGTGCCACCTTGCTACAGATGAAAGTCTTCTGTTGCTTTGTGAGATGTGTGACTCAGCCGCTCATACATACTGTGTTGGACTTGGTCATACTTTACCAGACGATGATTGGTTCTGCCAAGACTGCATTTCTACGATTGAAAATCATGTCAGTTCGGATTCTGATGATGAAGAATTCATACCAACAGCTGTGCCATCTGGCTTGCCCAGTGAACGAGGATCAAATAGTCATAACACAGTGGTTAATAGATATATGATGAGAATCCCTCAAATAGTCATACCTGTTGTCCCTGACGGGTGTACCAGTATTACTGTTGAAGTAACTACGCCAGAAAGAACACTACCAAGTGTTTCCAATAGACCAACTGACTCAGTTCCAAGTACACTACCAAATGTTTCCAGTAGACCAAATGATTCAGTTGCAAGTACGCTACCAACTGTTGCCGATAGACCAACTGAATCAGTTGCAAATACACTACCAAGTGTTGCCGGTAGACCAACTGAATCGGTTGCAAGAACACGACCAACTGTTGCCAATAGACCAACTGAATCAATTGCGAGAACATTGGATCGCCATCGCAATGTGCACACTCGTGTACAAGCACTTCGTGAAAATTGGAATTCCTTCCAAAGTGGTTTGTTGAGCTTCCCTTCTAATTCATCTACATCTGGCTGCAGTTGTAGTCAAAAGCATAATAATGGCGTTGTATTCCATGAAAGATCAGGCGAAACACAAACCTCATCGTCTACAAGTTGCCAGCAACTGGAAAATCGAGAGAGGTGTGGTTCACATGATAATGATATTGACAAGGCATGGAAAATGATGGATATTGCAAGGTCAGTACAGCATGCTCATGAAAAGTGCAGCAGCGCAGTTCAGTTCTCAAAACTTCCTGCTGGCAGAAACAGTGATTCAATTAAACGAACTCATCATCCATGTTTTGGTATATCAGGTCAAGCGCAATCCTCGTCTTCCACTGGTTGTCAGAGACCAACAAATCAAGTTGGTTGTGGCTCAGATGATATTGGCAAGGCATGGAAAAATGTTCATACAAAGACCAGCAGTGCTGTTCAGCACCCAAAACTTCTTTCTAGGGAAGTGAGTGCCTCAAAAGAAGCAATGAATGTAAACTCAAGTGTTGATATTTTAAAAAGTCAACAACTTGGAGACTGGGATCGGAGAAGAACTGAAATGGAAGCCTACAAATATAATTCTCGTGAGAAAGAAACAATAAGACATCAATCTTTAAAGTTGGAAAAGGGAAGGCAGTTCAGGGGTACAGCTCAGGAGGGAGTAGAGTCTAGCGAAGGCCTTTCAACTAGTAATTCACCAGGATTATTTGAATCTCAGTTTTCTGGGAACTTAAATGGGTCAACATTGTTACAGAGACATGCAAATCAGGCTTCGAAAAATGTCATTGATGAGCAAAGTGGGCCTGCTTGTTCTTCTGTTTATGCCAAACCAGAGCTCATTGCTTCTTCTTCCAGTAAACTAGATGTGCAGAAGAGAAATATTGGAGGGGCAGAGAATTGTGTGGAAAGCATAGTCAGAAAATATGATGATGCCAAAAGCGAAATCAAATCTCTTGTCAAGATCAACTTGAAGCTTTTAAGCAAAGACAAACGGTTAGGTATGATTTTCATGCTTTAATTTAAGTACTTGATCTATATACATATACTTATTTTGGTCAATGCTATAATTTGCAAGTTATAAGGGTAGGTAGTACAAATTTAACCCGTATCTATTCTCATAGCAGCTAAGCATTATTTTGATGAAGAGTGCACTATTACTTGAGAAAGAAAAAGAACAAAAAAGTAATTTACCATTTTTACCATTTGCATGGTGTGGAGAAAACAGGAAAGCGATAGTACCTTGAGACTTGTTTGGAACTATTTATATTTCATTGCATTGTTATTCATACAGAAATATTTAGTCTCCTTTGCAGTCTGTGTGTAATGTTTGTTTGTATGGATTTAGATGAAAGAAATTTGTAACATGAACAGAAGTTAATTACTTTTATTCCAAATTTGTTGCTTCTGCAGAAGTGGATGCATTCAAGGAAATTGCATGGCGTTCCACGCATACCATCTTGGCTGCATGTGGTTTAGAGCATCCAAAGTCTGGCATGCCTTCCTTTCCAAGCTTAGTATGCTTCCACACCGAGCAGTTTCGTCTGCAACATAAATCCAATTTGATGCCCAAGTCCTGCCGAGATTGTTTTTATGGTTTTGTGAAAGATGTAGTCAGTTCCATTATGGCAGGTTCTGCAAAATTAAGTCAAGGTTTATCATAATCTGTCCCGACCGCCGCATTCCCAGCCACCGAAATAGTTTGCACCCTCCCTCCTAAAAATGTAATTTGTTCTGGTTCTTCTATCCCGTAGGAGCAGGAATGTGGAGTTAATGAGTGACTGACTGAGCAGTATGTAACTGATTTATTCATTAGTTGTCATAAGCATGAATAAGATCCCTAGGGTTCCAATTGTGTATTGTGTCTAATTCCATTGATTCTCACTTATTCATTCATTCATTCATTCATTCATAAGCCTAGGGATCTCATTCATTCATTCATTCACCCTAGGGATCTTGTTCATTCATTCATTCACAACCCCACCTTGATTCATTCATTCATTCTATGAAATAAAAAATCGATTCTATTTGTATGAACTCGTTTTATTGTATTTATTTTACAAAGCTAACATTTAAACATTGGGTGCTATATGCTTCATTTAAAATCAAGGTGGGGGAGGAGGGTGGTTGCGTTTGGCCCACTTAAAATACTCAATGGATGATTTATCTGCCCTTTTGAACATGTAAATCTCAGCTAGATAGATTTAATGGGAGCACACAGCAGAAGAAACAAACAAAAGAAATGACTAAAATATAATTGCAGAATTAGTTCACAAATTCAATATATATAACACCCAATGGATTTCGCTTTTTCCTCATTTCTGTCTGTACTTTTTTTTTCCCTAATTTTCTACAAGTGATTTCTTGCCAAGTCTCAAAACGTTTAGAATAGGCCACAGGACTGCATCCAGCGATGACAATGTTCTTCACTACTACCGAGCTCAGACTCCCCAAAAATATCTACAAAAACAAGAGCAGTTTGTCGTCTGTTCCATTCTTCTACATCGACTGCCAGTCAAATTATATCAAAACTTGCAAGATGATCCCAGCCTCTGTCTCTGCCCAGTGGTTGCACGCCTTCGGTTGCCAAAGGCAGGGTACAGAAGCTCCCTGACCTTTTCAAGAAACAGAATCCATTGCTCCTCACTCATATCAGCAACCTTCACAAAGCTTATTGAGGTAGGTAACTGATCATTTGCACTTCTTCTGATTGCAGATACAGTACCAATTCCCTGTTGCTGGCTTCTCTCACCCACATCAATATTTTTCAGAGACACGGACAATTTTGAAGCAGTTTTATACCAATTTCCCTCTGGCCTGACTGGCCTTATATCAGCAACCTTCACAATGCTTGTTGGGGTAGGAAATGAAACCTGGTCAAAGAAGTCACTTGAGATCACAAGTGAAGGGTCTACAATCATTGCATTCTCACAATCTATATCGAAGAGAAAATCTTCGTTTCCTTCTTCAGCCTCAACGTTTGACATGTTTAAATCTTCTATAATCCTCCTGGCCTCAAGGCAAACAGCCTCAAGTTCGCTTGGCTTCTCTTCTCGGCCTCCGAACTCCCTACTCATCATCTCACCAATCTCAGCAAGACACAGTCCAAACGCCGTTGCTTCCTTGAGGAATATTGTGCACAGGACCAGAACTCTAAGGCATGCCTCCCGAATCATAGGCAGCTCCATCTTTAGCATCTCAGAATCACAAATTGGATTGAGATTCCTTATATACTCAAGCTCATCCTCAGAGAAAGGAATTGATGCCTGAGGCCAGTGAATCCACTCAAAATATGGATCTTCCAATTGCTCTGGCAAACAAAGGCCATGATCAATTGGAATGAGCTCCACCTGACCAAACTCCCCATCAAGCTTTTTAACCAGCAGGTTCCCTGCATGCCTGTCAGTGTTAAAGATCCTAATATCTAAAATGCCTATTCTATGAACAGCTGCTACTGGAAAACTTGAGGTTCCACAGTCACCGGCATCATAGTCATGAGGGATGAACTGCTGCAGTGACGCAATTTTGCTAACCCTTTTCTTCTTCTGAATCTTGTCCCCATTGACACCATAATTAACATTGAAGATTTGATGTGCAACCTTCACAAGAACAGTTGGAGGCACATTAGCAAAGTGATCATAATCCAGAAGGTAGGCAGCAACTTCTCGAAACCCTGTTTCCCCAACTCGCACTGAACTCTTCAGGCCAGGCTGCCCAAGAGCTTTGCCTACAAAGCCTTTAGGGTTGTTTGGTGCAAATGGCTCCTCATCTGTTGGCTTCACGATGGCAACACTCTCTCCACTGATGTTCCTGAAGTAGTAAGCACCACCTAGCCCACTATGAACAGGGATTGGATCAACCCCCTTCTTGATGGCAGCCACAATGTCCTTAACCAGTTCATCAATTCTAGCAAAGTTATTTGGACACCCTAAAATCTCAATAGGATCACTCTGATCCTTCTGGAGAAGATTCTTTCCAGTAGGTGAGAGACAAGGAGTCGATGAGCTTCTATGCATGGCATTTCTTGCAAGTAGCAGTGGGGAATGATTGCGGATGGCACTAAGATCATTGTTTAATATACGATCCCCAAATGTCAAAGAGCTCTGGTCGGTAGGTACACTGAGGGCAAGCTGCAACCTCCTTTTGACTGTGTGAGCATTGTCATCCCTTTCCAACTCCATTCCCAAAGACGCAGCCAGTCTCAGTCTGTACAAAGACACGTCTCCTCCGAGCAAGGTTTTGTCTTGTGCTCTCATGGCAATCCCGATTGAGCAGCCCACCGATGAGTGTCACAACCATCTGGGTCTTAACAGGACTCTCCAACTTTGTAGTCATGAAATAAAGGAGGAAATTGTTACTTCCAATCTGGCAATAGAGGTGATACCAAGTGTAAATCCTTCCCACTCTCACAGCAGGTGGCCAATGGCTGACCCAATTGAATAAGGGAGACAAAGGGCTGCCAATCGATCATAAACTAAGCTAACTTTACACTAGAAAACCATTTACAACATAAACAGGCAACCTATGCAGTCAGTCAGGGACTACATCAGGAAATCTTTCTGATGGCCTGGCCCTACTTGATGATTCAGAATAATTAAAACCTGCCAAGAATAGGTGTAAATATGTCTCATTACATGCAGCATACATAAGAAGTAACACAAGATCATACAACTACTAGTATTCAAACAATATTAATCGTAACCCTATGTTTTCAATTGATTAATTCATTAAAGCAGACTGCCTAAGAAAATTAAGACAACAACAATTAAGGACCAAGCAATCAAAATGATGATCAGTAAACAAAACTTACGCAATCCTTCATCGTTCCTTTAATTTTACTTGGACCATCTAGTAGGACAATAAAATAGAGAGGGAAACCAGTTAAACACTCACAAAATTGACTACTTTTAACAACCAGAGAAGTCACACCGATTTTGTCTTAACTAGCCTGTTTGGTTGCCGAGAAAAAGTAGAAAAAGTTCCATTTCTGTTTGGCTTGTTTTCTCGTTAACCAAACGGGGCAAAATAGGTAAGAGAAATGAAAACTTGCAAGAAACCAAAATGAAGTTGAAAATCAGAAACAAAAGATATCAGTCAACATACGAATACTGCGTTAAAGAAAGAAAAGGTTCATGTTCGTACGAGTTCAAGATTGAAAACTCACCGGCGTCTGAGTCGCCTCGTCAGAACTTAATCTTGGAGGCCAAGATCAGCGAGAGAGAGAGAGAGAAGAGTTGATGATGATCAGGGGTGGAGAAGATCCAATGGCTACATATGATGAAGCAATCAGGGGTCTTCCAGTTCCACAGAGAGAACTGTCTTCCCCAAAAGCCCCACAACCTCTCTCACTCTTTCCCTATTCTCTCCTCGGCTTTGTCTCTGCGTGGATCCTTACAATGAACGTAATGTGTTCGTTCGTTGTACGAAGAAGAAGCCTTCTCTTGCTTTGTGATTTTACAACAAACACCTGATATCATCTTGACCGCCTTTGACTCTCAAGTTCGTGAAGGACGACCGTAGGATCATGGGAGGATGTGTGATCAGGACCGTTGATTCAGTGGTACTGAATCTGTACTGTACGGAGAATCGCGCGTTCAAGACGTGGAAAAAGTTTTGGTGGGGACAATTAAGTGACACTGTCTTGTCGGCTCACATAAATAAATAAATAATTAATTCATTACATTACATCTGCCGCTTGTTTACCGGCCTGCAGCATCAGCAGGAGGCAAGACTCAAGACCGCATATTTCCTAAAAAACAAAAGTAACCAGGCTTTGAGAAAAAATGAGCGCCATGCTACCCGGGTATGGGCTCAAAATGTGGGCTGTAAGAAAAAGTGGGCCGTCCTTGAATTCCTTTTCTTTTAAAAAAAAATTAGAACCGTCATTGAATTCATTAACCCATTTTATGGAATATTCTTAAAGATCTTGAAGGGAGATTGTAACAGCCATCCGATCAATTGCATTAGCTATTATTGGACGGTTAGATCAAACCGCTCAAACACCCTCGCTCAATATAGCCCCCTCATTATGAAAGCTCCCTGATTAATTTTTTTGTTTGTTCGGGGATGAGAAAATAATCTTAAGGGGCCAAACTCTCATCCTAATTTGGTGTGGGCTTTTTCATTTTTTCCCTTTTTATCAATGTGGGCTTTCTCATCCGCTACTACATATTATCGCGACAAGAGCCTTCGGTCGCGATGGCCCAAAAGTATGCATTATAATCTAAAACTAAAAATGCTCAACCCAAATCCAAATACTGCTCATCTAACCTCAAAAGTAGGGCATTTAAACTTTAGGTTATACCTAGCATGGGATATCAAAATGGAGCAGGTGGTCCTAAACCCATAAGCCATAACCATATAAATGTGCTAAAAACAACAAGTGCAACCCTAAAATCTACAACATCTGAAAAACCCTTTGGATTGGAAAGCTTAAATCATGGGAATGGGCAAACTTATTATGTTTAGAATCTAGGGCTGCCAAGATCGATGGAGACACATGTCCCACCTCCCCTAGGGCCACGTCTGGCGTATAAGGACCAGGCAAAACCGTACGCGAAACTGCACGTGAGTGCGCCACGTCATCCCGGGAACGGCCCCACATCTCACTTTCACATTTCAATGACCCATAAACGACAGGTCACTTGGGAAAGGCAAGCACATGCCCCCACACTCAAGTTTTGCCTTTCTCTTTTTCGGATGGGTAATTCGTGGGTCCCACTCCAACCCCACGTGACACCGTCACGAGAAAGAGAGCGAGGAGGAGAGAAGAAGACACCCCGCACCGCTTAGCACGTGCTTCACGTACCAACACTATTTAGCCCAGCAAGGCTATGCCCCTATGTCCTACTCCTAGCTAGCTTAGCCAACCTATAAAATCCCAAGCCATGCGTGATGCGGCCGTGCCCATGCCCATCACTTTCTTTCCTAAACTACCCCTACGTCACCTCTCCCATTTCGCAACACTCCAAAGGGTGGTTGAGGTATTTCATCGACTCAAACGTCGTCAAAAAGGTCGCTAGCAGCAGCATTTGACAGCGTTAAAGGGAGAGAGGCGTAGGCGTGGTGAAGTGGTGATAGTTGGGGGGGTCCCCACCGCACGCGAGGAGGCGGCAGAGATGAGAAGGATGAACGGCAGGGGATGGGCGCACGTGAGGATCTGCCTGCTCACGTGCGGGCTGCGTAGCCTTTCGTTCTCTCTGTCTGAGTGGGGAGGGTCCAGTAACGTCATTATAAAAACATACGTATGCCTATCACATGGCTTTAGGCTAGTACACTGGTATTCTCCACCACCAACCAAAAACCACTTTTCGTCGGTCTCGTGCTCAAATATCTCCGTCTCGTGCTGACCCAGCCCTACCATTCATGCTTACCCATAGACTTGAACTTGAATGCAAGTAGACCGATTTGCTGTATTAGCCAACTAACTTAATTCACGTCTGTATTTATCGTAAGCGGAGCTAAAGTAAGGATTTTATTTAGATGGGATTTATCAAGATATGAGATGTAATTTAACGTACTGTGCTGACGCCGTCGTGGAATAGTAGGAGGGTTACGAAACCACTTTCGACGAACCCAAAACCGTCTTCTCAAATTGATTTAATTATTTATTTTCGGGAAGAAAAGGAAAATAAAATAGATGGAGAACGGGATCGCGTAATAGTTGTAGTGGCGTGGGGACCCACCAACAACGCAAGGGTGAGTTGGCCACGTGATTTGGGACGCTGACGATGTGGTAGGCAGACATTTTCAATCACGTGATGCGGTGCGGATTCCCCGGGCAAACTGACACGCGTCCGTGCCCGTAAAAGTCGTGGAGAAAAACTAATTAGTTTCCTCGGAAGATTTAATTAAATTAATCGGTGAATTATGATTTTATTAATCATATATGTGAGATGAGATGTGATGAGAGAATGGAAAATCCATTATCCTAAGCTCCAAACGCAGAAACACGCAAAAATGATTTGTTAACTAATCCCTAAACGGATTCCTTAAGAAGGGAATGTCCATGTTACGCCGAAACACTCTGTTTCTGAAAACAGAAGTCCCCACCCTCCAATTCCCATCCCTTTTTAAAAAATAATAAAAACTTTTCCAAAATCGTTTCCTTCTTTCCCTTTCTTATTTGTTCTCTGTAAATAAACTGAGCTTTAATTAGATAGATTAATACTAATAATTTGTCGCTATTTGAATAGATTTAAATTTTGGGTTTCTGGAGAAATGAATGCATGAACTACTGTTTTGGCTTTTCCCCCATATAAAAAAAATAAAATTAAAAGAATGAGTGGAGGTGTACAAGGTGCATGAACCCAGTGTGCTGTCCTGTTTGTATTGGAATCTTTAATCACTTTTACTATAAGCTGTTTATAATCACTTTATTATCACGTTGTTTAATGTAGGTAGGGTTAGAAAGAAGTGGTGACATGACAACAAGTTATTCATATTCTTTCAAGTTAGAGGATAGGTAGTTTTTAAATAATCAAGTAATTTTATATTATTACTGCAATTTTATCTAAACATTATTTATATTGTTTACAGGTTCAATGATAGGGTAAAGGTCCTGATGGATAACATAACTAAACATTATTTATTTATATTCCAGCACTTTCATACACTTTGCTTACGTCTTGGATTACTCCTCACGTATTCAGTTTGGAACCTCGGATTATAAATTGATTTGAACTGTTATTTTATCTTTTTGTTGGTTAAAAAAACACGCATCTTATAATCATTTTAGTCCCGTACTATGAATATTATGACTCGAAATTTCTTACGATAAAGGTTTGGGATTTGTTTAATTCGAACGAAACTAAATATGTTTAATACTCTTTTCTCTCTATATTTCTCGCCACGTATATGAGTCGGTCATATGATAAGTGACAGGGGGCGGTGTGCTCATCGAATTTCCAGAGGCAGAAACAAGAAAGGGGGCCGTGTTGGTGTTGTTGATGTTAATGACTTAATAAAGTGAGTGAGTGAGGGCTGTGGGTTTTGCCATGTTTTTTTTATGCACGTGAGGTGGGGGGTCAACTCAGGTGGCCCATGGTGGGCATTGCCGTTTGTGACGACAAAGCATGAAAATGACCTAGCTCAATTAGCCACGCGCATGTCACTTTTCAGGGGTCACATCTTCTTGAGCGATTGAGCCACTCGCTACTCACTGCCCTCCGACTCCTAGCTAAAGGGCTCTCTATGCCTTTTTTCCTTAAAAGTTAGCCGTAGCCTCTCGAACTGTTTAATTACCAACTTAATCAAATTATTTTCGTGTTTATTTTTTCTTATTACCAAACCTAAATGCTCTAATCCAGTTTACTAGCTAATTAATCTTTATCCCGCACGTGATGTAAGATAGACAGCATTAGATGCATTTACGACTCTTGACTAGTAGTAGTTGCATGTGGGGTTCATTTTTTTCCATTCCAAATTTTATCCTCTCTATTCATATAGGACTATCACGTGCGCAATATATATATAACAAAGTACAATTTCCTGCAAACAAATCTACCGTATAGCAATCTTAGAAATTACTCCACCTTTTACCAATTTCTAATTATTAAGACATGATGACATGGTGTGAGCCGCAGCTTCTTAGGAAACAGGAGACGTGGTACACTTAATAATTTAATTAGTTATGATCATGTGACTTAAATAGGAATTAATTCAGAGAAAACAAGTATTTGCAAGCATCTTATTGGGTGGGCGTCACATGACAATTCATATCAATATTCTTCTTTCATAAATTCTAGCTTGACACGGCACATTTGGCTTATTATTGAACAACATATTCCCTAAAAATGCATCAAAATCCAATATATTTTGGCAAACTACAAGTTAAAAAGTTGTTAAATTGAATTAATTAAAGCCGGGTTCGAGGTATCCAACAAAATTATTTATTGTAAATATTTTAGAGGATTAGAAGTAGCGGTGCCATATGTTGAAACTAGGGGTAGGGTGGCTGATGCCGAAAGAGAAACACAGAACAACCTACACTGTACGACTTTATTCATTTTAATTTAAATGTTTGTAGGACTTGTGAATTGAGAGCCATGTTCTCCCAATTTTAATACTATTTGAATTGTGATAAATGAAAAGGAAGGGAAGTGGATTGTCACGCCAAGCTGCTGGATCGCAATGTGAATGCTCAATTGCCATGCATGATTGTCGGAGATTAATAGAGATCATATAAAGAATAATAATTCTTAATTAATTAACATTAAGATTCTCTATAAACAGTGTGGACGAATATTTGTTATTGTTTAGAAAACAAGGAGAAAATAACGAATTGATCTTAGTTAAACTATTCTTATTACGATTCATTTACATATGGATGATCCAAATCTATTTATAACTGATCTTTTATTTTCTTTTTTCAAATTAGCCTTTTAGTACAGGTACTGGCTAATCGTTTGAGTTTAAGAGTTTTTAAATATTTCACGGTTTGAAGTCACTTACACGAGAAACACTCATGTTAAACGGAAATAGTAATATTTAACTATTTTCGATGAATCATTGACATGACGTGATAAGTTTTTTATATGACAATTTATAATAAACTGGATTGCAATAACGTTATCTCTTTTCCACACAAGCTTTTATACACTAATACACAGCCCTCGCGTAATGAAAGGATACATGGGGAAATGCAAAGCCACGGCCCACATAGACAGAAGTCCCGCGTTCAGCGGTACAGACCAGATAAAACGAAAAACCCAAATGAACGAGTGAGCTGAAGGAGTGGGGCGGCACGTGACGTTTGCTCCGTTACTACCAACATCATTTCACAAGGTGACAAGTCAGTCGCAGCCCGAGGAGAGAGAGGAGAGAGAGCTTTTCTCAGCTCGTGGGCTAAAGTCAAGTGCAGTAATAATAATATTTATTAACATTAGTTGCTGGGGATCTGTGCCTCTAATCATCACTAAGTGTATATTTAGTTGTTGTTAAGTCACGATAACGGGCTCAACATTCATTCTACTGTTCCCACGTCAACTCTTACTTTACCCGGTCACGTGACTTGTTTTTGTGTCAAACCTTTTTTCGCTCTTATTGTGCAGTGAAACAGTGTAAACTTGGCTTCCCTTTCTCTTATTATCTGTGTACTTTCTGAGCTCAGCTCTAACTCCCAAAACGCAGCGAGGGTTGCACGTGCATTGCTTAAGCGCACCCAGAAATGGGGCCCCAAAAGGACTGCTTCCTTCCACAGTCACATACTATTAGTATAATTATCTGTCTCAATAATGGCAAATTAAGATAATTATCTGTTCCAAGGATAGTAAAGTGTTCAAATAGAGTATCAGAAAGAGCACCAAACGAGCCCTTAAAGTTTACGCACACTAACATAAATATTGAAATCCTTAGAGAATTTTCCTTCGAAAGGAAAAAGCTCTACATTAGATATCATCTTCGACAATATAAGAAAGGGGTTGTATATGAAATTAGTATTAGTATGGGTAATGCACTAGATTTACCCATAAATAGACACTTGTTATGACTGTTAAAACATTATTTAAGCCTGTCCTTATATTATTTTTCGGAATGAAAAAAATTAAAAAAAATGAAGTGATTATCTTCGTATGTGGACAAACGGACAGAAACACAGATCAAGTAAAGAAGACTATTACTCGGGATTGCCAAATCAAAAAAAGAATAAATAAAAATCGGGATTGCCGAAAACATTAAAAAATTGAATTCAAGCAAAAGTAAATAATTGAGTTCCGTGACCCCTGAAAAGAAGCCTTAGCCTGCCAAGAGTAAACGGCCACGCTACACTTACCCGCCGCTCCAAACCTTAACGCCGTTAACCCCGCCGCAACGTCGTTAACCCAACGGCGGGTTTATCTAACGGAAAACAACCAAAGCAAATATTTAAATAAATAAATAAAAACAATACAGAAAGCAAAGCAAGCAGGCAAATGAAAACTGTATAAAAGATCCTGAGCCAAAGAACTCACACAACTCACAGACTCACATATAGACTCAGAGAGAGAGAGAGAGGGTCCGGCTATCAGGACGAGGAATTGAAAAAGGGGACGCCGATCAGAATTTTTGAAAAAGGTCAAATTTTTGCTCGAAATTTCGAAGCTGTTTTTTTTTTTTTTTTCGATCTTTAATTACCGGAATTACGGTATGGTATTTTCAAGCTCTGAATTCGAAGCACTTTCTGCAGTGTATATACAGGACTTGGGAGCTCAATCTTCTGGTGAATTGCTTGCAGGTTTGAAATTTTTTAACTTCCTCCCTTGGGATCTTATTCGCTTGCTGAGATTTTTTTTATTTTTTTATTTTACTTCGAATTGTGTATGATTAATTAGTTTTGAATCTGCTTGACAAATATGTTAAATTTTAATTTATGGTAAGCTTTAAAAAATATATATATATATATAAATTCCTTTCCGGTTATAATTCAATGGTAGATTCGTTGAATTCTGTGAATTTACGTCCCGTTTGATGAACTTGTATCAGTTATGAGGAACAACTGACAGTTTCGTGGCCAAAGCAACTGGTATCGAAAAGCATTCGGAGAATTGGAATCAAAGCTTGGATTTTTATCTTGGCCTCTTCTGAAAGCGAAAGCAAAAGCAAAAGCGAATGTGCCTCCGATCTTCTGGCGGAGGCGTTAGGCTCTCGGCGGATCTGTACAGCACCAGAAAGAATCTTAGCTCCAACGTCAACAATTTGAAAATTCAAATAAAATAAAATTGAAGGCTCTGCCAGCGCTTACTGAATTTCCGCTGAATTTCAGTTAAAATTACGAAAAGAATTTTCCGCTCAAATAAATTTTTAACCCGCCTGTACGGATGGAGCTTCCTCAACCCCGTCCGTTTGGAACCGAAGGTATTCATTTTTCGGAAACGGATTCGTTTTCCTTTTTTTTGGTTTTATTTATTATTTCGGATTCAATTTTTGGAAACGAATTTTAGGAAATAGGAACCAATAGAATTGCGTTTTATTTCTTAACCTTGATTTCAAAGTTTTTCTACAGGAAGGAAACCAACGCATGACTTTCTGTCACTCTACAGTCATCCAACTGCCCAACAAGATCCAAGGCCACCTTCTCAAGGTATCCTTGTATTTTTCCTTCAATTTCAGAATATTTTTGTTTAAAATCCCAAAAACAATTTGCTTTTCTCTTTCCTTTTTTTATTTTTCGTTAATGCATATATGTGAGAGGAAAATATATATTTTGTTTGTTGAATTAAACAAATAAGGGTCGCTATTATGCATGCACGTGACCACAATTGAATCATGGATCTGGTTATCCATCTGGGCCATGAATTGTAGGCCAGCCTTGAATTGGCTGCCAATGCGAAAAAGGAAAGGGTTAGCCATTACCAATCAACACCATTAGACTGGCACGAGATCAGGGACCCACTTACCCCACCCATGGAAGTTAGTCATGATTTGACATATCACATATCACGCCTTATGCAGGTGCATGGTATTCAGATGAAGCGTGGGATGTGAAGTGATGGCTAAATCTTTTCTGTTCTTTTTTTTTGTTTGTCATATTCATTAAAATTTGTGGTTAAGTTTTTAAACATGTTGTTTTCCAAATCTTGGATCTGAGAAATGATGCTGAAAAAAAATTAGATTAGAATAATTTTTTTCACTTTCTATAAAACAAGAATTTAAAGATCAGCTTTTTATAATTATTATGACATTTTATTTATTGGTTTGTTGATCTATCGCCATGCCACATGATTATTAATTTTTTCTCTCATGGCTTAATAATTTGTCAAATATTGAATGCTAATGCAGTAGAAGCTGTTGGAGAAGGAAATGTTGCAAATTTGAAACTACAGAAATATTAGCCTAGCTAATTGGTGAAAATTTGACCTAAAGATATCATAGTAGAGCTAGATATATGCAGTGTTTATCTGGTTCAGAGACCTAATTTTGGTTTAATTATGTGATCAGGAGGCTACCTTGAAACTCATGATTTCCTACAACCACTGGAACGAATGGGAAAGAAATGCATAGCTAAGGAAGAAACATCCGTTGAGATATCAACTGCTGAAAAGCCAGCGTCTCATGCAGCAGCATCAGCAGCGGCGCAGCCAACTTCTTCTGTGGAGCACATTCTCCCTGGTGGGATTGGGACTTACACTATAAGCCACATTTCTTATTTTAATCAAAGGGTTCCAAAACCAGAGGGTACGCCGGTATTTACAGTCACTCAAGCTCAAGCAAGTAGCACCGACAGAACTGTTGAGGAACACTCAAACTGCAGTTCTTACACTGGAAGTGGATTCACTTTGTGGGAAGAATCTGCATTAAAGAATAAGGGAAAGACAGGGAAGGAGAATTTGGGAGAAAGACCAGTGGGTATTGTGAGAGGTAAATAATTAAACCTCATTTGTATTTTTGCAGTTGACCCCAAAAAATAAAATATTTGTATTTTTGCATATGTGGTATATATAGATGTAGTGTATATTTTCACTCTGATCGCTCATGCTTCACCATCAAACACATATATTCCATGTATAATACGGTTATTTGAATAAGCCTCTACTTTTGAATGAAATGATAAGAAAGAACAAATGGTGAAAAATTGAAATGAAACTGATAGTTATCGGCTACGGGGATTACAGGGCAATGGACGTCTTCAGAGCGGCCTGCGCAGTCATCTTCCAACAACCATCGCAACTGCTTCAGTGCTCAGTTAGTAACTAACCATCTCGAACTCTTTATGTTTTTAATTTCTTCATGTTACTGATTTCAATATTATAGATACAGTTTTTGATATACAATTGAAATTTCAACAGGTCATCTGGTCAGAAGAACATAAGCTTCATGGAGATGATGAAGTCTGCCGCCAAGGGTAGTACCCAGGAAGACGAACTTGACGATGAAGAAGAGTTTGTTCTCAAAAAGGAGACCTCTACTACTACCACCACTGCCACCACCCCCTATAAGGGTATGTCTCCTTCTTAGCACTAAGATTCACTTAAAATTCTTCAGCTTATATTTTCCTTCATTTTTTCAACTTAACTGAAGAGTTTGGGTGTTTCTTTAAAGGAGATTTGAGGGTAAAAGTTGATGTTAAGAGCTCTGATCAGAAAGCTAACACTCCTCGGTCCAAGCACTCTGCCACAGAGCAGCGGCGGAGGAGCAAAATAAATGATAGGCAAGTGTTCCTCGCAATTATAGTTTTAATAGTTTGCACATGCTAAATCTGCTGCAACACATTTCCTATTTGATATAATATAGTGAATCATATGTTTTGGAAATGAGTACTACAAGAACCAAAGATGAATCCCAAATTTGAGGAAGTTTCAAATGTATGAAGTAATATATAGTTTCTTATATGATATAAAAAAGTTGATAGCATAATCAGATGGCTTTGCTCCTTGGTGGTTTTGTGAACATTAGATTGACCCTTGAATTTATTATTGCAGATTCCAGATGTTGAGAGAGCTCATTCCTCATAGTGATCAAAAAAGAGATAAGGCGTCATTTTTATTGGAGGTACATACAAATTTTAATTGTTGTAATTTGTTCCTTTTTTCATCTTTCATCTCAATTGTTGAATAATTGGGGATTTTAAAAAAAAAATATATATATATATATATAATAAATTTCAAATCTTTTGCTTCCCAGGTTATCGAATACATACAGTTTTTACAAGAAAAAGTAGACAAGTATGAGGGATCTTACCAAGGATGGAACCCTGATCCAGCGAAATTGATGCCTTGGGTAAATCCTTTTTATTCCCTTTACTGATTATGTTCCTCTTTAATTTGGAAACCTTAATGTCACTCGTGGGGCTTTACAATTGTGGCATAGAAGTCAGGTCTTTAGCCTTTGTGGCATGTATTCTGTTCATATTTACTAAAAGATTTTTACACACAAATTTGTGTCGGTATATATTGGATTTGCCTAATTGTAGAGTATCGACTTTTTACTTGAAGCAGAGAAACAATCCCAAGCTTAGGGAAAGTTACTGCGATCAATCTCGAGGCATGAATGGTGGGTCTGGTACTGCATTAGTATTTGCCGCGAAGTTTGATGAGAAAACTACTTCTGTTTCACCGTCAATTCCTGGAAGCTGTGCTCAGAACCCTGTAGAATCTGACACAAGTACTGAAACTACCTTCAAAGCAATGGATCACCACCCTGGAATAACAAGCAAGCCAATGCCCTTTCCTTTGTCAATGCAGCCTAACTTCTTCACTCCTGTCAGGAGTGGTGGTGCTGCAGTACCTCAACTTCCACCTAGATTGCCATCTGATGCAGAGAACACATCTCAGCATCAATCCATGTTATGCCATACAGTATCGCGTGCTACCGATGGTGCTGCCGCTAGGGATAAGCTAAAAGAGCAGGAGTTGACAATTGAAGACGGTCGAATTAACATCTCAAGTGCGTACTCTCAAGGGTGAGTTTCCTTTTGGTTCAAGTCACATATTTAATGGGTCTTTGGTTAAGGTTATGTGATCTAATTCATCAGACCTGGCTGCAAATGTACTAACCATAAACTTTGAGAAGATTAAGATAGTACTCTGTCTGGTACAGTGGTACTAATGAATATGCTTGTAGATTTATGAATGAGTCAATAACATAATCGAATGTCTGGATTGGACAGGTTGTTGAATACTCTGACACAAGCCCTGCAGAATTCTGGTGTGGATTTGTCACAGGCCAGCATCTCAGTGCAAATCGAGCTTGGGAAGCGAGGAAATAGTCGATCGCCTATACCGAAATCTGTTGTTAAGGTATGATGTTGATGCAGGTTTTGCTATGCCATTGTCATTCCCCTGTTTCATTTCGAAGAAACATGTAGAATTAAACATTTCGCCCATTCTACTGCAGGACAACGAGATCCTCTCTAGCAATCAAGGAAAAAGACACTCTAGAGTTGCAAGTGGTGAAGACTCTGAACATGCCCCGAAGAAGCTCAAGACAGGCAGAAACTAATATGACAAGCCAATTATATTAATCACTGCTATAATTATTTGTTAATGATTTATAATTAATTCATTTTTTTGGGAACCCCTTTGATGCATGGGGGTTTATTCATGTCTTCTGCTGGTTTATAATCTACCCAGTCGAGACTGAGATTGATTGTAATTTGTACATGTAGTGTCTTTACAGTAGAGTTTGTTGGGAACCGTAGATTGATTTCCCAACCAAATATTTGTTGTCTTTTTTTCGTTTGTTAATTATCATTATTATTGAGGCTTCCATTCTAATGTTGAGAAGCTGCTTTTTCAGTTGAGGCTTCTTTCCTCATCTTGTAATTCTTGCAGTGTTATTTCTTGTGCCCCATTTTCTTTGGCAACATGACTTTTGTTGGATGTAATTTTATTATTTTTGCTTAATGAAATAGTGGTTGCCCTCTTACAATAGAACTTCAATTAATGTTGAGTTTTTATCTTATGAATCTCCTCCTGGTACCAAATGGATCAGGTCAACCCAAGCCCGAAATGACTCTCTTCTTCATTTGGGTCAGCCCAAGCTCGAAATGCCAGAATAATGAATGGCCCAAACATGGATTGAGTCTTATGATTGGGAAATTGGGCCAAATCTACAATCTGATCATATTGATCCAATCGGACCTTTTCTATTTTGAATTTAAACAAAAGGACCTTAAACTTATTTTGCTTTTGTTCTGAAAACCTTTCATAAACTCACTGCTTTGTTTTGAACGCCTTTCATAAGGATCTAAAATTCACGTAACTTATACTTTTGTGTGTGTGATTAACCCCATGTGCATTATTTGTGGAAAACATGTACAGATTTTACTGATAGTGTTACCATAGAATAATATTAATCAAACTCTCAAACCGATAAGACGAAGTCGTTAGAGTTAATAAGTAAAGAAATCGTTGGATCAGGTGTTAAAACATTGGATCGGGTGAATTGCTGAAGACTTTTTCTCAGTTCAATTAACTAAGTAAAAGCATCGTAATCTTAAAACGATTTTTAAAATTGAAAAATAAAACTTGAATTTATGGATTATAAGTTTGAAAGCGAAGCTATGTTCAGCAAAATCTCTGCTATCCTATTCCTAGTGTCATTGTTGTTAAATAAATGTTCTTTATTGCAATTTTCCACCAAAAAAATTATAAAATTAGGAAGCTGCATTAATTAAACATATTTTCTGCTGATTGCGACGTAGTTCAAAAGCAACTTGAACTGCCTTAATTATTAGAATATTAATGGCTTTCAAGACTTGTGAGAGCCCTTTCTTCGGGGTGGATGTGGCTTTTTCTTGGATCATCCAAAAAATTAAAATTGATTTTGGGTCAACAATTGGACAAATATTAAAAACACAAAAGGCAGTGGTCTCCCTCCGATATCTCCATCATCAAGTACAGTTAGTGTAGTGTGTAATATATATATGTTCTCGATACAAGACAAAACGCTAGTGTCAAAAACAAGGAAGATAAAAAGGCACTTTTGTGTTTAACAAGGTAGATAGAGATGATGATGATGAGACATTTTTTGGTTTTTGTGGGTAAGTAAATATTCGAACAATATTTGCAGAAATTCGGCTATCCTGCAAAGAAATTAGAGCAATAAATAAAAAATTAAAGCAGCTGCATTTGTTTTGTGTCATAGGAAAAGCACCACCACACTAACATTTTGTTTTGGGGGACATTTAATTTCAGTCCAAACTTTATCGTCAATAATTGTGTTGTGTGATATACAATTCACTTTATTATTATGGCAAGTGGCAACCAGCAAAAAGAAAAAGACCCCACTGAATTAGCGGTGCACAGAAATGAATGTTACCAAATGTTTCCCGGGGAAGAAAGACACAGAATATATCAGTATGCCATTGCCAGCTAATCATTCCATTCACATGAACCAAATCTCCTTGTATATAAAATTCCAAGTATAATTCTTTTCTTCTTCTATTTTGCTCAAATTTCCAAATCTAATTGAAATCGTTCTACCAACCATTTTCTGGCAAATCTGGGAATTATTAACCAACATATATATAATTAAGTGTATTGATATACAAACCCCAAAGGACAGCTACCCAACCACTAGGCACTAGCAAGCAGATCCCCCAAATCCAGATATATATATATACATGTCAAAATCCCAATGGAACATGTTTGACTGGTTTGTTTACTTGGCTTGTCATTATCATATGAGATTTACAAACCACCTTCTCAAACATTATATATTTACATGTACTACCAACCAATCCATAAATAACCCAACTGATGATCTTTTTGGGAAACTTGAAGGCCAGTAAAACCCTAAACACTCCAAGTAAACGAAACACTCTTAGACATATTAATTAATGTTGTATTGTGTAAAAATACATAATCATTGGCTTCCTCTCGGTCATTCTCTCAGAACTAGACCCACATTACAAACGGGAATGAGGCAATCATCTGTGCAAACAGAAAAACCTTTTAAGATGTAGTAGTATATGCTAGAGAATCACAATACCACAGGTTGACCTACAAAGAAACAAAAAAATACAAAAAAATTAAGGAATATGGGTTGACCTTTGATGATTTTGCAGTTCCAGTAAACCAAACCTATATGTTTCCCCCACATACAATGCAGTTTTAATTCGTTCCCGCCCTGAATGGCAAGGCAGCTTTCTATACATGATTTGGATGGATTATTTGGCTTATATAAAAGATAAAACATGTCCTCCAGCTGGTATCATAGATCCTCTCAGGGCTTTATTGAAGATTACTTACTTCCCCCCCACAATAATCTTCATCGCCTCTTCAGAACAAAATCTCATTATGGCTATCCCTCTGTAGACAACTTTCTTATACATCTGTGGGAAAATAGCCAACACTGTAGAACACGGATGAGTGTCACAATCTTCTAAGCATTATATATATCAGGTACTACTCAGTTGTTCATCTAACGGTTGCAAACACTCTTCTGGGTTGGCATAGAAATAGTCCTCCTCTTTTGGTCGGTCTTGGATCATCAACCTATTAGTTGGGTTCCCCATTCGACCTGCATGAGCGTCCTTTACTGCAGATGAAAATTCATCCCAATTCAATGATCCACTTGTGTACTGGTCTATCAAATCAACAAGAAGCTTTCTGTCCAGTAGAATTGTCTTCTTGAACCCAAGAAATCTGAAGAAACATGAGCACCCAATGTCTCACTTTAGATGAAAATTTCACCATTAATAACAAAGAAAAGCAGACAAACCCTATAACAGTAAACTGGGGAAAATAATGAAGCAAATCCCAGAACAGATCATGTAGAAAAACATCTCTGTGCCTAAATATCAGGGATTACGAACAAATGAACCTGTGATAAACTAAAGCTCCAAAACTGGCAACACTTGCACAGTAAAAAATGTCGGACTGGTACAAAGCAGCGTACACAAATCATCGTCTCCTCAAAGAAACAAGATTTGGGATGCCAAATGACTGGCTGGGGTTTGACTTCCAAAACCAATCTTTTGAAGCCAACCAAAACCACTAGGTGCATTACAAAATTACCATAAAGTTTTTATATAAACAAAAGAGAATTACTGTCAGCAGCAGAAACTACCTGCGATGGCCTTCAACCACTTTAGCCATGTTTCCGTCATATGTGGGAACAAAAATATCACTCTCCAATGAGACAAGATAATCCAGTGCTGCCATTTGGGATGAGTGGTTTTGAAAGAACCTAAGGTCTGACGGTTCCAACAGTGTCTCCTTTCTGACCTGTTTGAACAAATCCAACAGCAACTTGTAAAAACAGAACACAAAAAGTAACCATATACAAAATACAGAAGGTGGCTTCAGCTTCCATCTACTCACCAATTTGGGATAAGCCTTTGCAAGACTTGCCATTCTCCTTTCTGCACCATATATTTCACCAGCTGCAATATAAATCTGAATATCGCGATCAATGTCAAGTGCGCTCAGTGTAATAGCGGTTTCTTCAGGTGTCAGAGGACACAAACCATCTTTCCTTTTCAGGTCAGAATTGATTATTTTCTCTTTCCACCAGGGATAAGCATATCTGCCAAACAAGTGAAAGTATAAGAGAGTGAAATTAATTCTTTTATTGCATGGAATCCATTGATTGTCAAGTATAACTTACCTCATTCTTGTCAATTCTTCCACCTCCTCAGCGTTACAACCTTGAGTACAGCCAGAAAATGCCAACATGTCCATTTCATATCTAAGATGAAGCACTAGGAAAGGACCATTTTGCCTTAGAAGCCTGATAACCCTTTTACCCAACTCCTCTATCTGAGAAGTAAACCTCAGAGCACTAAAATTTACTCGGCATCGAAGTCTCTGAATATCCAAAGGTTGTCCATTATTGGCAAGTCGGGCATCAGTTCTATTTAGATGTACCACTTTGTATTTTTGTATCAAAGGAAGAATCTGTACAAAACATAAGAGTAGCATATATTATTGAGAGAAAGAATAAGGAATATGATGAGGTTTCACAGAAAACTTCTTGTCAAGTTATAAAGAACGACAAGAGGGACTGACCTGATTATGATAATAAGACATGTCAGACCAACTAATTGGTGGCATGGTATAAATCATTCCCTAGTGCCACTCTCCTCTTAACCCTCGGAGGCAACTCTTTCAATATGCGAACTTCATCTCTCAAGGATGTGATGAAATGATCCACATCGAATATGTCTTGGAACTCACTGCAATATCAAGAAACATATAACCGTTATTTGGTAAGAAGTGGTGTAATACTGAGTCGAAGAAAAACAACCATTTATAATTTAAAAAACACTCAATGACTTGAAAATGGTAGGAGAGATATATTGGCACACCTGGGATCAGCCCAAAAGGAGGTTTTATCAAGCTCAGGGACAATGAGAGTGACGTTCAAATATCTTGCAATAGCAACCATGTCACATATCTGTATACATCACGACCAAGAAAGAAAAATTGAAACTGGTAAGCAGCTGCATGCACTAAGAAGTAAAGTAATTTGATCACCAAGGACGAACTCCTGTTAATATGCACAGCAAACAATTGCTAGCCACTCACCGCTGCTCTCATTTGATTGAGTCCCCCATTGCATGAAACCATCAGGTAGCCATTGTTTTTATAAACCCCTAATGGCAACAAAACAAATTCAGATTAGAGGCCAATTAAACAATCATTCAAATGACAAAGCCAAAGCAAAAGAAAAGGCCAACTAATAGAAAGTCAGGACAGAGATGAAAAGGGTACAGACTATTGTAATTACTACTTCATAGGAATTGAATTTTCTAGAGTCTGGCATGTAAAGAGAGTAAACTTCATGATTTGAACATATATTACAAACGGCAAACAAAATGGGAAAATTTACTATCGTAATTTAAGCAAATCCATGTATGGTGATAACTTGGGATAGCATCGGTTCGCCTGTATTAAACAGTAATTTGAAACCAGCTGCTTTCTGAATTACAAGTTTCTACCTCCATGTGCATTTCTTGGAGCCAGAGCAACTGCGAAGCTTTGGACACTAAGTACAAGTTCGCACCACACCCACACACACTCAAGTGATGGGTTGGTTTCAGAAAATCTGAAAAAACAGGCCGAGCATAGTTCCAGTTGAACCTACCCATAAAATTAACATCCAAAAGCAACACAACTGCCCTAGGAGTAATTAGTAAAATAATTACAAGAACCAACATCGAAATAACTGAAAAATACCCCTAATTTCCTGGCAAATTAGAAAATAAAAACTCACTCTTGGGCGGAAGAACTCTGGCCGGGACGGAAGGCAACTTGTCTTGCAAAACAGAAGAGGCGGCAGCAGACTCCTGAGAGAAACAAGCAGGCCAGCCTTTCAAAACCCTAGGCCCCCACATATCCCCCAAAGCCGTTAATTGTACAATACACGTCCACAACAAAACCGACGTCGTTGCCCGTATCATCCACAGCTTCATTTTCGACCTCGACGGCGGCGACGGCGTCGTCGTCGTGACGAGCATCGAGTTCTTGAACTTGTCTCCTCCTCCTCCCCCTAACACCTTGAATCCCATCACTCCCTTTCTCTCCTTCTTCTCTATCTTGCACATCAATCTGTGTATCTCTCTTCCTTCTACAACATCAAGCCGTCAACGAAACGGGGCGTATTGCTCAATGTCGGATCCAAAAAAATGGCATTCCTTTTTAAGCTCTTGCTATATATAGAAACCAGCAAAGATCCGAAACCGATTTCCAAAACTGAGCCAATACTCACCACATTCCCCACCCGTCCTCAAAGATTTCCTCCAAAACTCTCGCCTTCGAAGATTCCCTCAAACAATTGCATCAACAACCATAATTTCCTACAACACTGCTCAAAAGAAGAAAAGAAACAAAAAAGTGAAAACTCTGATATTTGCTACAACACCACCTTTCCAGAGCCGGGGCAATTGAACCCGAAATGCGAGGTGGAATCCCCACCCAGATCCGCCGTATTATCCGGCGAGAAGAGTCGCCGGAGCGTTGGCCGGCGATTAGAAGAAGATCGATAAGAAATGAGAGAGGGAGGGAGGACAGGGAGCAGTGGTAGAGGAGGGCGGTGTTGTCATCATATGTAATGTGGTGCGAGGCAGAGAAAAACAAAAAACGCGTGATGGGGCGTGCGTGACGTGCACCGACGGTTTGCGTGGGCTCAAAGTGGACTCGGAGGAGGAGGGCAGGGCTTGGGCTTCGTGTGTGTGTGTGTTACTTTAAAGTGCACAAAGCCTCCAATAAATGAAAGCCAGCTATATGGCCGATGCGGCCGGCCCCGCTCCAATTATGTTTTGAACACGTGTCTCCCATCAGGCCCTCGATCTTTGACACGTCGAGAACGAGATCATGGGTTTTAGCCAAGTCCGTATCAGATTGTGGTTTCCTTGTCTCCGTTTCGATCGCAGCCCGTTTGTTCTCGTGTCGATACGCCGACAATATATCGCGATAAGTTTGGCTTTCTCGTTCCGCCGGTCCCTCCACCTGGAGTTGATAATAAAGGCTTTAACTATTTAAGTCTATGATTAAGTATGATTAAGGGGCTCTAAGCACGATGTTCTTTGGTTCTCAATCGCTGACAATGGTTTGAGATTCCAAAGCTTCTCGTTTGAGAGTGGGACGGTATTTTGGCGACAAAACAGCGACTACTTTGCTCCTTTTGGACTGATGGCACCCCGTAGCCTAGCGAGGGGTAAAAGCTCCCTCTGAGTGTCGGTTGTGCCGTGTGAACGGCGCCACGGCAGGGCGTCGCTTTTGGAAGAGCCGTCCGATGGTGCGTATATCCTGAGATGCGCATGTCGGGACACGTGTCGCGATCAAGACTCCTTCCCGACTGTGGGCTCCTGAATGGGACCCATTGTAAGTATATTGTCAGTGTACAGCGGAGAGGGATGTAGAAGTTGCACGCGCCCGTTGAGGGCTTCAGCCGCGTTGTGTGACACGTGTCTCGGTGTTGGTGGAGCGTGTTGGTTGGAGATGTAGTAGATGAGTCGGGAGATACATAGAGCCCTTTGTGTTGATATGTAGCCGTGGATCCCAATTTCTCCATCCTCAGCCAGACGGTCACTCGACTCATTCAAAGTGAATTCAGTCATTTCATCCTAGAAAGCAAAATACTATTTTTATTATATTTTTTTCCGAAAAAAGACAGTGGTGGTTTTTCCTTTACCTAATCTTGATCCAATTACCCATATCAAAGTGTATTAAACAGTAAATTAACAAAATTAATTTTTTCAGTGACAGACAGGAATGTTTTGAGCATAGTGGTTGAATTTTATTCATTTGTGAAGGTTATAACTCACTTTGGTTTAAATATTTTATACTTATATTTGCAGATAATTCAGCATTCACTACAAGGTTGGTGCATAATTAATCTACTGTTTAATACCCAGTTGGTCAATGTGGGTGGAGGATCTTCTTAAATGTAACATTAAATTAAATGAATTGCATATGTACACAAATGGGTCAGTATGAAATTGGACATATAATCATATCATTTCAGAAAAAGTTTTTATTTTATTTATTATTAGTAAATGCTGGAATGGTTGAAAGGATCTCATTCACTTTCTATTTTATTTTATATGAGCGGATGTTGAAATAAGAGAAATCGAACCTAATTAAAAGTTAAGACCTCGAGTGTAGAAATAAATAATGTCATTCACACTGGAATAACCAACTCTTATAAAATTACTTTCGAATAAAAGAGACATCTAGACCAAGTGTAGTGGATGAATGATGAAGAAGTTGCATAAAAGAAGTGGGATGAGATGGGATGGGGGGTGGCTTAGTGTGGTGGTTAAATTTCCTTGTCTATATGGGTATTAGAAAGCTACCTCTCGTAAAAGCCATTACATTATGATATTGGGTATATTTACCACTTAGATTTTCAAGCTAGCTATTGGGTATTCCTTCTAGTGTCTTCCACCATTTTGGAAATAAATATATTTATTAATCTCTGGAAATTTCAGTGGTTGACTTGAATCACCATTTATAAATCATGGATGATGGCATGGTGCGCACATTGCCCAGAGATATATATCAGCAGCAGCAAGCAGCAAAGTTTTCTGCATGCCATCACGCCGCCAAGTATTATGCCTAGTTTTATTCCCATTGTCATGCCTCATCCTTGATAATAAGGTTTCTCTACAATTATGAACATGCTCATGGGGATGCATCCCATATATATACTGAAGTTTAGTTTTCATGCCAAACGTACTTTATTATTCATTTGAAACACTGACAAAGATACATGGCATTATTTTTTTCTTCAATGAAGAAGAATACTTTAAATTATTAGACTGGAAGTGTGGTTAGTGGTTGAGGAGATAAATTGTTAGGTCATGAAGTTGCCATACCGGGAAGGAAATATACTCTGTTTATAATGAACATCTTCATTGACGTTAGAGGCATTTGCATTTATTCAGAAGAATGGCAGCGCATTGATTCATTAGCTACCATTATAGTTCCCTTAACAGTTATTTCAGCTAATTAATCAGTGTACGTATGTGAGGTGAGGCATCTGTTTGTTGAGTAGAGTAGGTCTTAGGTAAAGGAGTTGGTGAGGTATATTTATGTCATACTTCCATTTTATTTTCATGCCTTTTTTTTTTTTTTTGGTCTGAAATTTTATTTTCATGCCTTGTTCAACACAAATCAGGCAACTTATTTGCTAATCCTTTCACTACTTAAACAAAAATATCACAAGATTATAATGTGTAAGGTACTCTATGTATGTACGGAGCTAGAATCGTAAAGTTGGGGGGCTGAAGTAGAAAATACAAGTATATATAAAGTACATAAGTATTCACTAGTTACATGTTTAGAACTAAATATTTATAATTTAGTCATGTCTAATTTATTTTAGAGGGAATTTTAAATTAAATTATAAGTTGTTTTATTACAAATTCTATATGTACTATGTATAATATAATAGAGGAGTGGCCTAGGAGTGGCTCTGTCACTGTGTACATATATAATTATCAAGCAATTGGAATGTTGACTAATTAAATAGCAAATCCAGGACACATCCCCTAATCAGTTTAAATTATCTGCTGCTACCATTAAAAACAAAGTAAACTACATCTTCATCCATGACTGTTGATTAAGTAAACATGATATGTGTTATGTTGGGGGTGGTGCAAATTGTAAGATAATAAATTTGAGTCAAATAAACAAGAAATTAGGCGGCAGTTAATAGTAACAGAGTATACAAACAAAGTAATTAGAGGAAGAGGCAAGCTGATTAACCTAAACAAGAGAAGACACTTCTTCTTCATCTTCTTCTTCCCATTTTGAGGCTGTTTTGGGTTCGAGGCCGCATTCGCGAGCCGCCTTCTTAATTTTGGACATCTCGGCCGGGTTGGTATCGGTATGCATGATGACATGAGTTCCTGGCCAGCAGTGATTGCGCTTGATCATTTGGACATTGGTTGTGTCATTGCCCGTCACCACATAAATCTTATCAAATGTCATTAACTGTTCCAGAGACTCCACGACCCTCATGCTCGCCATTCTAAGCATATCTATCTTGGATGCTTTTTTTGATGGCGTTGTTGGTTTGGGTTTGGGTTGTGGACGAGGAGGATCGCCCCTCCGCCTCCGCCAGCAAGAGTTGCAAAAGTTTTCAGTTGTAAATTATAAATGCCTCCTCCTCCGACCTGGTTTCGTGTTCCGCGGCATGCTTTCAGAACTGAGACGATGATTTGCTGCACCATCAATTTCAATTTCAATTTGTTATTTGTTAAAGAAATTACAGACTACACAAGACACAGATTAATGATGAGAAAAGGAGAACCTTTTTCATCTCTATATAAAACAGGTAAGGAGTAACTTGTGCCGCAAGGATTGTGTTACCTAGGTTAACACGATACAGAACAGAACAGGACACTAATTTCCTTGTGGATTTTTATGATATTTGCATTAATTGCATCCCAGCCAACACCCTTTATTTTTGGCACTTGATTTAAGTTAAGATGTGGAATTCAATTTCAACTACGTTTCTTAACAAGACAACATCCTACTCAATTCCAGTTCCTATTCCTAAAGGGAGACCAACCCAGAGCATGACGATCAGTTCGGGTGTCATTTGTTTGGATTCGACTGTGATTAGATTAGATTACCCTCCTTGAGTTGAGACAGCAGACTTATTTATCAACTTTAAAGAAAGAAAGAAAGAAAGAAGAAAAAAAAGGTAGACATCTACAGATGCAGCAGTAGCAGCAGCAAGGCAGAGTTCAGACCAATGTAATGTAAGAAGAGGATGATTATCATCACTAACATTCATTCCACAAGGCCATAACTTAAGGGCTGGCAGAGACCAGTAAAGATGAGTAAAGCCAGAACACTTGTCAGCAACAGCAACCCTGTTTTTATCATTTGTTTGTCATCTGATTCACAAACCCAACATTACTTGTTCTTTTATTTTTCTTCTCCTTTAAGTTCAATTTCAATCCTTATTGTGTTTTGTGACAGAATTAACAAAGCTACCTCCTTCCTTGGCACTTGACAGAGGAAACAAAAACAACAAACCTAGTAAGTAAAACCACAGCTCCAATTAATCATTAGTTTTTGATACACACAGTAGCTAGGTAGCTAGCAAAGCTTAGGAAACAATCCATTTAATTAGTTTTACAGTATATATGATATCAGTCGTCATCAGTCCACCACAACCAGACTCTGATACCCTTGCCCAGAGATAACTGCTTCCATGACATGCTCCAACCCAATATTCCCATCATTCTCCAACAACGACTTGATCAAATTGTCGTTGACGAAGCTAAGCATCGATACCCCTTCTTGTTTTTGACATTCTCCTTCACTACGCACTTCCTTATACAACTCTTCTAGGTTCAGATTCCAAAACACAAGCTGTGGCACCACATCCCCGTACCCTTCCTTCTTAAACTTGCTTCGTATTGCCTCATACTCACTCTCCCAGCAGCTATTATCATCGAAACCCCGCTCCAAGAAACTGTAGCTGGTTAACACAAACACCTTCTTTACCATATGCTCTGGCTTCAATTTCTCATTCACAGCCTTTTTATTAATAAGAGTGGTGGTTGACAGATTGTGGGCCTTTTTATTGATTCTAGTTCTTAGGATCGAAGCGTGCCTGACTTGCGCATCAAGGTGTATGAGAAAAAAGGCAATTAATTTCCTTTTGGGTCATTACTTTATTTTTATTTGGAATACAAGTTGTGTTGTTTTCAAATTGAATTCCCCGTACATGAAGAAAAGATGGATCACAAATCTCAGTTCAAAATGGAAACAAAATACTATCCCATCAAATATACAAATAGAAACTTGTAATTTCAGAGGAATACCGCTTGCTTGAACAATATTAGTGGGATTATATTTTGATTTGGAGATACAACTAGAGGTGGATTCGGAGATAATACTATATAAAATTATTGAAAATCACGTCCTCGTTATCCATATGTGTAGGACCACCTCCGCCTCCGCCTCCACCACCGCCGGCAGCAGTTGTGAGAGGCATTGTACTTGTGACTTGTGAACACATGCCGCCCACGACCTGGTCGAGGAGACTAGACTGACTTTGCAGATTGAGGACGACGAGGTGGTGGGCGTCTTTCTATATAGGAACGCTGCTTGGGCCCCAAGTATTTTGTTCCTATTGGTTAGAACTCAATAACAAGAAACAACTAGTTTGAAAGAAATGAATCTGGGCTCAGCCATTGGATTTCAAAATCTGGGCCTCACAAATTGCTTATATGCATGTGATCAGATCCACTTGCTTACAGATTGCTTTGAAGCCCAGATAGCTACGCAGCCAGCCCAACAAATATTAAGGAATTAATTTGAAATATATATATATATATATATTACAAACGATAATATAAATTAATCTAGTTTAAGGCCAATTGGGGAACGGCAATTCATTCTTATGTAACGGGTCTGATCATACCACATGCATATCGTATAATCTACATACTTTTGTTCAATATTTTCTATAAGAGATATCACGTGCTGATATTTTCGTTTCTTGGTGTAATCTACAGAGAATCAAACAATAATTACAAGTTGCATAATTGAGCTTGATGAAGCATTAAGACTCCAAAAATAATGATGCATGGACTAGTTGCGAGAGCACAAGGTTAATTTGTTGGGACGTGTTTGTATGTGTAATTGGTCACGAACATGAATATTAAGCATGGCTAAGCTTAGATTTAGTTGGGGATTATTACATGAGAGTGACATGAAAAAGAAAGTGTGTTGGAAAGTGGCTGGTGGGACGTATTTGTATGTGTTCAATTATATGATATTAATATCTTCGAGATGTGACGTTGGGATCTTATTATTATTATTGTTCGTCGAAATTGGCTTTGTGTACAAGAGAGAAAAAACAGAGACAATCACTTGCATTTGTTGCTGTCATGTGGACATATGGGGACCAAAATGCCGACCGCTGGATTTGTCTCTGACCTCTCATTTGAGTCATATTCGCATCCCCCTCAAGATTTCATTTTCTAACAACAATATATATATATATATATATATATATAAATCAATCAATCGAAATGAGGTAAATTGGTTAGAATTTTTATTTTTATTTTTATTTTTTTAAAAGAAGAAGAAGAAGGAAACAACTGATAGTGTGTTTACTGATCATGAATTGAATTCTACTTATGGAGGATTCATATGTTTACTTCACATTAAGGAATTGAAAAGTAAGTGCTTACACGAAATTAGAAATTGAATTCCTGATTTTGGAGGAGTTCAATTCTTGGAGGAGGTGATATTCTAATTTGTGTAAAATTAACTCATTAAGAATTTATCTTTTTTACCCATTATATCCTCACACAATTTTCAAAATTTCAAATTAGGAGACTTTGGAAAAAGCAAAAGGAGAGAATTTTTTTAAAAGAAGCAAAAATGGACAAAATTGCCCTTATTTATTTTTGGATTTCTAAGGAATCCTTTACATTTCATGTATTTGATTTGAAAGTTGAGAGGTTTTTCAGTTTTTTATTTATTTAAAACTTTGGCTTTTTCAAAAAATGAAATTTTTTTTTTATGGCTAAAACCTAAATTTACTTTTAGGGAGTAAACAACTTCAATAGGAATCCGGAATCTAGCTCCCCTCAATCCAAATGGTATTAATTTAATTCATTCTCAATTCAATTGCTCATAATCTAATTACGAATTAGTAAGAGTCAATTTATAAAAAGGAAAATTGTGAATACCTTATGATAAAACAAGAGAAGGTGGGCCCAAATTGTTATTGAATCCACAAGTGCAGGTTGAGACCTGTCAAAGCGGCTCTCTCTCAGACGCAAAATAATAATACAAAGCAAGAGGCTGGCTTGGGTTTGGGGCGGACCCCAATGATAGTGAACAATCTATGTATGTATCCATCTTGTATCTAATTCCTTACTAGAACCACACGCCACAAGGAAAACATTCTGGATCAAAAGCAAAATGATGAAGCAAGCAGATTAGATATATGAATATTCACTTGTAAATATAATAATATTATTAATACATTGTTTACACCATAATCCAGACTTAAACATCATTAGCTAGCTCGTGTGTGAATAACAATTACTTCCTCTTCCACCAACAATCTTCGAGTAGGAAACATGATCCAATATGATTTTTTCTGCATTATTATTATTATTATTATTATTATTTGTCTCCTTACTTCGATTGGAGGGATGCAATTGGGTTGAGATACAAGGGCCACCAGACATCAGTGATGCATATCTCACATTGGAAAATGGCAGTTTTAAGGAATGGTAGGAGAGCTTTAATTAGTAGTTTAATTGTAAAACCCTACAAGAGCCAGGCATGCTATTAACACTTTTGGTGGGTTAGATTTAAATCGACTATTTCAATTAAAATATACAAGAGTTTTAGTCGTTATTTGATGTGTTGAGATTGGACTTATTAAATTGAATAACAGTGGAACATATTGTGTCTTATAAGTCTTACGTAAAGGGGAGAGATTTATAAGAATTGATTTGGATTTAAGTCCAATCCAATTCAAGTCAAGCCGGACAACCAAATGAGTAAAAAAATTATGTGTAGATGAGTGGCCTTGGGATGTTGGGGGATGTTCTCCTGTCATGTCCACACCCTTTCGGAGTCTGGCCTCTGGATGAGATACATTTCCTTAAAAACGAAAAACAAGAGGAGGGAAGCAGTGAAGCAGGGGAAGGGCTTCTATAAATAAAGGTTGAGAAAGAAAGTGTATGTGATGGGTTATTGGGTTTGGAAATGGGCTGGGCCCCTATCAGCGCATATGACAGGCTGGGGGAACATGGTGTGGGGCAGAAATCGAGAGAGGATGTCTCCCACTCCAACCGACTGGGCCTGTAAGGAGCAGAGCCCAAAGTTGGTGGCATTGTCAATTTAGCAGAGAGAGAGAGAGAGAGAGAGAGAGAGAGAGTGGAGGAGGAGGACATTGACAAGTACCATTGAAATAAAAATGGTACAAAATAAAAAGAAAGAAGAGCCGATGAAACACCATATCTTTTCCAATCCTAGGGATTGTGAAAGGTGCCCAAATGTAGAAGGAGGAGGACCCCAATTTAACCTAATTTGCTTCCACTTCCACTCCCGAACAAGGATGTGGCTATGCTACGCTACTACTTATGTAGATATCATACATACGTAGCTACTAGCCCAAGCCAGCCAGGCATGCATGTAGCTTCTTATGAAATTGATTTCTAGAGAGGGAGATGTGGACAAATACCAGAAGACCTAATTTGGAGGGCCACCACCGTCCCATGTGCATGTGAAGCTGTTTGTTTCCATCATATTACCTAGCTAGCTATTCACTCGCCGTCCACTCAAACCAATCACAATCAATGATCGATGCCATTGTTTTCACTTCATTTTCTCTCATCCCATCCCATCCCATCCAATCCCACGTATTCTATTATTATTATTATTGTAGTTGCAGTGAACCCAATAGGACCCTCCAATTGTACTCGATAGATTTCTTATTTTTCTTCCTCCAATGGGCGCATGCACATTGATTACGCATTGCTCAACCCATATGTATCCTTCCTTCATTTCCTTACATTTGTGTATATAATTCTGTCACAACACCATTTATATAATTTTGTTGGATTGCACCATTGCATGGTCGTTGTTGTGACCCCATTTTTGGATCAGTGTCTTCGTCGGATGGATGGAGTAGCTTTTTTTTCCTTATAGTCCTAGTATATATAGATTTTAAAGTTTAACCCAACTCAAAATCTAATAACTCAACCGATAAGTAAATTTAATGCACCTCATTTTGAAATCCTAAGTTCGTCCCTAGTTGAACCTGCACTACCTACAACAATTAAACCACCCAATAAGCAATAGCGTTGAGCGCACCCTTGGAGTCATGATATATACAAAGCAAAAATAATATTGGGTACTCTGTAGTCTTAATGACACTGACCCGCCAAAATAAAAAAAACAGTTCCACAGTGGCAGTGAGGCCCGGAGCTCAGCACATTGACGATTTTGCACTCTATATATGATGATAAATAATGAAATGTCTAGTGTAGTAGAGGACTTGGTGCGATGCGGTGACAATTTTGACAATTGCTTGCTTGTATTGTGTGACTACGACATTGGGCTCCACTGCTTGAATTCCGCTCCAAAAACAGTCAAATGGCAGTTGATTTCAACCGTACATGGGGCCATGATATGAAACATTGTTTCTTCCTCCCCTTGCAACATCGACAAATAACCAATTCAGCATTGGAAGAGAGAGAGAGAGAGAGAGAGAGAGAGCGCATTTTGCAGGTGTAGGAGGAGGGCTCGCTAGTTTATTAATTAGCTAGACTTGGTGCAATAATTTTTTGGTCCATGTATGACCTGTTCGAGTAATTCAAACTTGAGAGTTGAGGTTGGTTCATGTCTTTGTCAAATAAATTGTTCAGTTTTTTGATAAATGGGAAACTAATTCTTTGTTTTTAATTACTTGTACCGGAAAATTGGTAAAATTATTTAGTTACATTCATGTGTATTTATGAAAGTTGAAACTCATGTGTCTAATCTTAACAATAATAATAAAAATGATTAATTAGTTGGGACATTTTAATAAAAATGATTAATTAAATTTATGTCTAAAACCTAAAAAACCTTAATTTTGTAGTTTTGACTTGTACGTTGATTTTCTTGAATATACACATGTTTCACACTTAATTATGTGGGAAAATACTTTCAAATGTCACTATTACTATAGCAAATAATCACACTATAACGATATCAAAATGATAAATTGTCGATATTATTAATATTACACTCGACCTGTCCAAATGATGTTCGTCAATCTCTACCCAAGTAGCTCTAGTCCATGATACAAAGGACCCTCAACCAGTCAATCAGTATATCGAAAACAAATAATTTCATATAGTCTTTGATTTGATAGAAATAAAATATCAACATTTTGGCATTCCTTTGACATCCACATGTATGAATTGCAACAACATCAAAAAACTTGTTGATGTTCGCAATCTTAATCTTAAGCTATGATTGGCCTCCTAGCCATTTTCGATATTTTGATGTTTTACACACACAACACAACCCCTTTTATTGCCCTCCAAATTATACAACTTGATCCAATCCCTTGATACATGATCAAATGAATCTTGCATGCAATCATCAACAAAGCCTAAAATATAATATAGTATGGAAGGGTACACCGTACACACACTAGACAACCCAACACTCAAGTGTCTGTACACAGACAACATCACGTCAGATACATCACACAGTAACCTCCACGTACTTTCGACAACTCACCAGTAACAATTAGCAACGTGGCGCGCTTTCCACCACTTATGTCTCAGCCGATAAAATAAGGGTGGCCGACAAAGCGACCATCTCACTTCCCCCATCTCACCCGTCCACGCGTCCTCCACCAACGGCTCGATCTTATTCCTCTCCCACGATCGTCCGTCCCGGGTCCTCCCTCCCTGGCCCAACCAAAGTATGAACGAAACCTCTTCAAGCTCTAGTTCAATTTCAGCAACAGCGCTTGGGATATTATTCAGGAGGGTATTGGCGTCTTTTCATGCACTATAAAACATTGGTCAGTGTCATACTGTCATTTGCGTGTGTCGTAGGGCGAATTTGGTAATTTTAGATAAAATAAAAAGAGTTTGGAAGATATGTGCGGGGGATATTTGTCGGTGTTTGAAGCTCACAACTTATTCTTCCTTTCCAATTCTCCGACTTCTCCTCTTCCCCCAAAACACACACATCTCTCTCTCTCTCTCTCTCTCTCTCCCCCTTTGCATTACACACAGAACAACTGCTGAAAAACAGACAGAGAGTGTGCGCAGGAGAAGTGAATTTTCCCGGAAAATTCAGCAATTCATCAAATTTATAAGAAAACTCGAGTGGGTATATAATCCAATTCTACATTACATTTAGTACTTGAAATGCAAGACATTCATTCAGTGGGAGGAGCGAGGTTCTTCGCAGGCTCAGGGGGAGGAGGAGGAGGAGGAGATCGGCGGCTGAGGCCCCACCACCACCTGAACCAGCAGGCCTTGAAGTGCCCAAGGTGCGACTCTCTCAACACCAAGTTCTGCTACTACAACAACTACAACCTCTCTCAGCCCCGCCACTTCTGTAAGTCCTGCCGCCGCTACTGGACCAAAGGCGGCGTCCTCCGCAACGTCCCCGTTGGTGGCGGCTGCCGCAAAACCAAACGCTCCAAGCCCAAATCCTCGTCCTCCTCATCGCCGCCGCCATCGCCGCCGCAGCCGAACAGTGCTACTGATCAGCACAAAGCCAGCTCTCATTCGAGCAGCGAGAGCTCTAGCCTCACCAACACCACCACCGCAGCCGCAGCCGCCGCGACGGCCACGGAGGCGGTTTCAGCTCCGTCTTCGACTGGCTCGGCTTCCAACCTGTTGAGTAATATTCATCGTCAGGAGTCGAAATTCTTCGGTTCTCAAAGCGGTGGCTTCGAGCCCGGTGCTGCGGCAGCGTTGCTTGAGCAGAGTACGGAGATGAACGGAATGTTCTCGGAGATTGGAAGCTTCACGAGCTTGATCACGTCGTCCAACGACTTGCCGTTTGGTTTCGGTAACATCGGCGGCACCGATGCTTCGGTTTCGCCGTTTAGGGTGAATCAGCAAGCGCAAGGGCATCATCAGAATCAATGGGGTCAGCAGAACCAGAGCGAGGAATTGAAGATGCAGGAATTGAGTGGGGGATTGATGGATCAGACGGGTCAGGTGGATTTATCAGTGTTCCATGGCAGATCCAACGGCGGAGGAGGAGGAGTATTTGGATCGTTAGATTGGCAAGCGGGTTCAGGGGATCAAGGTTTGTTTGATCTTCCTAACACCGTTGATCAAGCATATTGGAGTCAGAGTCAATGGACTGATCAAGACCACCCTACGCTCTACCTCCCGTAAAAATCTCTCACTCTAATTAACCATCCATTCCCTTTATAAAAAAATGGAGAATCTCAAAAGAAATTGGAATTTGAGAGGAGTTTTTATAAAATTATGAATATATATATCACTGCTCTGCTCTTGTATGTATGTAAATTTCATATAATTTTTTCTTTTGGGGGGTTTAATTAATGTGATGATTTGGAAGCTGTTTTTGTTTTTTTGGGTGGGTTTGCTTGCAACTAACCTTCATGTTAGTTTTCATTTTTAATCTTGTTTTTTTTTCTTTTTGGGGGTTCTTTTGGTATCTGGCCTTCGATGAATCAAATATATAGAGAGAGAAATATTATAGTGTCTTCACTGTTTGGCTTATGAATGATCACTTCTTCTGTTTTCTTAACTCATGTGTGGTTAGTTAATTGCTAACTAATCACGCTTAATTGATTCATATTTAAGCACGCTGTGCCACGTCATTGTTGTATGATTAACAGTGAAGTCATTAAGCTCAGATATTTTTTATTATCTTTTTTTGTGTTGTGGGGAGCGTGTACGGAGGAAGAGGGTGTGGCGGCAGTGCGCGGTACTGCTTGCTGGGGAGGGTCGGTTAGGAATTGGGTGGTGGGGGCGCAGGTGGATCCGGAAGCAGTCCCATGCGCGATTATGAGTCCACGTGGCGTAGTTGAGGAGTGGGGGCATGGATGATAATGGCAGCGGCCACGTGGGGCTTGCATGATGGGCCAGGCGCTGAGGAAGGTCGGTTTGTCCTGGCTCTGCTCTTCCTCTTCCTCTTCCTCTTCCTCTTCGTCTGGCGGAACTATCATTTCATACCCCCGTTTCATTATCTCAGTTCTCTATTATTCTATTCTTATTCTACTATTATTCTATTATTCTATTATTCTATTATTCTATTATATATAACGTATTAGACAAGGAAAGAGACGGAACAATGAAATGAAAATAGAGAAGTATTTCTTCTCCCTCCTCTCTACTGTTGTCTTATTATTCATGGTGTCAATGACAAGTGATGATCAGTGCTGGATGGAGTTGTAGTTGGGTTGGGGTTAGATAGACATACCAACATGTGCATGTTCGTGTGTGAAGAAGATGGTGGTGGGGGGATGATCAGTTGATGATGACGACGTGGATACTATGTGCTGGTGGGACCGGCATTTTTTTGGGTTGGGTGGGTTGGTGCGGACTGGTTAAAAAAAAGGGGTATACTGTTTCTAGTAGTTAGTGAGTGGAGTGGGGTCCAAATGGCAAGTGCAGAAGTGGCCTATGACTCTGTGACACGAGTCACGGATTCGGTGGTCCGTGTGCCTCAAGCAAGTTACAAATGAAAACGAATGATTGAATTGAAATCCCACTCTCACTCTCACAACAACACAACCAGCGCAGCGGAGTTCACTTTTTAATGTCTTGGTTAGGCTAACTAAAGCACGTTGTCAATCATATTAAACTAACAAAGCTTAGGTCGCTCTCCTGTTTGTCATAATAAGAGCAAGTTTTTTTGGGGTCGAATTGAAGCTGAAAAGTGCACCTTTGGACATCCTAATCTGACTACTTCTTCGAACTTCAAAGGGCTGATAAAGATGGAAAACCAATTAACAAAGTATCTATTAGTTAGCTTTCATGATGAAGCTATTCATTTTGGTAGTCTACGTACAATTAGGTTTTGGATAGTATCTGATTGGATGACTGGTTCTCACTGAACCTAAGTCTCATCTTTTTGCCATCAATTTTTTGTTGTTGTTGTTGTTTCTACGTCTTCTTAATGGCTAGACATTGAAATCTCGTTGACCTTTTCATCACATCGCATTGGCGATTATTTGAAACCTTTCTTCTATTCATAAATTTTTATCTAGTGATTTTTGAATGTTTAAGCCTAATTGTTTAACACATGCGTTGGTTAGACCATTTAATCAAGGTAGTAAACAAACCCTAACACCCAAGTTCGAATTCCTCATAGATTATGAGATGAGATGGGATGAGCGACATTGCTTGCTATGCATGTGCAAACTGGCCTGGTCCAAGCAAGCATTGGCTGATGGGCAAGGCAAACCACCATGACTTTAGGCCAGATGATCAAGATGTGACTTGTTGAAGACGGAATATGCTCCCTTCTTCTTGCCTATGGGTTTTGCCATAAAGAATTGCCATTAAAGACTTCAATGGGCTATGGACCATGCTGCGCTGTCTGCCCCCATGGATTTTGACTTCACGTTTGAAGTTGGAACCCTCTCACAGTTGGGCAGATGGTTATCATCGTTGTGGGCCTTTGGTTTGTGACCGATCGATCTTCTTGACTTCCCTACTTGGAGTGCACCATTATGTATGTTTGCCCTATTCAGGACTTTCTAGTTTTAACCAAACATTTTTAGCCTTTGACAATGGAGCTTGGCTATTTAAGAATTTGAGGGTACAGAAAGTTGGGGCAAAATGTCTGGTATTGGAATTGGTTAAATGATTCTCAAAAGAAGCCATTAAGGATTAAACCTAGCTAGTTGCCCTAGCAGAATTGGTACTACAAACTAAAGGGGTTTTGGCCCACTGCATCAAGTATGCGTTTAATCATATTCAATTATCAATTCTAAAGTTTTGTTCAATGTTGATCTCTCTCTCTTTCTCTCTCTCTCTCAGAGTAACTCAGTTAGGTTAACGTTGCCAGAATGATGCTCAGACGACAACCTTAATTTCTCTTCAAATCATGTAAGCAAATGCCAATAGGACCATCTGAACTAAACTCATCACATGTCCAGCAAGGCCTCTACTTACTAAATACAAAATATTAAATGGATTAAATTTATTACTACTATGATGTTATTGTATAAATCAGAACATGTGTTTGTGTATAATCTGTAAGGCATGGCATAAAGCTTAACTAATTTACAAGCCAAAAAGATTGAAGTAGATATATGACATTCAGAATTTACAGCAGAGAAAACGCATCACCCAATGGCGGTGGTGTCTCTGTAATTGTCTCGGGTCAGCTTTCCCCATTCTTGCCGGGCTGCCATTCCATTCCGAGGATAATCTGCCCATCATGTAAAAGTTAAAAACTATGATCCACATGTTACAACTCAGAAAATAAGAGCAAGCAGTAGTAGTAGGGTTAGTGAGGTTACATGGGAAAAGCAAAAGACTGGGAGCTAGTTGTGCTGCTATTTGACCGAAAAGATATGCTACCGTAACTTGGTATTCCTCCTGAGAGTGCTAAAAGGCCTGAACAAGGTTCAGATGCTGACATCCCATCTTCGGACGAATCAGGCCTGAACATGTTTCCTATGTCCGGAGGATGGCACTCTGCACTTTGTGTAACTTCCTCTCTCCCATCATCTATGGTGATTATACCATTGAGTTCGCCAAGACTGCTTGCATCGTCCAGGTCACTTCGTACAGAGGCCTTGCTTGTGCGGCTCTCGTCATCAATTGCCTGACTTTTGGATAATACCATTGAGTTTGCCAGCACTGCGTTATTTGGACCCTACAGAATGTGAAATATAAATAAAAACCAAACCAAAGAATTCAACTCTGCAAGTATGCCTAAGATATTTTCCAATCTGCACTGGGAGTTTGCAAATCTAGAGAATGATGAAAATGTGATAGTGAAGCAAACACCATCCAAAGCTTTCATTGATTACCAAAAGCGTGAGATTAAATCCAACTGGTTGGTAGGATTTGCCATCTGATATTGGCTCTTAACGCTAATATTATGTTAATTATCCTCGGTGGCATCATCTCATCCAATTATTTAAGACAGGATGGAAAAAGCATTGTCCTGCTGCAAAAATTCCATCCCTATTTCATGAGCATCAGCTTACCAGGGCCAGTGGGGAGGCTCGGGAATTAAAAAAAGAAAAAAGAAAAAAGATGCAATAAATAAGATTTCAATGTTAAAGGGGATTTATTCTAGCAAAGAAATAATTGGTGACTTACCTGTCTAACTATAAGCAGTGTTTCAGATACGGTCTTCTTGGTTGAATGATCATCACTTTCTCCAAAATATTTGTCATCTTCAGTCTTCGAGTTCTTGGAACCACACTGCTCGCTTACATCCTTGTCACAGTCATGCTCAGTTGAAGCGGAAGACTCCGAGTCCAGAGTTTCTCCAATTGATTCACTGCTGCTGTCCAGATCAGAGTCAAGTATGCAAGCGATACGACTGTGGTCCAGCTCACAGTTTTCTACCAAATATTTTTCCTGAGATGGCACTTCCTTGTCAATGCAAATGTCCTTAAAACACTGGTAATTACTGCTCTCTTGAAGGAAAGCAACCAGCTCTGGCAATTCATTGTCCATGCCAACCTTTCTTTCCCTACTCTCCTCCTTGTCACTGCAAGTACAAGTATAATGTGGGATATGTTGGCCATTTCCATCCACAGAATCCTTCCAATCCATGTAACCACTTGCTCTCGAGGCGTTCCTTACAGCATGCATATTCCGGCTATCATCTGGATGTTGATTTGAAACCACCTCACTGTCTTCACTTTTCAAATTGGAAATGAATACATTATTATCTTTCAAACCGGTATTCTTTTCTACCTTCAACCCTTTTCTGGCTTCAGAAAATTTGAACTTGAAGGACTTGTAAACAGGCTTGAAGACCGCAGTTGAATGGTCATCCATGGATTCGCTATTTGCCTGGTAATCGATACAAAAGAAAGCTACTAGTAATGGAAAACAATGAGACTGGTCTAGTTTAATTTAATGCAATTAACGGCTTTATCTGTAACATAAAAAAAATTGAGCAATATATAATTGAGTGTTCACTTTTGCCTGCACACAGAGCCCTCTTGGGTGCTGGTTATAACTTACAAGAAGGTTCGGTATTAGTCCTTTGATGAGTGTTACAATATGATGCTTCCCATGTCAAAAACAGACATCCTGCTCAGTAATGCCAATAAATGATTAACCTCAAAACTGTTCTGCCTTGGTGGAGAATAAGTGTCAAGTGAATTATTGTTTTTTTTCCACCTCAGATTAAGTTCCATATTACAAAAAGGTTAGACACAGCGTGCAAGAATACAACACATAATTTGGAGCAACATGCATTAGTTTAATTCAATGGCAAAGAAATGAAAGAAGGTTCAGACACAAAACTTCAGGGTATACTTGGGTTGGAAGGAAATCAAAATTTTATCCTTGTAATTTGAACCCGATTTCATTTTCGTGCATATAGATTGAAACTACCTAGACTGAAAAAATGTTACTTAGAAATGGTCAAGCATCTAGTATTGCAGCTATTGCTACTCACCTGGCAGGTGCATGTCATTATGGAGGGTCCGCTCGTTCAGCTGAAACAGAATACTCCACCATTTCAACAGATTCTCTACTGGTTTCCAAACAATCCAGATATTTCCGATCCGAAGGTGACCTGCATTTACAGAAGCATACTTTAGAGCCAGGGTTTTGTTTCAGCAAATTAAAGATCAGGAAAACAAACTTTGAGCAATTAAGAAGCTCTTTCTTTAATTAAAACTTATGTTGTGTAAATCCACATTGAATATTAGTCAAGAAACATGAACTCTACAAAATTCTGGTAACCGATGAGGAAAGTGGAGGTAATTGGGAAAACGGTAACAAAAAGCATAAACTAACCATAGCAACTGTTAAAGGGCTTGTACAAATCCTGACAAAGAACAAGAGAGAAAAACCAATTTTTTTGGTACGTAATACTAGAGAAATTTATGGCTTATATGAACAAGCAAAAATTATTAAGATAGAAGTTAGAAACGAAATACCTTTTATTCAAACGAAAAATAAGAGAAAAGCAGAACTTCTGGCTTACAAGGTTAGCATATCTTTCAGTCTTCCTGTCTTTGACAAGCAAAAATGGGATCAGCCCTGCAAAACGTGAATGCTCATAACAGATGGAATAAAGAAACTGAGGTAAACGGCTCAACTGCAGATTGGATTGAAAACTCTTGTTTTAACCACAAACTCCTTCCATCAAATACATTTGGGAGATGAAAGGCATAATTTGGAAAGTTTTTACCAGGAACAAATGCAGAAAACTTTTAAATTTGAAAACTTCTATAATAGCAACCCCAATCAAAGATTCCCACATAAGCACTACCTGGCACATGGGAATTTGTGAATTTTGGTTATATTAGGTTAGGTGAACATCCCATAACCATGATTCAAATTTCTTCTGTCAATCTTTTCTTGTTATGTTGCCTTCCTTTTTGGTTAAGACATTCATTTAATTACCAAAAAAAAAAAAAAAAAAACCATGATTCAATTTTCTACTTTCAACTTTTTATGGTCAAGATGTGGAAGTAAAGGAAACATGAGTAGGAGAGGATAAAGAATGACAACCCAGAATATCATTTTGTACCATGATTTCTCTATCTCCAAGGTTTATAATCCAAGTTTTGAGCCACTACTTACTTTGAGACATATATTTAATTACAAATTAGAAGAGGTTTACATTTCCAGGTGTTTTCCTCAATCATTCTTTGTAGCTGTGAAAGCTATTTCTCCTACCTAGCAACTTTTGATCACACCTGTTAATATATTATACATCTTTCCTGTGATTATTAAAGAATTATATTTGGAAAAGATCCTACTAACTAAAGTTAAGGATTTGACTTTAGATACATTAAGATCCAAATCTTTTAAATCCAACAGAAGTGAAAAACCAGAAGATCACTCAAACAAATTATCCATGTTTTGATGCCCACTTTAGTTTTCAATAAAAGTAAAAAAAAGTTAAAGAAATTCCAGTTGACAGATATAAGGTTATAAGTAGATGAGAACTACCTCTCTGTCAGTCCAGGAGAACATGAAGCAAGTTCTTGATTGTCCCCTTCTGTCCTGCAGATAGTAGACATGAAGATCATGAAATGCCAGTATTCAGATTGTTGAGTGTCAATGTCATATATAAAGCATTTAGAGGAACCTAACAGACAGAGTTCCCAAAAGAACATGATAATAAAAGGACAGTTCAAAGCATTAAAAACCCATGAAACAGGTACTGATGCTTTAGTAACTGAACTGTCATCACTTTGCCAACACAAATCTTCTTGGTTATGTCTCATTGGCATCTTCTTTTTCTTTTCTTTTTGGAACAGTCCATCTGTCCTTGGGTTTCATTATTTTTACTCCATAGAAGTGCAATTTACTATCTGCCACTTACTCCTCCTCCTTTTCCTTGGGTTTTCTAGGAACCAAGCAGTTGCTTATGGGTTAACTAAAAAATTAAAAGCAGTTGCAACTTAAAAAGACTGCATTGAATTTCCAATTTAATAGCAATCTTCTGCAGATGACATTACCAGAAAAACTAACAGCAAAAAATTATTGAAAGAGAAAACATTCCCAATGTGCAAATATTTTTTATGGCAAGATTAACTTCATTTACAAACAGGTAGGAGGAGGAGAGATGGTAGCCAAGAAGGCTGATCTTCCATCCAACTTTCAGCTGCATCTAACTGAACACTTGGCTAACTACTTGATGTAGATATAGATGAAGCTTAGACATAAACAATACAATTGTATTTAATTTTTATTTTTAGAATTCGAAAAAAAACAAAGAAAAGAATGACTGAAAAATAAAAATAAACCAATCCTTTTTATCTTTTTATATATTTTTTCTCATACATGGAGCATTTTGAGATTTTGAATCCCCAATTAAATGATAAGGGCATTTTGGTAAAATCAATATTCGTTGAAAAATCGATTGTCTGAAAAGAAGTGATTTTGAAAACATAGTCCGCGACTGTGCCACTCTCTCTCTCTCTCTTCCCCTGTCCGGCTCTCTCTGCGACTTAACTTTTCAAATTTGATTTTCGAAAAAGAAGATAAATTGGAGAAGAAGAGGATGTACGAGGCACAGAATTTTCTGCAATCGCAAGATAATTCAAGTAATTTTGGCCAGGACCTAAAATCGTGGCTTTCAGGGGATGCCAACTCGTCCCCAACTCAGTCCTCACTCGCGCATTCTTCCACCACCACCACCCACAACAGCAATGTCGATCGCGTCCTCTTCAAAGACCTCGTCGAGATCGTCCCTCTCGTTCAATCCCTCATCGTAAGCTCTCTCTCTCTCGAAGTGTAAATTGTCAGCTCTCTGGCCTTTTCTTTTGATTGTGTCTTGTTCCCGAGCAAATGGGGAAAATAAGCGTTAATGGCTGACGTGGGATGAATTGAGTAAATTTAAAAATTGTTACTTTATGTGTTTCCGATTGCGATTGGAGAAAATGAAATTGGTATTTTCAATTAAGGATCTTTTTCCTTCTTTTACTCACAAAATTCATAGCAAACTATTTTAGGATCGGAAAGCAAGCAGTTCGTTCACGCGGCGTGGTTCGGTGACCTACACCAAGACACCTTCTAGAGAATCCTTATCCAAAAAAGTAAGAATTTTATATGCTTTTGCTAGCTTGCTAATTTTGGATTAATCAACTGTTATTTATGAATACTTATGCGGTTTTTTTTTAAGTGATGAAGCTAATGTTTGTTTTTTTGGTCGAAAGATGAAGCTAATGTTAATATACATTTTTTTAAGCATTAAATGCAGTAAATACAATTGTAGTATAAAGTGTCATGATAGCACTCAGCATGATAGTATACCCAAATTGGTGGGGTGTGGAACTACTATTTGTTGTCCTTGGAAGAATTTGATGTCTGTGAATGCTCCAGTGGTTTTCTCTTTTCCGAGGACTCAAATAATTTTCTTTCCTTATTGTTTTGTTTCTTTTGAATTTCCCTTTTATTAGTCAACCAGTAATGCAACAGATGATTGAACTTGTGTAAAATCTAAAGAGGTTTCTTGGATTAAGGGGATTATTGATGACGAATTTTCATTATCAATCACCATTGGAAATTGGAATTGTTGCTACTACATCATAACCTTGGGATTTTACTTTGGTTCTTAAGCTCTCACTTTGTATACCTAACAATGTCGTTTTGATTTTGTTGCTTTTCGTTACTTCGATTTTTCTGTGAAGGGCCCTTCTGTATACCTAATATTCCTCTCCTCTTATCTGCTGAAGGTAACTGAACAAAAAGGGAGGAATCCAGCTCAATCCATTCCCATAAGAAAGAAGAGGGATCATGGAGACAAGGACCCCAGCACGAATGCTAGCAATAACCCTGATTCTGACATCTTTTCTAATTTTTCCTCAAGAACTTCAGCGGAGCAAGAAGAGTTGGATGCATTAAGGGTACAAGTGGATGATCTACAAAGAAAAGTATCAGAGAAGGAGGAACTTTTAAAGTCATCGGAGATATCAAAGGACCAAATGAAAGCTATTCAAGCAAAACTTGATGAAATGAAGCACCAAGTTTCAGAAAAGGATGCGTTAATCAAGGCTGCTAAGCTACAACTCTCTGATGCAAAGGTAAGCGTGCATCACTCAGTGCCTTGAAGACGATTAGGGATTTCTTATGATATTTTATTTCCTTGTGAGGCCTAATGACAGTAGTCAATCTAGATTTTGGAGTTGCTTCATTGGGTTCTAGAGGGTACAAAGGCAAGATTGTGTGAAACGTTCCCTTTGTTAATGTAGCATACAAACAAAATCTGTGTTAAAGTAGCAACTTGCCTAAAATGGAGCAGAGTCCTGTTTATAAACTTTATTTTGCTCTCTCTCTCTCTCTCTCTCTCTCATACGCACACACAATGCTTACTGTGAATCATACTGTTATCGACGTATGTCCTTTTTCACAGATTAAGCTTGCAGATAAGCAAGCTGCTTTGGAAAAGTTACAGTGGGAAGCAATGACATCTAACAGGAAAGTGGAGAAGCTTCAAGAGGAGCTAGACTCCTTGCAAGGACAGATTTCATCGTTTATGTTCCTATTTGAAGGCTTGATGAAAGCGGATGCCATTGTATACGGTGAAGATTATGATATTTCACCGTGCACTGTGGATCATCTTCCTCATATCGTAAGTTCATAACTCCCTCCCTTGGATATGGTTGTTTATTTCATTTTTTTTTTTTGGGTCGGTTGTGTCACGTATTTTATATTAACTAATTGCTTGAGACACCTCTGTTCTTGCAATCATATTCTTGTATCATTGCTATTAATTTTTCAAGTATCTGTTTACTTGGTTATTGTGTGTTGGTGACAAAGCGTCTGTGTGTGTGTAAAAGCAAGCTGGAAAGACAATAAAGAACAATTTGTTGAGCCCAAGGTTGTACTATTGCGTGGGATATAATGTGTCGAGAAGAGTTTGTTTATGTATGTATATCCACTTGTTGGCTGCTTTATTCCTTGTAGCTGAAAGATCCATGCTTTAATGAACAGGATGATTTGGACGAGATGCAGATGCGGAAAATGGAAGAAGCTAGAAAAGCTTACGTCACTGCTGTTGCCGCTGCAAAAGAAAAGCGAGATGAAAAATCTATTGCTGCTGCAGCCAGTGCAAGGTTACATCTTCAATCATTGGTTCTCTAAACCAAAAGTGGAGAATTAACAAACCCTTACTGAAGAATTCTCATGCTAGCTCCACTAGGTTTGACTAGTTTTGCAGTGTGGTAGTATCCATGAATTGTTGTTGATTGTTGTATATTTATATTTCATTCCTCGTGTTTTGCTGGGCTATGTGAAATGTGATTCGTTTCCTTTTTCTTTTAGGATAAATAGACTATGGAAATGGTTGTTGATAATAGTATCTAATTTCTCCCATGGTCAAACATTTATTGTTATCTTCAATATGCCCTTTGCTTTCTCTCTCAGCCTCCTTCCTTACAGGAATTGAGTTATAAACATTGTTTATCAATATCTTAGATCTGAAAGTTCATGGCAGAATGTTGCTTTTCTGAAAACGCAAGGATATCATACTTTCACATTGAAAAGTTATGCATCAGCAAATGACCACCAAACGAAAAGCGATATTGCTTAATCCGCAATTAAAACGATTAATCCCAATCAATTGGAAGCTAAGTATGTTTGAAAGTAACAAGCATGAATGTACAAACCACTATGACCTTTTTATTGCTTCGACTAGAAGACACAGTAATTTGGTTATGCTTAATCCAATATCGTGGGGGAAAAATGAGAAAGCAATGCATTGCAACTTTCAGAATCTACAGCACTGAAACTGAAAGCCTATACAGCGAGCCTTGTGCTTTCTTAATTCCAGAGCTTCTGACTTTGGCATTTGCACGGGACTGCCCGTCCACTCCAAACCCAACCTGCATTGCATTGTTTTTACCAACTTCTTAAGAAATAATACACCCAGGAAGTAATATCATTATCATGAATTAATTAATTGTTCGAACGTACACTGGGAAAGCAAAAGAGCCTGTGCTGCCGTCGGATTGATTAGAATCACTTGATTCAACGGACACCATCCTACAATCCTCAGCAATGCTACCAGGAGGTGGTTCTGTACCCAAGTAATTCTCCTCTTCTTCTTCCTCATCCTTAGCAAAAGAATTACATTTTAAAAAAAGAATATGTGGTACAAGTTATTATGAATGTATACTTTTTGGTACACCATTTTTTAAGACGTGTTGTGAGCTAGCTAACATGCATATTGTTCTAAAAGAAGATATCTTAACCTTAGAAATCTAAAGACCCTCTACCTTTTGGTCAAAGATGATACATTTTCCATCATTTGTTGTAGGGTAAATATCATATGCTTTTCCAGTCAACCTCTCCTGATTGCTACACCTTTCAGCTCTTTTTGTATCCTCGCCATAATTAAGCTGTTTTGATCAAACAAAAGCAAACCACTACTAATCAAATTAACCTTCTTTTCCTTTTTTTCTTGGGGGGCTTTGTCTTAATTTTATAATTCAACATGTTCAAGAAATATACAACACTGTCACTAACCTTGCGATTCACAGGCCTTGGTGAGTTTCTTGACGTGCAGTCTATACTACTGGCGGCTTCCGGTTTGCCATTTTTCACGACGTCGAATGCTCCATCTTCTTTAAAGCAGAATACTATAAATTCTTCGTCTGAAAAATGTGGCCTGCATCTTGAGCTATTGGAACTCCTACTTTCAACTGGGCAAGTGCCTTTAACCTGTTTCGAACTGTGGCTTAATCGTCGTTCTCGGCTACATTTTTTGTGCCTCGACATCTTTTTCCTATTTGTATCATTGCATCTGCTGTCATCCTGCATATCGAAAGCCATGTTTCTTATTGGCAGTTGGGGGGTTGCAGGACAACATCTATCAGCTGCTTCATCATCTATTTAAACAGACAAAAAGAAAAACAAGCATTACCCAATTTGAAATATACTATATAGGATCAAATAATTAATAACAGTTTTAATTTACAGGGCCTGATATTTCTGTGATACTATAAACTACTAGCTAGTTCATCATGAATAAGTTGCTATATGGATTAATTTGCTTACCTAAAGAAAACCTGCAAGCCAAGAAACATGAAGCCCAGTCCTTCACACGCCATCTCACTAGCCTTGTCATTGTCCATGGCGTGCTGCACATTTTGAGTTTGCTACTTAATTTTAACAGTTCACAGAGAGAGAGAGAGAGAGAGAGAGAGAGAGAGAGAGAGGCACTTGAATGACAAGAAGAGGCAAATGACCATTTGAAATTGAAAAAAGGAGCAGCATGACCAAGGGAAGGGAGTTACAGTGCTAAACCCATAATGAGTAATTAGTCAGTTATGTTTCCAAACATGGTAAATGAAAACAAATCAATAATGCTACAGGCACCAATTTTGTTACTAACTTTTATTTACCAACCTATGTGGCATGTGATATGGCATTACATGTCAATTGCCACATAATATTTTTTAATTACATCATTTTGTATTTTTATCATCTTTTATAATTTTCCCACTTTTTTCTTTCATTTTTGTCGTCTTTGAGTCCTGGTAGTCCAAGAGTCCCCCGCAAAACAATCCTTCACCACCACAGCCACCATCATCACTGATTTCCTCATCCTTCTATCGGACAATCTTTTTCTTATTCTCCCAGATGTTAGACGGAAAAGATTTCTGTGCAGATCGGCAACTGAAATTTTCTTAAGATCTGCTATTGCATTTGAGAAATCAAAGGAAACCATATATATTTGCAACCCTATGATGGGATGAGGTATGTTTACTTCTCAAACATACATTGGCTATTGTGAGTATAATGCCAGTACGCATATAGCGATCGAGTACCAAATCCATTGGCAGTAATGTTTTGAATCATGGAGTAATCCTATGATGGCTGATGAACATGCTACAACAGCTAGCCAATCTGTTAATTTTTTGTTAGTTAATGATCTCATCCCAAAATATTGTGACAAGACTTAGACACAGAAACATCATGCTAAGCTTACTTCCCTCCACAGTGAAAAGTTGGGGATTCGGTTTAAAACCCAAAGAATATACATCGAGTAGAAAAGTATACTATTACAGCCTGTTCCTATGTGAAACTAGTAGGTAGGTACATATCATGAATAGAATACAGTTTCGAATCAAACCAGTGAAGCTACCACAGGAAGAATTTCCAAGGAACCGGCAGTTGGAAATATATTATTGTAAGTTGGTTGAGCACTTAAACTATAGAGAATGCTACGACTATCTCATGAGTGATGGCATATGACTCTACTATCAACTAATGATAAGTATTGGAAAAACACTTGCTGATATAATCATCCAAGAGTGCACCTCCTCCATGACAAGAAAATACTAGACGTGCCTCAAATTTCTTAAGTTCCATAAACAACAAAAATGCACTCAACGGCTTATCTCTAAACTTTTCCACAGTAACAAGATCTACCTAGTGAAATTTTCCATCTTAATCTCAAAATGGAAATCCTTACAGCTGGTAACTGAAGATACCACATATTCACTACTTGTATTAGGTCTCATTGTTAAAATAAATAGAGTTTTTATTTATTTAAATCCCACACTTCTCTTTGTTCACCCTAATTTAATTCAAAATTTTACAATTTCTAAGAAAAACCCACTATCTTTCCAAACTACCCCTAAATACACACTTAACAGAAAAAAATATATTAAAAAACTTATCAACCTCACAACCCACACCCCGCTATCTTGCTCATAACCACTCTAAGTTCACCTCAACCTCACATTACTTAAAAACACTGTCGTTAAATTCAATTGACGACCCACAAGCAACTATTTGCATACTGTATTTAGAGTTTGTGAAGAGAAGATGAGAGTGTAGTAGATTTCTTGGATTGAAAGAGAAGAGTAATCGGGCTAGTGTAGAGGAATTTGTGTTTTTCTAAAACTTAATGTGAAGAGTGGTGAGGTGTGTGACGTGTGTGTATAGATGTATGAGGATTAAATATAAAGTTGGATGACATTTTTTTTACCTTTTTACACAATAATAAAACTTAATAACTTAATGATTTAAGTATTTGATTTAAAAAAAAGAGCACGGATTTAAATAGAAAAACTCATATTACCGATCCCAAATTTGAACCCAACGGATTTCAAAGCATTAATGAAATATAACTGCAGTGAGAGACTGAGAATCAGTGAATAATTCCCCGCCAAACCAAACCCTCCCCTTCATTTGGATTGGAAATTATAGTGAGAGAGAAGTTGAGAAGGAAGAAGATGGCAGAAAACGAGAGACAAATCCAGGTCCGTACACTAGTCGGAGAATCAAGTACTGTTTCAGTCTCCGTCAACGACACCATTGAAAACTTCAAGCGCCTTCTCAAGCGTTCCTTCCCTCCCGCCACTCGCTCTCTCAATTTTCACCTCTTTTTCAAGGCAACTATTTCCTTCTCTCATATTATTAGTTTGGTTTGGTTTGGTTTGCTTAATTTTATGCTGTTTGGTGTCTCAGGGTGGTAAGTTGGGTTTGCAGAGTAAGATAGGTAGCCTCAACATTAAGCCTGACGAATTTCTAGTGCTTGTCCCGTTTTCTAAGAAGGAGCCGAATAATAATCAGACCCAGAAATCTGATCAATCTAAAGCTTCATTGAATGGCTCTGATAAAAGCTCCAGCATATCAAACTTTGCCGATTCCGCGTGGTCTGATATGATGCAAGACTTGTCGTCTTTAGGGGACAATTCAAGTTATCAAACCCCAATGGAGCCTATTATTGGAAGTTTCAATCTTGGAGATAGAACGGAAGCAATGAATGAAACTGCTACTTGTTGCTCTTCTGGAGCAAAGCGCAAAAAGGGTCTTGATTCTGATGACATTATGTTGGATATATTGCGGTGTAGTAGAAGAAGCAAGAATGTCCTTGATGAACATAACTTTACAAGGTTCGTTGAGGTTTTGGCGTCAGTGAGTTGTTTGTCCGATCCCTATAATGGGGACTGCATGTTGGGGAGAAGAGTTCATTTAAGGCGCCAGGGCTTTGGCACGGGACTGCCTAAAAGCAATGGTAGTTCATGCTTGTGTCCACCGTGGTTGAAGATAATCATGAAGGCATTTGCATTCTTAAACACTTTTTCTGCATTTATTCAATCACGGCAGGAGAGAACAACCTCAATTCTTTTGGAGCAAGCGCTGGGCCAGCTTCCGAAATTTGGAGTTGAACTTGGTTTGAAGGACATAAAGAATCTTTCAGTTATTTCTCCAAAGGTAATTTATATCAGCGTTTGAACACACTGAGGGATGTAAGTATGGTTACAAGAAACTTTTGTCCGTGTGAAGTATAATCTTTGGCATTCGGGTTTTTGGTGATGCAGGTAGTACGTTTTGTAAATAAGAATGCGGAAGAGACAAGTTCTGGTAATGCGATTGTTATCATCAATTGTTCAACAGAGGATAATCGTAAACATGGTATTGTGGAAGATATGCATATTCTTTTTTCCCATTTCCAGAGTTAATCTAAAATGCATGAGCTTTTAACTGGACAATTTTGTTTACGTTGACATCATGCTCTGGTTGTTAGGTTGCAAACAGATGGATGTACCAATGATTGTCAGTGTATTGAAGATACGAGAAAGTTCTTTCAAAAGTAATTTGTGGAAGGCTATAGAGTGGTTATTGGTGTGTCTAATGCTCTCTCTCTCTCTCTCTCTCTCTCTCTCTCTCTAATGAGCATTTATTGTTGTAGTTACATCTCTTTCAGGCTAACAGAAACGTCCTGATATATTGATCATTTAATTTTTTTTTCTTTAAATGCTATTCCACTTTACAAGCAAACAAAATGCGCATCTTGATTATGAATATAATCTCTCTGCCTCAATCTTGCATTTCGTCACTTATTTAAATGCCAGGTTTTACAAAATTTTATCATACTAGTAGGAATATAATCTCTTGATTCCTAGATGATCCAATATAATCATGGGAGTCGTTCGACAATGTGGAACCATTTTATTGTCATTGCTCGCTGGGTAGTTTTGTTTGTCAGACTGCTACTAGGAATATAATGTTAATGAAACACACTTCGATAATCAAGCAGTCAAGCATCAAATTTTTCTCTTCTACACATATAGTCATTATGGACTTCTAGTTGATCTGGATTTTCATGCAGTTTAAAACTGGAAATGAGATTTCCAGGGATTTTTCCTTGGAAGACTTGCTTATATCTGTGAAGGAATGTGACACTGCTGCAAGAGGAAATGAAGCAAAACAATCAAGGATAACCCCTGCAGCTTCAAATAATTTTGACCGAAAACACTCTGCCGCTTCAAGAACTCATCAATGCCATGTACATCTTCATCCTCAACTTTATTCAGTTCATTTTTGTGTTTTCGCATATTTCTCATAATTTGCAAGTTCATGCTTCATACTCTACAGAAAGGATAAAATACAATGGAGGTGATATCAATTCAATAGCATCTAATTAACCTGTTAAAAGTTGACAAGTTTTAGTGATGTAATCAATCTCAATGCCGTGCGATGTATGATGTCTCCTTGTCTCAACTTCCATAAGTAACTCTTTTGTATTACTGTCCCTATGTTTTCATGGTTTCTGGGTGATATTGAATTGTGGATTCTTCATACTTGTTCCCTTTTACTTTTTCTGTTTATTACTCAGTAAATTTACTGGCACATGACTGGTATTGCCTTCATCCAGTAAGGGCGAGAGGAGATTCTATTTTGCCCAGTATCCATTGGCATTCATACTTGTAGAATAGAAGTTGCTTCATATGCAGAAAATGAGCTGTAATTATTGTATGATGTTCTTTAACCGCCTACTAATGGGATAGTGAATGTAAAATGTTTTGACTCATAAATAACCTTAATTTTTCAAGTAACACCTCATATAGGATTTCTACCTGGAGAACAGAGTGATATCAGATCCTTGATTAATTAACGTTAATTTTTTTTGTTATGCCTCGTTGGAACTATCACTATCTTGTAATCCTTAAAATGCTGTTTTGGATGCTCTAAGAAATGACACTTTTGTTGAACCATTTTGTCTCATTAGGGTACAGATTCATTGCTACCAGAGGAGATGGTTGAGCATCTTAGAAAAGGCATTGGTGCGAAAGGGCAGGTTTTCCCTACACTTTTTCCATAACCTTATGTTTGATGTGGGAAAATGAAAAAGTGAAATACACAACCGTAGCTTCTTTGGACCTAGTTGCATAATATCTATATAACAAACCAAAAATGTATAGTTTTCAAATTAAAATATATGTGGGTCTGGCATGCTGTCATGTTTCTAGCAGTAAGTGCATGGCAAGTTCTGCTAACCACAGCACCATGAAACTGTGGATGCAGGTAGTGCATGTTGAAGACATTGGTGCTCGGAGACCTGTTTATGTAGAAGTTCCACATGAACTATCTGAAAATATGAGATCTGCACTTCACAGTATTGGAATCACGCAACTATATAGCCATCAGGTATGGATGTTTTCGAGGCTACGGGGCACCATCTTCCTGAAGAACACCAATTGTTGAATGTGTTTTAGCTTTTTCTTTTCTTTTTCATGATATTTATAGGCAGAGTCAATACAAGCCTCACTTTCTGGGAAGAATGTTGTTGTGGCAACAATGACATCCAGTGGGAAATCTCTTTGCTATAATTTGCCTGTCTTAGAAGTTCTGTCGCAGAGTTCTTCATCATGTGCTCTATACATATTTCCAACGAAGGTTTGTTGCATATGTGTTTGCATATTTATGAATGTGAAAATCATTATCCTTGGAATTGCTTTTGATAACAAATAAGTTTTACATAATTCCCAATTGTTTATGCACACAGGCTTTAGCTCAAGATCAACTAAGATCTTTGTTGGCTATGACCAAAGGATTTGATGGTAGCTTAAACATTGGTGTATATGATGGTGATACTACTCAGGAGGAGAGGACATGGCTGCGCCATAATTCTAGATTGGTATTTGGTTAAATGATGATTGTTGACAGTTTTCCTAGCTTGAATCCTCTTCTAAGTTTATGATGGACTTCTTTATCTGCTTAAATGCAGCTAATCACGAATCCAGATATGTTGCATGTATCAATCCTACCACACCATAGACGATTTGCGCGGATTTTGGAAAATATTAGGTATTGTCTCTTGGACTGTCATGAATAGTTTCTGTCACTAGGTGACTCATCCATAGTTGTGTGAGCGTGTGTGTTTGCATGCCATTTTTTATATTTGAATTCTTTTGGTGTCTTATCTTATGATGTAAATTTGAACTGGTTGTTTGAGCAATATGTCGTTATTATTAGTATATTTATTACATTAATTATACAGAGATTTACTTCATATTTAATTCTTTAGGTTTATAGTCATTGATGAGGCACATATTTATAAGGGAGCATTTGGATGTCATACTGCTTTTATCTTAAGGAGACTTCGACGGCTCTGCTCACATGGTAAGATCTTTCCCTTAGAGTTTGCAAAGGATGAGATTGTTCACTATTGGATTCTTCCATTCAAATTGAAAATTCAATACCTGTTTGTTTCTATTTGCAGTGTATGGAAGTGATCCTTCTTTTGTGTTTTCAACTGCAACTTCGGCAAATCCTCACGACCATTGTATGGTAAGATTTGTTAATTATAATTACAGATTAATCCTCTGTTGTGTTTTACAAATTTTGGCTTTCATGGTTCTTATTTTAAGACTTTCATCTGGTACTTTCCCCACTCTATCTTTATTTTTTTAACACCAAAAATATTTTTGGTGCTATGATTTTTGTGGAATGTAGAGGGCCATGCATTTTAGATTAGCCTGATTTAGTGAGTGAAAGAAAAGAGCAAGGAGGAGGTGGTCTACTAACTGACTTTGCTCCTATTTAGAACTATATCACTTTGACCAGCACATGACTTGGGTGTTTGGTAAGGAAGCTCAACTGGCTCCAGTTTTGGGGTGTTGGGAAGACATTTAAATATCCTGGTTGACTTCTGTGATGCACACCCGCATTTGTGTCACTTGGTGGCATTGCATTGTTATGTTGCTGATACAAGTTATCAGTTTGTTAATTATCTTGGTTTCTTTTTCTGATGCTAATTATATATAAATTATAAGGATGACTATTCTGATTCTTCAGGAACTTGCAAGTTTACCAACTTTAGAGCTGATTAAGAATGATGGAAGTCCTGCTGCTAGAAAGCTCTTCATCCTTTGGAATCCTTTTGTGGATCAAGAAACCGTTGGTGTTCTGTAACTGTTATGGTGCCCAATAACATTGTGATAAAATCATCTGTTAGTTTTCTAAATCTTGATGTTTCATCATTACAGGTGGTGAAGAATCCCAATAATATTATGGAAAATGGTAAATCTTCTGATGAAAGTGCCAACTTCAAAAGTTCAAGGTAACAGCTTGTCACATGTATATAGCAGTGGAGAATGAGAATATTGTTTTAATAATTATGATTTTGGTTTAGAGGTCATATTAAATCCGGGTTAACGATAAAAATAGCTTGACAAGTTTTTCTGATGTGGTTTTCTCACCTCTGGAGACCACAGTTTGAATCTCTTTTTCTTTACCCGTCTTCTTTTCCCAGGAAATTGCTTGAACATGTAAGATGGCCCCTCAGCAGTTGGTGGATTTACCACCAAGCTGTCTTCACAAGGGCAGTTTGACTAGCTTGGTTTCTACCAATAACTACATGGCTCTTATAGCTCCTGTTAGAAATACATGTAGTGTACTCCATACTGAACTAGTGTTAAGTTTCGTTTGACCATACCATGCTATACACACCTACTGCCATATAGTTCTGGTACTTGACTTCTGTTTTCATTATTTTCCAGGAAAATTATTTGCAGTTTTCTTTTTGTTGTTTTGTAACCTCAATAACTGAGGCTGAAATTATCTTTGCAGCCCGATTTTGGATATTTCATGCCTCTTTGCTGAAATGGTACAGCATGGACTACGCTGCATTGCTTTCTGCAAAACACGCAAGCTTTGTGAACTTGTGTTGTGCTATACGTAAGTATCATCGATTTTGTGGAGTTCAGTACTCCAATTCTACATGACATGATTTATGGCATTTTTCGCCTCAGGCTTTTTTATTTATCTGGTGTTATGGAGAGTTAAATGATGAAATGAATAAATATTATTGTGCTAGGCGTGAAATTCTTCAGCAGACAGCTCCCCATCTGGTAGACTCTATATGTGCTTATCGTGCTGGTTACATTGCTCAGGTTAGTGAGCTATTTGCCCTACATTTATTTCTGTCAATTGAAATGCTGTCTTTGTGGAAGAGAACCTTGGAGTGGTTACTTCTTTTTGGTTGAAATTTAGATTGTTGAACCGTTAGGTTTTTTGTGCTCTGAATATTCACAATCATAGACTGCAATCAATAGGGGGAGTCAGCTATTATCTAGATTATTCCTCTGTTTACTTAAAAGTTCGAAATTATTATGCCTCATTGAAGCTGATAGACATTATTGTTTCTCTCTCTCTCTCTCTCTCTCTCACCCCATTTATAATAAAGATACAAAGTAAAAGAGAGTATGTGATGTATTTATGTGATAGTACTTTCTTCTGTTTCGTAGTCTGTGCAACTTTGTTACTGACAATCAATGTATATATCCTGTTAATGTCTTGTTTAGTTTGAACAGCCTTCTGACAGCATTTGCTTGACTGGTGGAGCAGAACAGGAGAAGAATAGAGAGTGATTTTTTTGATGGAAAGCTTTGTGGCATTGCTGCAACAAATGCCCTTGAATTGGGTATTGATGTTGGACACATTGATGTAACTCTTCATTTAGGTTTTCCTGGTAGCATTTCTAGGTAGGCTTCCAGTTAATCCTGTTCCCACCAGTGCTTTAACTTATTGCTCAAATTGTTTTAATGGAGTATATTTGTTGTTTTATATTATTTTTTCCCTCCTCTTCTATGCATGTCTGAAGCTTGTGGCAACAAGCTGGCAGAGCCGGGAGGAGAGATAGACCTTCTCTTGCTGTGTATGTTGCTTTTGAAGGGCCTCTTGATCAATATTTCATGAAATATCCAAAGAAACTTTTTGGAAGCCCAATTGAGTGCTGTCATGTTGACGCTAAGAACCAACAGGTTTTAAATTTTCTTATATTCCTTTCATTTATCCGTGTCTAACTTGTGTCTAGCAAATTGGCAATATTGATTTTATGCTTCTTGATACCTTATTCCTTGTAGGTTCTTGCACAGCAGTTGGTTTGTGCTGCTCACGAACATCCACTGAGTTTGTCTTATGACGAGAAGTTTTTCGGTTCTGGTTTAGACAGTGCCATAGTGTCTCTTAAAAATAGAGGATATTTGAGTTATGATTCATTATGTAATTCTTCTGCTAAGTTTTGGAACTATATTGGGTGCGAGGTACATTATTTCTTCGCATTGTCTGAGTTTAATTCTACTGTTCTTTGGTTTATAATTTTTTCTCTTGCAGCATGCCGTTGTTTGCTCTGTACAGGATTCTGTATATTTGAACAACCACGACCTTTTGGTTTCTAACATAATCTTTTTCTGTGAAATATATTTTTGTTGTTGTAGAAAATGCCTTCACATTCAGTTAGTATACGATCAATAGAAACTGAGAGATACAAAGTTATAGACCAGCAAAAGAAAGATATCCTTGAAGAGATTGAGGAAAGCAGGGCTTTTTTTCAGGTAAAATTCTAATGCACATCTATAATACATTTTCTACCTTACCTTGTTGGAAACCTATGAAATACTTTGTACACTATTGTTTGGAGTTTTTCCCCATTTATCTCTTTATGAATTTACTTTAGATCATTTTTCCTCATACGTTTAATCCAGGTATATGAAGGTGCTGTTTATATGAACCAAGGAAAGACGTATCTGGTCACAAGCTTAGATTTATCACGTAAGATTGCTTCGTGCTATGTGGCTGATTTGAAGTATTACACAAAAAGCCGTGATTGCACAGATATTCATGTCATGGGCAGTAAATATGTATGTCAGATTCTTAAACTTTTGCTTGCAATGCCTTTTCCTCAATGCATTTCCGTAACTTGCATGAGTTAATTTTCTGTTGTAGGCTTATCGGCCTCAGCTCTCCAACATCCAGTTCTCAAGAACAACAGCCCGAGCAGATCCTTGCAAAGTAACAACTACATGGTTAGGGTACCATCGTGTATCTAGAGGAAGCAATGAGATAATGGAAAAAGTTGACCATGTACTTCCTAAATATTCTTATGAGTCACAGGTAAATCAGAGTAGATATTAATATCGTCAGAGACACGGAACCCAATATGGAATGACATGAGGACACGGCACATTTCCAAAAACTAAGACATTGATACAGTAATATACTAGAACATTGATACAGTAATGACATGGAAATTATAATAATATATTATTATAATTAACAAATCAGCTCATCAACCCATTCAAACTGCTGTACCCATTCAAATACCCAACTCAACCTTGCAATTTCAGCAATCTGAACCTGAACTCAACCCATTCAAATACCCAAGTAACCCTACACACCGTGCACTACAATTTTTAATCTATAAAGTACAAACCCATTTCAAATTTCGAGGTCACAAAGGTAGCTAGAAGAGTAGAAGAGAAAAGAAAGAAAAAGTAATGGACTGAGCCCCCCTCCTCTCCCAGCCCCTTCCAAATGTGTCCTGACTGCGTCCTTCCCATGTCTCCGCTGTGTCAAATGTGTCTCCTCAATGGACACGTATTGTGCTGTATCCATTGCATCTCGTGTCTGTTCGCAGGTCGGACATTGCATGCCCCAGAATATTAGGGTGTCTGTGCAACCTAGATTTTCATTGGTTGGTTCTATGATTAACCTTGAATTGTTGTTTGTCTTCTCTTTTTGTCTATATAATCTGTTTCATCTTTTCATCAAAGCAGGCAGTTTGGGTTCCTGTTCCACAATCAGTAAAAGAAGCTGTAATTATGAAAGACCTTGATTTCCGAGCAGGGCTGCATGCTGCATCACATGTTGTTCTAAACGTTGTGCCTTTGTGAGTCCCTTATACTTGTGATTTTCATATAACAGTCTCCCTCAGCTTTGCATTTTTCAGTAAATTTGTGCAGTTGCATTTTTCAAAGCCGGTGTATTGCATTGCATGCATGGTTTACATTTTGATTTACTCGCTCCCTCCCTAGTCGGATTCTCTTAAGAATTTGAAGCATGTTTGTTATGATTCCAATGGTTGTGTGCGACTGACTGCATTATGATGTTTCTGCATGCAGACGAATAATATGCAACTTATCAGACTTGGCTCCAGAGTGTATAAACACTGAATACACCCGCTATTACCCGGAAAGGATTCTATTATATGACCGGCATCCCGGAGGAAGTGGTGTCTCTGTACAGGTGAAAACTGAAGTATCATTACATTTGCTGAAGAAAGCTTGGTTTTATTTATTTTCACCTTTTACAAAAAGGTCATCTTCTTAATGCTGTGTTCTTTGATTACTCTATGTTCTACCATATGAGGAAACCTATAGGATGCTAGGCGGCCCTTTAATATATCTGATAATAGTTTCACTTTGATGCCCTGGTTTGGTTTCCGAAGAGGATTCTGACCTCAGGACAGCAATATCCATGGTGACTCTCTGTTGAAATGAATATATTGGGACATGTAACAGGTTCAGCCAATTTTCATGGAGCTCTTAATTGCTGCTTTGGAACTTCTTACATCTTGCCGCTGCTCAGAACATGGAGGCTGCCCTAATTGTCTTCAAGTCTGTCTCTCATTCTTTATATTTGCTTTATACCTCTCTCTCTCTCAACATGAAGTAACTGGAAACATTTTGCATTACAGAGTTTTGCTTGTAAGGAGTATAATGAGGGTTTGCACAAGGAGTCAGCAATTATGATCATTAAGGTTGAGATCTAAAGTGACGGACCCAAATCTATTTATGTTAGTTTGTTTTCCATCACTCAGTTGACTGGTTTTCTTATCCATTCAGGGTGTTCTTGATGCGGAAAAATTATGATATGCACGAATCTTCTTGATCTTCATAATCTTGAGTGAAGCAAAGCAGAAGCAGCGGTATTTGATACTGACCAGATTAACTTCTTTTTCCCTATTTCTCGGTATATATATATATACGTGTGTGTGTGTAAACAATCCTTTGTAATTTTTAACAGTGTGGTGCAAAAGAAACTTGCTGGTCTTCACTCACCACAGTGAAGTGATTAACAGGTGAAGTTAAGAGGAAGTTAAGTGATCAGGAATCAGAGAGTGGTACAAGTACGAGTACGAGAAAGTTCCAGAAATATAAACGTTGTGGTGATGAACAGATGAAGTGATTAGTAGGAAGTAGTAGGCGATTTTTGCTTTTGAAAACCACAAGTGAAGCATAGGCAGGCAGAGGAAGAAACAAAAAGAATAATATGAAGGATGCCTCGATATTTTTGGTAGCTCATGCAAATCATGGCATTCTCTGTGTGTAAATATGAACTCAGGGATGACCAGTTCTGACTGAGTTCAGAGGCTATTGAGAGCTTACTTTGCTTTCAGCCGGTTTGTCCAGAGGTTATTTTTCGTAATTTTCTTCCTTTGTTCTTTTGTTTTTTCCGTCCTCTCCTCTTCGGGCTTCTCTTGTTTTGTTTTGTCCCATTTTGGGTTTTATTCAATGATATTCAACGACCTAAATACGGCCCAAATACAAACACAGAAAAAAATTTAAAATAAAAAAATAATGGCCCATGCAGGTCTCGAACCTGCGACCTTCGCGTTATTAGCACGACGCTCTAACCAGCTGAGCTAATAGGCCAGTTGGTTTTATTTAACTGTTGTTGGTTTTTTATAATAATTAGTTTCTAAGGATCCAGTCCGTACGATTCTCATGGAAAGGAATAAAGGATTGAAGGAAAATGACAGTTTGAAGCCTTTACTTATCTGTTGAATTAGGATATATTGATAAATTAGGATCATAGCGAATGGAATTTTTTTTATCGTATACCATCAGCAATATAAATTAATCTAATTTACGGAGAGGGATTCAAACTTGAAGGAAACAGATTTGACGCATTGTTAGAAAATAAAGGGATCTCATCAGACCCACATCGCCTTGGTTTTTGTTTTTTTGTTTTTTGTTGGGTTTTGGTTTTATCAATGTACATTAATTTGGATTTTTCCAAATGGATGCATTTGGATGAATCTCATTGGCATTAGCATCTCTAATAAAATGAAGTGAAGTCCGGAACTTGGACCCACTATTTGACTATTATATGTCTCAACTTAATCATGCATGTTATTTCCAATTTACCATAATGCCCCCGCAGTCCCAGTCCTCCTCATGCGTGTGCACTTTTGAACTGCCCCCAACTTCATAGGCACGCACGAGACCCACCTGAGTATCTGTAACCGGGAACAGCACCAACCAAGGCAAGAAGGAAGAGAGATAGAGAGATGGGGTGGGCAATAGCACTCCACGGCGGTGCAGGCGATATCCCGCTCTCCCTGCCGCCGGAGCGCCGCCTGCCTCGCGAGGCCGGCCTCCGCGACTGCCTCCACATCGGCGTTGAAGCTCTCAAAGCCAACACCCCCGCTTTGGACGTCGTTGAGCTTGTGGTAATCAAATTATCAACTTTTCTCAATTTCAATTTCTGGATTAAGAAAACCCTCTTCTCTATTTTTACCGGATCATTTAACTTAATTTAATTTTTTGGCAATGAAATATTATGAATGAGGAATGAGTGAGTCTGATCATTTTATTAGTAAATGCATAGGTTCGTGAGTTAGAGAACATTCCACATTTTAATGCTGGTAAAGGGTCTGTCTTGACCACCCAAGGCACAGTTGAAATGGAAGCTTGCATCATGGATGGAACCAAGAGATGTGGAGCTGTTTCTGGGCTCACAACTGTTGTCAATCCCATATCTTTAGCAAGACTGGTCATGGAGAAAACTCCTCACATTTATCTTGCATTTGATGGAGCAGAGGCCTTTGCAAGGGAACAAGTTAGTGCTTCACAACCAATTTTACCATGGCCTTAAAATGGTTTTTCCTGTAATGGGTTTCTTGATCTTCAATTTTCTTGTATGACTTCCTAACTTTGCAGGGTGTTGAGACTGTAGATTCAAGTCATTTCATTACCCCAGAGAATGTTGAGAGGCTCCAGCAGGCAAAAGAAGCCAACAGAGTGCAGGTACACTCTTGTCTAAATCTTGGCTTATGAGTTAGGAAGTTGAATTCCCTCACACTCACACATTAGAGTTGCATAACCAGTGGCTACTCTTGTTTGTGCTGACTGATCACTTTTGCCCCAAATGTACAGATTGATTATACACAACCCCTTCACAAAGATGAGAAGAAAGAAACACCAGAAGCTGATGGGGATAGTAAACTTGGGACGGTTGGATGCGTGGCTGTCGATAGTCTCGGGAATTTAGCTTCTGCAACTTCTACTGGCGGATTAGTCAACAAGATGGTTGGTCGGATTGGGGACACACCCATCATTGGTGCAGGGACATATGCCAACAGTCTCTGTGCAGTTTCTGCCACGGGCAAAGGTGAAGCAATAATCCGTGGTACGGTTGCAAGGGATGTAGCAGCTGTTATGGAGTTCAAATGTGTTTCTCTCAAAGAAGCTGCAGCTTATGTTGTGGAGGAGGGCACTCCAAAAGGCAATGTAGGTTTGGTTGCTGTATCTGCCACAGGGGAAGTGACAATGCCTTTCAATACCACAGGCATGTTTCGAGCTTGCGCTACTGAGGATGGTTATTCAGAGATTGGAATATGGCCTTCTGTGCAAAATTGAGTTGTTGCTTCAGTGAGCTTCCATTGTGTGAATCCAGGACAATTCCCATACTTTGACATATGGGAAATGTTTAGCATGTATTGATTTTGTGCTTTAATGTCTAATCTAGTATTCAATTTTCAGTGGTTGCATTGCTTGAACCCCTATCTAAATATCTTTGTGGTATTAATACTTTCAACAAAGTTGACTGAAATTGCAACATTTTCTACTGCCATTCTGCATATGAAGACTGGATGGTCATGACTTGGTCAAATGCATGAATTAAGGGAACACCAAACCATTTCATCCACAGATTAAAGAGGAAAAATCCATTGCATGCAAAGTGATGCATCCTATAAAAATCTTGTGAATTTATATGCATGATTTTCATTATATCAGATTATGGCTTCTCTCTCCCTTTCCGCTTATCAAGAACAGGAGGAAAAAAAAGATGTCCTCCAAAACTGCGAAGAAATTATCTCAACCCTCCCTAAAGACAGAGGCTGGGGAACCGAGCATTACTACCAATATGAAGGCTTTTGGTACCCCCAGATTTTTCTTGAAGGTGTCATTTGGGCACAAGCAAATTTCAGGGCTAGAGACAATGACATTTTCTTGGCCACTTTTCCCAAGTGTGGTACAACATGGGTGAAGGCTCTCATGTTTGCCATCCAAAATCGAGAAAACTACGATTTTTCTTCACATCCATTGCTCACAAAAAGCCCTCATGATTGTGTGCCCTACATAGAGTTACTAGCTCACCATGATAACCCAATTGACTACCTTGACGCTATGGCCTCAACTAGATTCCTTGCGACTCACATTCCACACAGGTCGTTGCCAAAGTCCATTTTGAATTCTGGTACTAAAATTGTATCCGTTGCTAGGAACCCGAAAGATGTTCTTATTTCTTATTGGGTATTTTCCCAAAAAATAAGATCAAGTAAAAACAAGCTAGCTCCTCTTCCCATAGAAGAGGGGTTTGAGTTGTTCTGCAAAGGGGTTGCACTTTCTGGCCCATTTTGGGATAATGTACTGGGTTATTGGGAAGCAAGCTTGGAAAACCCAGAGAAGGTTCTGTTTTTGAAGTTTGAGGATATCAAGATTGACACAGAATGCTCTGTAAAGAGGCTGGCAGAGTTCATGGGCCTTCCTTTTTCATCAAAGGAAGAGCAAGAAGGTGCTGTGCGAGAAATAATAAAGTTGTGCAGTTTTGACAACTTGAGTAATTTGGAGGTGAACAAAAGTGGGACATTTGGTGTGGGGTCCAAAACTGATGGAAAATTCAGCAACGATGTCTTCTTCAGACGAGGGCAGACTGGAGACTCAAAGAACCACCTAACACCTGAGATGCTAGACCGTCTTGATAAAATTACAAAGCAAAAATTGGGCGCTTCTGGTCTGAAATTTTAGAAACAACTTGATCAACTGTTGAATTAAACAAAGAGATTTTCTATTTAAATTGGGCGCTTCTTGGAAAGGTAAAGTTGTTTTCTTTCTCTATGATTTCAGATTTTTTCATTTGTTTGTGTTTTTTTTTTGCTGAGAACAAAGAAAATTGTGGGATTTAAATAGAAAATCTCTTTTAGTTTTTATTTTTTTAGTTTGGGGTGTATTTAAGTGTAGTTTGGGAAGATAGTGGGGTTTTCTTAGAAATTGTGAAAATTTAAATTAAAAGTTGGGGTGAACTTAGAACATGGGGTGAATTAAGAAAAGTATGGGGTTTAAATAGAAAATCTCTTAAACAAATCATTGGGTTTACAAAATTTTGTTCCGTTAGTTTGATCCCACGGTTGCATGAATTTGCATTGTACATAGGTTTGGCTAGCTAGCTATAGCTATTTGATCCTTTCATTTCACTTGTGATATGAAGCTTGCAAGTTACAGCTTTCATTCTCTCTGTAATTTCCAAACGTTATCACATGACAGTTTGTAAGTGTAATGTGATAACGTTTGGAAATTAATGACTGAAACAAATGTAGCCAGCAAACCGTTTACAATCAATATTACATGAATGAAAGGCTGATTTTATGTATCCAACTTTTAATGTTTACTTTGAAAACATTAGATTGGTTATTAGCTTTGAATTAATACAAAGAAAAACAGTCCGACTAGATATTATGAGCACTAACAAACGTAGAATATTCAAAACAAATACAACCAGCCGTTTTAGGAAATAAAACTGCTTGGTATTTTGAAATAGCAATAAAAATTCTAACAGTTTCTACGTACCCTCCCATTTTCTCCGAAGAGCTGCTGCATGCGCAGACACTTCATATATAGCCATGCCGCACTTCATCTCTTCTCACATTACTTCACTCCATCTTCTCTCTTGCCTTTCCATCTGTAAATTGTTATTTTTATTCTCAGTTCGACTAGAATATAGATGGCTTCAAGTGGTTCTGATCTTTTCGATGGACAAGTAGAGGAAAACAAAATTTCCTTGAAAACTTCGGAGAAATGATGTCAACTCTCCCTAAAGGCTTGGGAGCTGGTGGGTGCTACTACCAATACCAAGGCTTTTGGTATTCCAGCGTTTGGCTTTTAGGCACCATTTGGGCACAACGAAGTTTCAGGGCTAGAGACACTGACATTCTCTTGGCAGCCTCTCCAAAGTCCGGTACAACATGGATGAAGGCCCTAATGTTTGCTATCGTAAATCGAAAGTGCTACCCTCATCTTCCATCATCATCATTGGCATCCCATCCGTTGCTCACAAAAAGTCCACACAATTGTGTACCATACCTAGAGGTTCGTGATGAAGAGCACATGATTGGAGGCAATCCAATCGCCTACCTAGACTCTCTTCCACCATCATCACCTAGATTGCTTTCAACCCACATTCCATACACATCGTTACCAAAATCCATTTTGAGTGATTCGGGTGGTCGAATTGTGTATATTGCTAGGAACCCAAAAGATGTTTTTGTTTCTTACTGGAGCTTCTGCCAGAAATTTAAATCCAAAACTGACCAATCAAAAGGGCAACCACTAGCAGCAATTTCCATGGAAGAGGCATTTGAATTGTTCTGCAAAGGGGTTTCAATTACAGGCCCCTTTTGGGATCATGTTCTCGACTACTGGAAAGCGAGCTTGGAACGCCCTGATCAGGTAGTGTTTATGAAGTACGAGGATATGAAAATGGACACAATGCAGCATGTGAAGAGGTTGGCTGAGTTCGTGGGGCATCCTTTTTCGTTAGAGGAAGAGAGGCAAGGCGTTGTGCAAGAAATTATAAACTTGTGCAGTTTTCAGAATTTGAGTAATTTGGAGGTGAACAAAAGTGGGGCATATCATGTCCATATCGCGTCCCAAACGGGGCAAACACCTTTGCTGGTGAACAACAGTGCCTTCTTCAGACGAGGAGAGGTTGGAGACTCCAAGAACCATCTAACGGTTGAGATGCTTGAGCATCTTGACAAGATCACCGAGGAAAAGTTGGGTTCTTTTGGTTTGAAACTTTAGATGAATCAAAGCTTTAATTAAGCTCTCGCTTAATTGTTTAATATTTCTACAATAAAAGACATCGATTTGTTTATGCTTTTGATTGTATGGTATGGATGGACTACAACCTTATTTGATGAAAAAAAAAACAAAACAAAACAAAATTAACATGCATGTAAAGGGCATCTATTAAGAAAATCACTTCAAGCTAAACTGGCCTAGGAAATAATCAGAAGGATTTGAAATAATATATGGCATTTACCTTTCATTTCTTCAAGAATCTGTTTACTACTAGCAACCACAATTATGTGTGAAATTAAATTCAGTCACTTTGCAGACTGAAGGAAAACAATTCATCAAAAGTTGCATACCCTCGCACTCTCACAAAACTCTAGATGTTCATTTATTTAGAGGATATTCCTATATATAATCAGTTTCAACACACATTTGATGTAACAGTTAGAATGGATAATGTGTTTGCTTGTTTCTCTATAAGTGTAAAGGTTGCTATTAATGAATGTAGATACAGATTCAATCACATCAATTGTTAACGTGCATTAACTATACCTGATATCACCATCCATGGGAGCATGCTTCACTTCTTAATCTAAGGACAACATAGAACTAATCACCAGTCAAAGCCCGAGGTCTGTGCTCAGTGGTAAACAAGTACATCCCAGTTCGTGAAATTGCTCTCACAAATGCCATATTTGCCGTTACAGTTGGAGCACACCAGTAACTCACCATGTACCAAAAAACAACCTTATTCTTCAAAGCCAGTTTTCTAGTGGTTGGAAGGTTCATCATAGATACATAAGGGAGCAAAAATCATCAAACAGATCAAACAAAATGTCAATGAAACTTGAATTTTTTCAGACAGGCTTAACCCTGTTTGGACTTAATGCAGATTGCATACTAGGGTTGGTTGGTTCTCACAAATGTCTACTGTGCTTGTTTCCCTATTTCTACAATTTTTTTCGTTTCCTACGTATATAGAAGAAGAAGAAAAAAACCCTACGCGACTTCGGATATGCTTAATGTCCTACACTGAAGGCAACAGAATCTTCATACTTTACCAACCTTGGAAGCAAATATCCCCTCATGTTGAAACCATTTCTTCCAATCCATAGCATTATGAAAAATCGCCCTAGGCGGCATGGGCGGCCTGGGCGGGTCTGGGCTGTGCTAGGCGGGTCTAGGCGGCGCTAGGCGGTTCTGGGTGCCAGGGTGGGTCTGGTTCTTTTCTTTTGTTCTTTAAGCCCACTGCCTAGCCATTTTTCAAACTTATGCACTGCAGGGCTGGTCTGGGCGGCCCTGGGAGGATCTGGGCGGCGCTGGGAGGGTCTGGGCAGCGCTAGGCGGGTCTAGGCGGCTCTAGGCGGCTCTAGGCGGCGCTAGGCGGATCTGGGTGCCAGGGTGGGTCTGGTTCTTTAAGGTTTAGGGTCTGCGTGCCCGGGTGGGTCTGATTCATATGGGGAGATGATCCTGACCTGGAACTGACAGAACCTCCACCTGATGTTGGTAATATCTTGGTTCTCTCGTGTAGAGCAGCAACATGTACTATTTCCCAGGCAGTGGAGTGTCCGGTAAAAGACAGCCTATCCCTGATCAGGTAGTGTTTATGAAGTACGAGGATATGAAATGCAGCATGTTAAGAGGTTGGCTGAGTTCGTGGGGCATCCTTTTTCGTTAGAGGAAGAGAGGCAAGGCGTTGTGCAAGAAATTATAAACTTGTGCAGTTCTCAGAATTCGAGTAATTTGGAGGTGAACAAAAGTGGGGCATATCATGTCCATATCGCGTCCCAAACGGGGCAAACACCTTTGCTGGTGCACAACAGTGCCTTCTTCAGACGAGGAGAGGTCGGAGACTCCAAGAACCATCTGACGGTTGAGATGCTTGAGCAGATCTTGACAAAATCAGAGAGGAAATTTGGGTTCTTTTGGTTTGAAACTTTAGATGAATCAAAGCTTTAATTAAGCTCTCGCTTAATTGTTTAATATTTCTACAATAAAAGACATCGATTTGTTTATGCTTTTGATTGTATGGTATGGATGGACTACAACCTTATTTGATGAATTAAATTATAAGTTACATGCATGAAGACAAGAGGCACAAAAGAAAAGACCGTAATTACTCGGCAGCGGGACCAAATGTCAATCCAGAAGCATTGAACTTGTCATCTGTGATCTGATCTAGACGTCTTGCCATCTCATCTGTGAAATAATTTTTCCAGTCCCCAACTTGACCTTTCCTAAAGAAGTAACTGTTCTTAACAACAAGCTGGCTACTAAACCATTGCACCTTGGTTTTATTCACCTCCAGATGACTCAACTTCTCAAAACTACAGAGCTTTATTATTTCCTGCACAACCCCCTTTCTCTCTTCCTCTAATGAAAATGGCTGGCCCAAAAATTCAGCCAATCTCTTCAAATGAACAAAGGGGTCCTTCAAATCCTCATATTTCAAGAATAATATTTTGTCATGAAACTCTAAGCTTGCTTTCCAATATCCCAGCACATGGTCCCAGAAGGGCCCATAGTGTGAAACCCCTTGGCAAAACAGGTCATATGCTTCTTGTAGTGAGAGGGGTGCAAGTTGCTTAGGCCTCAATTTGTTCATGAAAATCCATTTGGAAACCAGAACATCTTTTGGGTTTCTGCAAACGTATACACATCTGCAGCCAGAAGAAGAAGCAGTCACTGATTTGGGCAACAAAGCGTAAGGCATGTGGGTTGAAAAGAGCGCAGGTGATGCATCATGGGATGGGATAATATTGGACGGCTGTTGAGATGGGAAATTGAGTCAGTTTGGTGTATGTATGCATCCAGGAAAGGAAAACAGTCGTGGGGCCCAGTGGTGAGCAATGGGTGCTGATAAGAGGACATGTCGTAGAGGGCTCTGTTCATGGTTGCAAACATGAGTGCTCTGAGCCGTGTTGTACCAGATTTTTGAAAGGTGGCCAAGAATATATCGGATGGTCGAGCATGAAAATGGTGCTGGAGCAGCAGGGCGCCTTTGAAGGCGCAGGCAGGGGAAACCAGAAGCCTTGGTATTGGACCAGATGTTGAGTCATCCAGCCTCTCTCTTTTAGAAGGCTTAGCACCAATTCTCAATATTTTGCAATGGTTTCTTGGTAGGCTTCTTCGTTGTCTTGTTTCTCATTATTAAGACTGGTTTCTTGGCATGGCTTAGAAGGTAGGGAGGCTCCTCCTTCAGACATGGAGCTATAATGCAAATGCAGGGGAGTGATGAAAATGTTCTAATTGCATGGAAATACAGAGGTCTTTGAAACCTTATAAACATATATATGTAGGTAGGAGATGATTCATCATGCACTGCCATTGCCAGCTAAATTACGTAGAATGAGGGCCATTTTTTTCAATTGCCAGCCAAGAGAATCTCTTGAATATCTTTTGAGCTAATTGAGCACCAATCTGCGTATTCGAATTCAAATATTTGGTGGCAACTTCTGCTCCGGAAAAGACTCCAAATAATGATTAATTAACCACAATGTTGATTGACATTTTCATACATTTTCTTAGCGAGGAGAAAAACTTAGTTGCAATGGAGATAATACTTTTTTGCTATTTCCAGCCAATAGTGTTATGCAACGTGGAAGAGTTATCATGCGAGTCATGCATGTTATGGAAGTCTTTCCCCTTAGCGAGGGAGGGCTCAAACAAATCCAGGAATTTAAACCCGAATCCCACAGCAGGCCTTCCAACAAAACTTTGCAAATCAAATTAATAAATAAACGTTATGCACAAAAAGAAACTGCCCTCTAATAATTATTATAATTATTCAGTGAAAAATGGGTAACAAGTAAAATGACAACCAGATGTTACGGTATATGTCTAGGATATCTGAGAACAAAATGGTTCATAAGTTGCATAATAACTTAAATGAGGCTGACATATTATTACAGTACTTGCTAAAGAACAAATAATTCTACACCTTGCAGAAGGGGAAGAAGAAAACCCCATCAGGCAAAAATCAATCTACCTCTCACAAATGTTCACCTAGTACATTTAAACTTTCTAATGTATAAAAACAATGCCTTTCTTTTCTTTAAGAAAACTGTGATGGAAAAGGAAAAAGAAAACTGCCTAATAAAGTCAAAATTTTATACTTCTGACTCTACATTAATGCGATCCCATTTGCAGGTTTAGAGTTATAAAAATATCGAAGATCACATGAATTACTAGCAATCAAGAAGTAGCACATTCTAACTTGTGACACAATCCCGGAGATATGGGTGGCTTTGATTTACATATCGCTCCCAAAGAGGCTTATACCTTTCAATGGCCAACTTCAGCCATGGCTTCATGAATCCATTAAAGTGAACAACCGCGCGCTCTCAATCAATCGGTTGTCAATATTCAGATCATACCCCAGTCCTAATACATGCCATCTCCTATCAAGCGGCTCTGTCAGACCATAAAAAGTTAGAAGGCCAGGCGGAAGAGTGCCCACCCTCCAAAGCGTCCCATCAGCATTCTGCTCCTGCCAGTAATGATAACGTGCAGTTACGTCCGCTTTCTTCCAAGCAATTAGATCAAAAACATTCATACCAAAGGCCCATCCACATGCCTGTGGATCAAATTTCGAGCTGATGATTGTGTTTGAGAAATTGAGATACTTATAATAACGATGAAATGCTTCAAGACAAGTTTCCACTGCTCCGTTCACATTTCCATGCAAATCCAATGAGAAAAGTGGGGTCAGATCCTTCTGGACAACAACATCATCATCAAGAAAAACTACCTTCTCCAGCTGCGGATAGATCTCTGGGATGTAAAATCGAAGGTGATTGAGCAAAGATTGATACTTAGGGCTCCGCAACTTTGGTGCAACATTATCTTTATATCCTCCAATATAGTAGGCTCGGGAATCTGCATTGAGGAGCTGCTTCACGATCGGAGCATAAGAGGCATTAAACCAAGAAAATTCCTCAACATTATGCACTTCTATTGTGGACCCTTTGAAATCATTACTGAGGAACCAAGCCTGCATAGTGCCATAGTTGATCCCATTCGTGACAACGTGGAAGACCAGCTGTTTTGGATGGTCAGCATTGGAGACAGTAGAGTTGACAACCACAGAGGTGGCCAACACATTGTCCGAAAATATGCAGAAATGGTAGAGATTGTTGTCCATGAGTCTGGGAGAGTTCCTCTTCTCATCTGCAAGTTCTTGCAGAGATGGCTTTCTAAGCCAATCAGCTGTGAGTTTAACATTTAGGCAATGGAGGCTTTTGGGTAATGCTTCAGCAGCTAGTTGCCCAAATACTGTGCTTTGAACTGTGGCTGCATTTGCACGCTCTTCGAGGGCTTGGATATGAGATTTCATTGTCATTATTGTGGTTGCAATGTCATAATGTGCATCTTCTGCCCTAAATATAAGATATGAAAGGCTTTTAATTATTGGCTCTGCTTCCTCTAAGGTGACTGGCTCCCCCCTCATGGCAGCTTTTGATAGCAAAAGCTGGCAATTTCTAATCTTTGAACTAAGCTCCCAAGCAAGATGAAGGTTATTGTGCTCTTTGGCAATAATAACATAAGCTTTGGCAAGTGTCATTTGCTCAGCCAGCTGCCTGGAAAACGATCTAGCACTCAATATTTCTTCCGTAAAATTTAAACTCTCGTGAGCAACCTGGTCAAGTCCCGTATTTCTTTCCTGGAAAAGGGAGATCACAGCCAAGTAAGAAATTGAACAATTTATTTGAAAGATGACAAGCCATATCACAAAGGAATAACCGCGGTAACAATTTATTACAATTAATAATTACAAACAACCACCAATGTATATTACAATGTATGTCTTCTAGATTTTTGAATAAGTAATTGACATTCACTTTTCACTGTTCTCCCTCAGATGTATATGACAATTGTACAAAGAGATGCAACCAATGTCAACTGGAATTCTATTCCTGCAACAAGCTATATTTGGGCAGGAACTTAAAACTTAGGAAAACTTTAGATATCTACGCAGAGTAACACACGGGAAACTTTTCCAATGAGATTCAAAAGATCTTACAAAAGCAACTATCGTGAAAACACATAAATGACAATACTGTGAACAAAAATATGTTTTGGATATGATAACACCAAGCCAAAGAAGAAAAATATACATCTGGGTTACTGTTCTCAAAATGGCGGTGAACAAAGTATGTGCTTGCATATTTGCTTTATTCACCCCATCCTAAGACTAAAATTCTGTAATGTATTAATATAGGGACAAGGCAAGCACAAAGGATTGACAGATTAAAAAGACAAATCTATCAACCAATGACAAGAACAGTTAGCTAATCCCAACTATCAACTAGTAAAAGTACAGTTCAACACACTGAACAAGTGAGAATGGAAGCTCTAATGAACTCCAAGCTTTGCAAGTTCATTGTCTGCCTGTCACATGTGATCTCTAGCTAGATAATGGAACTGCTAATTACAAATATAATCCATACTTGCAATAAAAAACATGGTATTAAGAGTAACAGCCAGAAATCAATAAGACCGTATCGTAACAAAGCCTACTTAAGGACCTCAATGGAATGATAACTCAGTCAGTTAACCAACTAGAGATTCATCGAAAATATCAAAAACCACTTAAACAAATGTCTAAACAAAACAATAAAAGCCCAATTGTGTATTTCCATACTTGATCAGAAATTTCACTGTCGAAAGCCTCAAATAAATCCTAACAACAGACTGCAAACACATCAAATTCCTATCCACCAATATCAAGTTAAAATGTTGAAGAAACATACAGGTCACCAATTCAAGGACAAACTGAATCAATAAACACATAGTAGCAGCATAGGGGAGCTAAGCAATCATACCAGTACAGGCTGTTCGACCCGATCTTCATGCTGATTATGGTGAACGACTAACAAAACCAGGCCTGCAATCGAGAAGAGTCCAAAAAGAGCCCAGATCCAATATGAAAACCTCCTTCGAACCGGGCGCCGATACTCGGCCGCCCGTCGCCGCATCTTTGCCTAATGTCCTCCACAATTCACCACCGAATCACGATTCGGCACCGACCCATGTCCCAGATTCGATCAATAAACCATCAAACCAGGGCCTTTAAGCACATCAGCTCGGTTTGGCTTACTTGGGCAGGCACCAATGTTTGCCTTGAATGCGAAAAAGCGATAAAAAACACAGCTTTGAATCAATATTTTCCTTTGTTTTGTCTCTTTGCCTCCCACTCGTTGGCGGGCAGTTCTGCATCAAATCAGAGAAATGAAGAGAGGGCACAGTTTGTAAGCTCTTAAATGGGGAACGAGAAGATGGAACTGGAGAGAGCAAAGAGTGATCGAGTTTCGCGATCTGTTGTTGTACTGTGTGTGTGTGTTTCGGTAAGAGCGGAAGAAAGTATAGATTTTAACTAGAGATTGCAGATGGTGTTAGTGTGTTTGGGGAGGGAAAAAACAATCACAAAGTCACTAAGCTAAAGCTAAGGCCCCCTTCTTTACATGAGACCATGTGATTGATTGTATTCGTTGCCTAATATCCAAATAAGCAGATAGAAAAACAAACAATTATTTAGTTTCCATGTTTGCTGATATTACCAACCAACCACATATTATTTATGCCATGAAAATCTACCATGTCACCAAATACATTTTCTCAATAAGTAGATGAAATGTATCACTGAAATATGTGTCTATGGCGTCTGGAGAAATCGTATCCCAAGCCAGCTGTTTTTTATTTTATTGAATCCTTGTGCTGTTTTGCTATCAATGTAAATTCTCAACTTTTTAAGGTGGAGTTTGCACATGTAGAAGGTATATAATTGGCACATTATTGGTAGGGTAGGGTAGGGTGTCTGTCTGTGACAACCAGTTATTGCATCTCAAGTCTCTACCGTGTGGCCACCGACTAGCGAAGCGAGCCTTTAGTTAGCTAAGTAGATGGCAGACTCAAGTCACAAGTATGTTTTATTTCTTTCTTATTAAGTGATATTGTAAAGCCCAGAGATAGATATTCGAACTCGAATACAAAAGAACCGGAACACTACCTAACCATCTTAACCAACAAATGCTAAGACTTGAATTCGTTCTTCTAAATGTTAGGACTTGAACTCGTTGCTTTTAGAAGGTATGATGTTCTTTTGTTTTTTAGGACTTCGTTTTTCTCTCTTCAGCCTTCAAAAACAAAATGGAAGTTCATTTCCATCTGGTAATGTTTCGTTTTTCAGATTTAGTAGATACTGAATCAAAAAGGCAATTGTTTTGGGAAAATGATTCTTTTAAGTGAAGTGGGGACACGCTATCTGCTGGTTTCCCATCCTCAAGACTAGAAATCACATGTGATATGATAGATACACTAGGGGGAAGAACTAACTAACAAGTGTGTTATCAGTGGGGTCTATAAAATCTGAGTAGTAAATTTATATATAAATTAACAGATAAAAAGAAGTTCTACAACAGCCTGTTTATCCCAACATTGAACAATGCAGCTTCCAATTATCGGAAAGTGATGCAGATGTTACTTTTCAAAATGACGTCAGGGGTATCTCGTCTCATAATCAGTGGTCGTTGTATTGTTGGAGTAGGGTGAAGCATCCAGCGAACGTTGTAGCTAATAACTTTGGAGATAGAGGTGCCGAGCCCGGACTCAATGTAGACCTCCCCTCAACTTCGAGAAAAACTTCCATTCTGGTTTCATTGCCCCTCTCTTCATCTCTCTCCTCATGTCACTTGTCAAAATAGAAGAGAGAACAGAGTATGGGACAATCAACGGGGATAGAGAAATATTTATCCTCAAATTGACATCTTTGCCTCCGCCCTGTTATTAAAGAGGGGGAGGTGCCATCCTAAGGCATTGGCTTCAAAGTGCGCATGACATCTATTACAGAAATGACTGGAGAGAAGTTCACAGAGAATAGAATAAACATAAACAGCAGAAGCCAATAAGACTTGGCAAAACTACCTTTTTGGAAAGCTCATGGTAAATGGAACAGTAAGAGCAGCAAGACCTCTTGAAACATTTTTCATGGTGGTAGCAGTAGGATTTCCCTTCCATACCTTCTTGCAGATTGCTTGCACTAAGAACAAACTTAAATAATTTAATTCTTAAGTTGGTTTAACAGAGTTTCTGACCCCATCTGATTGCAGCCTCCCCGACCCCCTCCGTATCTGTCTTCCGATCTCCAAAAAAGGTGCTGGAAAATGACACAGAAAATAAGCAAATAAGAAATTAAATATTTTCCAACAAACTAGATATTAAATGTACCAAACCACCTACAACTTGACAGACTATGAGGTCCAGGATTGAATATCGGATGCAACTGGTCCTGTGCTTTCAAAATTGCTATGTTTTCCCATATCTTTAGACATGACCAAACTTAATGAAAGCAAAAGCCTATGTGGATCTAAACCCGCCAAAATCTCACTCTGCTATAAATAAGAGGAAGATTTCAGGGTGTTCAATATGTATTTGACACACTATTTCAGTCATGGAAGTATCCCTTGTATTGTAAGAAGAAACCAGTAAGAATAGAATGTCAGATATAAACTACTTGTAAAACATGGCACTTCCTCTGCCGTCTTCGTTATCTGCCAAACAAAGACAAAGACAAAGCTATTTGAGACGTGATCCAAAGAACACATCTAAAATCAGACACACTTGATCAGTTGGAAGATGTTAAGAGAGAGATTTTAGGACGAGGAAAAAGCTGATGAAGACAAGAGCTTGAATGAAGAGTCCCACCCTCCAATGACCAGCAAATAGGGGAGAATTGGTATTAACAACAAATCTATTCAAACAATTAACTAAGATGAATGAAACTTGTTGCCATTTTTCTACAAAGTCCCTATCTTTTATTTGGGTATCTTTGTTTTCATAACATCTAACAATAATATATCACAAAGAAAGCAAACAGTTGAGTTCAAATATAAATTCAAAACAAAAACATCATATTCATATGCGCCGTCGACATGTATCAGTAGAATGCGAATTCAGATGTGGACGAAAGCAGAGTGCTTGAAATCCCCAGCCAAAACCCGATAAAAAACCGATTTCGTTAAGAAAATGATTCAATTTCGGCTGAAGAAGCATGCCTTTCAACTTCGCCTTGCCAATAATGTTGCTAGTACCAGTGATGATGGTGAAGAAGGGGTTGCTTGCTTGCTGGGTCCTCCGCCATTGAAGTGAGTTGGGTGGCGAAGAACAGAAGAAGACCGCGCCATGTGACTGTGAAGTGTGTTTCTCAGTGTCCTCAACTGCAAAATTGGTAAATTATGTTCAAACAAAGACAAAATAGTTTGGGGTCAATTCGCGAACATGAAAAATAGATAATGCCGCGAACATGAAAGCTCATCGCATCCTGGTTGTCCATCCGAAGATCTTGCAAATTTTTAGTTTTAGGCCGCGTTTGACAAAATTGTATTTTTGTTTAGTTTGGGTCCTCGGGTGCCAACAGGCATACCAAACACAACCTAATTTTTTAACTTTTTCATTTTTTGGTTTTTTTCCCACATCCAACGATCCAAAACTCGTCTCCGGAACCAGAGTCCCATTCGATCGATGATGTCATCGACGGCGAACTGCGGTTTCATTGAATTTGTTAATTTTAATTCTGAGAAAAAAGCCTGTGTCTTAATTCGGGTGGTGGGAGAGTGTGCCCCATTATCCGTCGCCGAGAAGTGACTTCCATCTCTCTACAAATTTAAGGTATGTTATCTTTTTTTTATTTGTAAACCCATTTCTCAATTTGCTGCATAATATTAATATTCACAACAGCTTTTGACACCAAATTGATATGCTTTTCAATGGAATATGATTGGGGCATTGTTCGTTTATTGGGTTGCTAACTTGCTATATGCAAATCAGAAGATGAAACAGGGTATGTTTTGTATGTTCGTATGTAAATCAGCTTCTTGTATATTGACTTCCTCAGTTTACATCAGTATGCATTTGGGATTCTTAAAAGACTTCATTTTTCACCCATTTTACTCAGATACCTTGTTCTGCTTTTGCTTGGATTCTTCAGGGCCGAAGAGACCAAGAGAGAGAGAGATAGAGGTTGGCAATGACAAAAAAATCTGAGAAGTTTTCTGCAGATTTTGTGATGGGAGGAATGGCAGCATTGGTATCAAAGAGTGCAGCAGCACCCATTGAGAGAGTGAAGCTTCTGTTGCAGAATCAAGGAGAGATGATAAAAAGAGGACAGCTTAAGAGACCTTATATGGGTGTTGGTGATTGCTTTAAAAGGGTCTTTAGAGAAGAAGGCGTCTTGTCCTTTTGGAGAGGCAACCAGGCTAATGTTATTCGATATTTTCCTACTCAGGTACTTCATTTACTTTCGAGTCTCCCATTGAATTTGAAATCTTTCTTTCTTTTACAAACCTTAAGCTGATTTTTTACTGTATTTGGATTTATGTAATGAAATTATCGATTTATTAATTATTAGTCTGTCTGCTGGAATGAGATACTATTTCAAACACTCTTCTTGCTTGTGCCTTGTTTGTATTGGTTTAGTATTTCTCTCAAAGCAAGTGAATATCAGGATGTATCTTTAACTTTTGAAGGCGTTTCTTCCCTTGTCAAATTGCTACTTCTTTCAGTGAAATGGTTGATTCGGATATCAGCTCAGTTTAGGAGAAGAAGGAACAATTGGAATTGCTCATTAAATTTCATAATGTTTCTAAATCTCCATGTTCTCAACAGTTTGCAATTTGGTTCTCCATCTTAACAATAGATCGCAAATTGGTTCTCTGTAGACCTTAGATTTGTCTTGTGAATATATACTCTGGATTTTTCTTCACTTACGAGCTAACAAAACAGGATGTTATACACATTTATCTTAGCAATTCATGTGTTGGATGGAAAGTCCACTAATTCATCAAAATTTGCTTTACCATCTTAATTATGGAGAACTCCCCCATTTTCTTAATTGCATCCCTAGGAGTCACATAACATAATGGAGATTTGATCATTCTACATTGTCGCTTGAAACTTGACATTCTTTGTATGCTGTCAACTGCATGTCATGTTTTGATTTGCTTTTTGCAGTCCTACCAAATGTTATCACCAAACATATTTTGGAATATATGTAGGCCTTCAACTTTGCATTTAAAGGTTACTTCAAAAGCATTTTTGGCTGCTCAAAAGAGAAAGATGGATACTTAAAGTACTTTGCAGGAAATGTGGCTTCAGGAAGTGCTGCTGGAGCAACTACTTCATTATTTCTGTATCACCTGGACTATGCACGAACACGGCTAGGCACTGATGCAAGGGGGTCTGCAGTTAATGGTCAGCGCCAGTTCAGAGGGATTCTAGATGTTTATAGTAAAACCTTGTCAAGTGATGGAATAGCGGGTCTCTATCGAGGTTTTGGGGTTTCAATTATTGGGATTACACTGTATCGAGGCATGTACTTTGGGATTTATGACACCATGAAGCCTATTGTTTTGGTTGGGTCTTTGGAGGTAAGCATCTCCAGTTCTGAAAAAAAAAATATGTTCAGTATTATCTGTACAATTCAAAGGGGAGTGTATTTTCGTATGTATGACCGAAGCATTCATTCTTGATTAGTGCATTGATAACATCTGCATGGCTATGTAGGAGACATACTATAGTGCCCCCCTCCTCTAGCATCTCCATGAAAATCCTTAAATGATACAAAGCCTCAAAGTTGAAATCATTTGAATTTCTACAGGGGAATTTTTTGGCTAGTTTCTTGCTTGGTTGGAGTGTTACAACAGTCTCTGGGGTCTGTGCCTATCCATTTGATACCCTTCGGCGCAGAATGATGCTTACATCGGGACAACCATCGAAGTATCGCAACGCCATACATGCATTTCGTGAGATTGTTTACCTTGAGGGTTTCACAGCGCTGTTCCGAGGAGTTACTGCAAATATGCTTCTAGGGGTTGCTGGGGCTGGGGTACTTGCAGGATATGATCAGCTGCACCGAATTGCATATAGACATGGTTATTCTATTGAGCCACATCAAAGAGTTTTGAAGTGAAAGTCCGGACTTGGCACACTGGTCGACATGGTTATTCTTTTTAGCAGCTTCATAGAGTTTTGAAGTGAGAGGCCAGACATGGCACATGGACATGGTTATTCTTTTGAGCCATGAAAAAGAGATCTGAAGTAAATGTCAAGATATGAGATTTGTATACTAGTGTTACCTCTTCAGTTGATTCATATAAAGATTTTATTCAGAATTTAAGAAGAAAGAGGTGAAGAGGAAAATGGCACGACAAGGTAAGGAAGGCTGCCGATTGATGTTTCCCGGAATGCCTAAAGAAAATCAAAGGCTTCCCTCTGTTCAGTTGAATAAATTTATATTCAATTATTTGCATCGGCAGTGATAAGATTGCAGATTTAGTGTATAGGTACCACATTCACGCACATAGTACTGATGAAGATAGGATACAGAGAAGCTGTTTGTGCCTTCCACTTTATGTTTAGCCTCAACTCTCAAAGGATGTTTTTTTTTCTTTATTTGATTCAAAAAGGCACAACCAGGAAACGAATGTTCCAATTTGTATCCAAAATGTATAAAGATTATGATTTCCCTCCGTCTTTGTCTTCACTATTCGTTGGTGTCAACCAGAAAGGAAGGGGACAAGGGCGGTCTTGCTTGGCGCGAAGGCTGCTGGTTCGGGGGTAGGGTAGTATTCATTGACTCCACACCTATAATGCAAAGTCAATTACATTCCTCACACTTCTTGTCATTAATCTAATTTAAGATACCTTATCTTACATTCTTTATAAGATCCTTCAAATCTTCAACCTTGGCTTGCTTAAATTATACCCTAATTTTCTATTACAAATTAGTGTCAACGCAATGTACCATGGTAGCCTCTAAGTTTTGCCAAAGATGAGACTTCTCAGAAGCTGCAGAAAAGACCAATTTAATCATGCACTCCATGAAGTTTAAAGTCAAAAGCTTTTCTTGACTTCCAGTTTTTACAGGCATTGCAGTCACCACAACCATGTCTTGTATGGGCAGAGAAGTGCCTTTTTAACTTGTCCGCACAACCCCATCACACCACAATACCAAAAACACAGATTCTACATTGCTTAACTTATCTAACAGAACGAGCCCAATAAAATAAAGTGTATTTTTTTTCAAATCAAGCTAGAAGCCAGAAATTCTTGTGAAGCTTAGTGGTGATCAAGTAGCCTCCAAGTTTCTTGCTCTTCCTCCTCACGGCAATCGACATGCATGCAGCATTTTGGATGCAGTATTCGACAGTTACCTCGCCGGATGATCTGCTCCTTGTCCACCTCTTAATGAGCTGCCACCACATTGATCTCTTTCTTTTTTGGCCAAGAACGAGTAGGGACGCCCTTTGTCTCTTTGCTTCTTCCACTATTATTGGTCCCTTCTCTTTCCCTTCAAGCAATGCTACCTCTACTTCCACCTATATATTCAAATTCAATAGTCATTGGTCAATACAAAAGGCATAGTTCAAAGATAATGGAACCCTTTCACATTTGCTTCATAATGCACAGTTGACATCTCAATGCACAGTAACAAAATTATTGCTACAAGTTGCTTAACAAAAAGATTGATCCCCTGCAGTAAAGTTGATGCAGACTCATTTCTTTCTAGTTTTTCTCTGATCCAGAACAAAATTTATGGAAAAGAAGCAATTTGATACACTTACCCCAGGCCTTCTCCTTTGACACACATTTTTCATAGAGTGAAGAAGTTCGAAAGCCCTCAAATTGATCTTCCCATCTGACTCTGCACCTGCAAACCAATAGTAGCACTTTACCATATTAGGCTCATATATATTAATATTACTGCAAGCAACAAGATAATTATAATTTATAAATGACCAAGAAGAAAGAATTAATGTCAGTTTCTGACCTTGTTTGGAGGGCTTAGCTACATGAACAAGTACAATGGTGTCCTGGGTTTGTACTGTGTGTGACAGGGCCCATTCAAGAGCACCCTTAGCTTCAAGGCTTGGATCCACCACAACCATTATCTTATTCCCAACTTCAGACGACCCTCTTTTCAAACTGTCAGCACTGAAATCATCCTTGCTGCTGCTAATATTGTTCAAGAATTCTGTGCTGTTATGATCAGTTTTGATCGAACCAGAACATCGTCTGGAGGTGTGTTTTGATCTAAGAGACAGAGAATGGATCGGAACACAAATAGTGGGACGGCCACCACACAATCTTGCATATTTTCTACTCATTTTGTTGACAATATTGGTTTTGGTGGGAAAACTGGCTGGCTGTACATACATATATATATACAAAGAATAAGGCGGCCACCAGACGAACTTGGAGGAGCCATTTGTTTTTCTAAAGGGCATTGATTCCCTATTTTGTTTATTTGCTTTGTTTTTCAATGTGGTAGGCCACTTCTTGAACGTGCTTCCCATGATAATTTGTAATTTGTAGTTCCCACACATGATAAATGTAACTGAGGTTGTTTGACTAATTTCCCAAAGAGAGAGAAGAGAGAGGAGAGAGCTATAGCTAGTGACAACTTATAGAAGAAATAATTGTTGCCGGCCACTCGTGCCAAATTTAGTGACAAGCAAGCATCCGTGTGGTGTGGGGATGATTCATTAATAAATCAGCAAATACCAATTACTAGCTAATTAACAGAAGAGAAACCACAAATCATTATGAATTAGGATGCAAAAGTCAACTTCATCGTTAGCTAATCAAGTGCAAGGCAGACGAGGTAGCTATCTGCATTATTATATCTCTATTAATTTGTTTGTATTAGGAATGGTTTTCTCAACTTCCTCTGATATCATTCACACTAGATTTTATTAGTTTGGCAAGTTTCCACCTGGATGTGAAATCATTCGCGCTACATACATTGAATTATATATGGTAATTAAGGAAGTCTATTCTTCAGCAACGTGTATATTGGCTGGAAACCGAGTGAAGAAAAATAGACACACAAGGAATAATCGTGAAAAAAAGAAGAAAAAATATTTAGGATGTATCTGTGTTGTGTAGTAAGTAAGATTTGCTAATTACGTTTGGGTTTAATTTTATGTAGTAGTATTAAACTTGTAGACTGGCATGTTTTCAAGTTTCAACAATTCTACGCTAAATATTGATTTGATGGGTACCGTCCATTTCTGTGCGCGTGATAAATTGATATTATTGCTATGCCTAATCTACAGTCACAAAAATCACAGGGGCATACAGCATTTCTGGCACTAAAGAACAACATTGCTAAAAGAAAACACAACCCATATATATTTAAAAAGAAAAAAGAAAAGTCATGGCGATTATATCAATTTATCATGGGTGCTATGACTCGAACCTAAAGCAATTGCTCCAAATCACCACAAGCATACTGGTCTAATTCCCAAGTTAATTTGAAAATATAGTCCGTCGTCCACCTTCAATGCAAATTATAGTATACTAAATAAATACAAGAGGTGGTAGTAGTTAATTTGAGCTAGCCCGCCCCCAACATATACCACAAATTTTGAGCTATCTAGAGGCTCTTCCTTCCATCATAGTCCACATTATAAATTAATTTCTACGTAGGTATACATGCATACATACATATATAATACATGTATATAGACATTAATTATATATATAAATTATGTGTACTTGGTCATAAACTTGTAATAGTTTGGATATCATGAATTCTTCTATTCATTAAGGTGGCGGAGCATCCATGGGGGCAGGAGAGTATTAGGTCGATTTGCTGTTGGGGTCTCATTTTCATCCTCATGATCTCCACCGAATCCATCACTTCTAATTCCCTGGTAATTTGAACCGCTGCTGCAAATATCAAATATTGCACATGTTAATGATTAAAAAAACTTGACCTACTTGTAATCAATCAGCCTTGATATTCAATTAATATTCTTAATTCACTCTTTTAGAGAGAGAGAGAGAGAGAGAGAGAGAGAGAGAGAGAGAGAGAGTGAGTGAGTGAGTGAGGCTAACCCGAAATTCAAGGACTGCAATGCCTCTGGTAGAAGGGTGGAGGAGCAGTCTAAGCCCTGGTTCTGCACTTGCTGCTCCCATGACTGTGCCTGGGGAGCTAGTGCTTTCTCCTTCTCCTTTACCTGGTTAATTATGGCTTAATACACAATTCAAGCTAGCCATGCATGATGAGAAATGAAAATTACGAAATTAATAACAAATTTCTAAACATATATAATTACATTGTCATACCTTCTTTGCCAGCAAGTTGTTTTGCTCCTGCAATGCCTTATCCTGTCATGATCAAATTAACACAGGCAATATTCCACAGTTAATACTGGAACAAAAACATGCGTCTAATTTCGCGCATAGAATGTCCTCTCAGGCTTACCTTCTTTTGCAGCTCGGAAATCGATTCGTACATAACCTGGTTCTGTATGTGATGAAAGAATCATAGTCAAATTCGTTACCCTTTTTCTTTCTTCAAAAGAGAAAATGAGAGAAAAGAGAAAACAAGTCCAATGTACTGTACCGAAACCTTTTCGTTTGTATTTTTACCTTTCTTGACCTTATGTGCTTCAGTGCAGAATCAAGCTGTTGCTCCAAATTCTGAAGCTCTTTCAGACTTAAAGATTGGAGATCTTCTCCCATAAAATGACTGCAAATGAATGAAAACTAGCTAGTATAAAATTACTACTGCTTATTAATTAGAAAGCAATTAAAGATGTATGGGGTGTTTGGTGCCTGTGATTTCTTTGTAAAACCTCCACCCTAGCCTTGAGCTTCGCATGTTCCAGAGTCCAGCTTCCCTAATATATATAAACGTATGGCATCAAATGAAGTATTTATTAAAAGAAAAGAACCCAAGAAAAGTGATCCTAGTTCGTCAATTCCCGATTCGTCCATGGGGGAATGACGCAAATTGCAATGGATGCCAAATTCTTGGTGATTATATTTTTGGCTTTGAAACCAAAGGGAAAGCCAGAAGGGCATACGTACAGTTGATTCATGATCATTTGCAAGAAGCTGCTTCTCTGAATATGAGTACCTTTCGTACCTTTCCAGGATCCTTTCCATGCTGTTATAATTAACAAATTCATTCAGAAATAATCTACCAGTAACTACTCCTACATAGTTCCTATAAACCAAACTTCATTCAAGATGGTAGATTTCTATATATATCATCATACAAAAAGATGAGTCAAATAACAGTCAGGAGACAGTACGCTAAAATCATTCATTTGAGGTGTACCGTACATATATAAATATATATATATATAGCACAAAACCCTTGTGTTGTGAGAGTGAATTAAAATCTGAGCTCACATATCCTACAATGGAATTGATAGAGATATGTACTAAAAAGAGATATGAATTTGAGCCTACATAAAGTTTGTAAGACACACACAGACGACAGACCCCCCTATATATAGATATTTTTTCTGATAGACCCCTATATATAAATTATATATTAATAACTTAAAAGAAGATAGGGAAATTAGGGATGTTCCAGCTGCAGTACGTTTCACAAAGCGGAAGTCCGCCTTCTTGGCAAGGCAACTTAGAATTCCTAAGTAAGAATTAAGGATGCAAATTAGTTGGGGTTTAACGTGTTGCGATGAACAATTTTTCTTTCCGTTTTTGTTTTACATGGATGAACAGGTTGACCGTCCCATATTTACTCTCTCTCTCTCTCTCTCTCTCTCTCTCTCTCTCTCTCCCCCTCAGCCAACACCTGGTATTTGCATGAAATCAAATTAAATATAGAGGAAGAAAATCCCCAGAAAAGATACTCACTCATGAAAAACGTATTCTCAAAAGCCCATGGATCTAATAATGAGTCGAAACAAAAAAACTAGTGCATGAACAAATGAAACGTACTGGTAGAATTGGGTAATAAATTTAGATGAAGAAAAAGAAAGAAATACCCTTAAAAAGACAAAGACACAAAAATAAATAATAGATACTTATTAAATGAATAATATATATATATATATATATATAGGAGGAAGGACGTGGAGGTATATATTACCAGGAGTCAGTGGAGTACTCAAAGAGCTTGCCTTTGGTGGAGAAGACAATCAAAGCAACCTCAGCATCACAAAGCACAGAAATCTCTTGGGCTTTCTTCAGCAACCCAGACCTTCTCTTTGAGAAGGTCACCTGCCTGTTGATCTTGTTTTCAATCCTCTTCAGCTGCACCCTTCCCCTCCCCATAATATATACTACTAGTATTAATATATCTTTTTAATTTTATGATATTAAACAAATAATAATATTATCCGATAAGCCTAGCCCTTGTGATGAACAGATGATGATCTCTTTGCTTGCAGAAACCAAAACCCCACCCAGAAAATGGGAGAGAAATAAAGAAAGAAAGAAAGAAAGAAGGAAAGGGATGAGCTATATGCTTCTTCTCTCTCTTTCTTCTAATAGATAGGCGTCGTCTGCTCTCTCTCTCTCTCTCTGACTGCCGTTGTTTCTATATTTATATGATATAGTAGATATATAAATATATTAATTACAAAACCGCTAAAACAAGAGATGGGCAGGATTGGAAAACCAGAGTGGTTTGGTCAGGATGGTTGTCGACTTGGGATTGGCCAGAACCCAAATATTTCCAAATCCCACATAATAAACATTACTCAAAATGAAAAGTGATGTGTACGGACGGCTTTCAAGGGGGATCTTTCTCTGTTTCTATTTTTACTTTGCCTTTTGGGTTCACTCTCAGAATTATTACTAATCTTATGCATCTCTCTCACAACTTACTTTTTACTGCTTAATGTGTCTGTATGTGCCACTTGTCACACTCACTCTACCTATTTTATGACAACAAATTTAATATATTCCAACAAAATAACATAAATATATGTTGAATTGGGTTGGATTAGATCCCTCTCACTCAGTTTATCTTTAATTACCACCTCATTATTAATTTCCCGCAATTAACTTTTAATGATATAATAACCCTAAAGTTATTTCATTCGGCGGATATGTTGCAAAGAGTTTGTAGCTCAAAAAATTGGATTAAGTAAACATTACTTTAATCTTCACTTAGAATATTTATCTTGCTTTTCTCCACACCAAATTAAAATTTAAAATTGCTTATCATGCCAGTCCCAACAAAGTAAGTACCACAACGTCATCATGATGATGATTTTTTATCGTTTATTATCACCCCCATAGCTTAGTTGTCGTAATATGATTGGCTCCTATATATGTTTTAATCTTTATATTAGCAGACATTGTACGTTGATTTGAGTCACTTCTCTTATCTCTTATCATCTATTCTATGCTTTTCTGTACTTATTTTCTTTGGAAGCATTTTTCTCATCACTTTAACTCAAAATATATGTTTATTACACTTCTTAACACTTCACACGTGTTTATAAGTATAATTATGATTAAGTAAATCAAAAGTAAAAAGTTAAGATTCAAATGAAAAATTTATTCATCTGTAGACAAGGCAAAATAAGGCACTTTTCCTTTTGAAACCTTTTCTTTTCCCCGTCTTGTCAAGATTCAAATGAAAAATTCATTCGTATGTAGGCAAGGCAAGGCACTTTTCCTTTTGAGCAGGGGCAAAGCCATTAAGAGACCAGTGGTCCCAGGGCCTCCTTCATCTTGTACCTATTCTAGTTATATATTATATATAATATAAGTTATTCTGATATATTATATTAGTTTTAGGATATTTACCCTATAATAAATAAATAAATAATATATATTAGGTCTTTTTTGTTTACAAATTAACCATTAAACTTTTTAATCTCTCTTCTACTTCTCTCCCTTGAATCTTCTAGGTTAGTTTATGATATTTATACTAAAAATTCATACAAATTTAACTTAAGCTATATGAATTTTTTTATTTCCCTTGCTTTTCTCATGTCTAAGTTGGGTATCATAATATTGGGATTTATGAACCTTTTTTGTATTTATTCTCTATGTTGGAATATAAATTATTAACTTTTGAGTGTATAATAATGTAGATGATGAGATTAATTAATCAGTGTAAAATGAGAGTGGGACAAAACAAGTAGTTAATGTCGTATTAACTTATTAACCGGGCTTGAACGGTCCTATTCAAATTATTTGGAGGACCCCCTCTAATATGAAATCTTGGCTCCTCTCCCATTTATGTTTAATTCCAAGCACGATTATTATATATTGAAATGAAATATAATACATTTGTTTCGTGCAAAATAATCTCTCAATGAATTTCTATATTTAATAAATGACCGTATTTGGTGGAACAAGGCCAAGTTAGTCAATGATAATGTTTCTCGAATGCGATTAAAGTATGCCACTTTTACAACCCATCAGTTGACTAGTTGACTGGAAGAAACAACAACTGCGAAATATCTATCTAAAGATGCATATGTCCACGTACGGTCATAATAAGTTTCTGGATTAAAACTCACCATGCGTGACATTCATTTAACTAACATTTTGAAAGTGAGAGATTCTCTTGCCCGTCAAACCAAAACGAAAAAGTGAGGAGAGCTGAGAGAGATTTGCTTGGCATCAATTTTGACTTTTTCATCACCAATGTTACTAGTACTACTTCTTACATATAATTAAGATGACAGGCAACTAATAGCTCGCTGTTATCTGTTTTCCACAAGTTAAAAGTACTATATGAAACCTAACGAGATCTATAATCGTTCGCGCGCTTAAAAAACAACCGTACTTAACATTTTAGCCCGTCTAAACAACACAAAACTTAATTACTCAAACTTCATTAGCGATCGAGAAACTAAAATTCAAAGTATATAATATATGCAACAAATTAAAAGGTGTTTTTTTTTGGGGAGATATATTTGACGTCCCCGAAAGGGGAATTAATGCCTAGAGTATTGATTGTTGGGTTTCAGTCCTGTTTTTACATTGTAAAACACAGACAGAGAAACGCGCATGCACACAAAGAGGTTACCATTTTGGTGAACCATTTCTGCCATTGGCATGCAATAACAGACAACAGTTACACATACGAACATGTCAACATGGCCAATATATAGTACGCACGTACTCGAACAAAAACAAAATATGATTTGAATGATGAGTCGGAAGGAAGGGAAAGTGGTGTTTTTGTAACATGTAGTGTGTGTTTTGTGTGCGTTTGATTGCTAAATTGGTCCCTTTCGCCGGTGGCCCTCTCCTCTCTGCCAACGGTATGAATTAAAAATAGATTAATTTTCACGTGGGCCGTGGCCCAACCCATAGTTGCGTAGGAAGAGTTAGGTATCTTTTCTTATCTTTTCCATGCTTTGTCGCTCTTGATTGGCCGAATCCGGTAAGAAGAAGACTTCCACTGAAAAGGACATAAAATAAATCATAAAAGCAGTCCAACTCCAAACGTCCTTCACTTCACAGCAGCATCTGCTGTTGCTCTACCTGTTCCTGTTTCATTCAATGATTAATCGCTCTACAAACCCTAATCTTTCCAAATTACCCGGAAGAAAACAAAAACACAGATAACTTTGCAAATTATAACGTCTTCATCCTTTTCCTTAACAAGTAATATCAGTGTAACTAACTCTCGATTGAGTACACGAAATCCCTTGTTTAACTTCTTCGAATAAGAAAGTCCGCGAAGGAAAATAATTATTAGGGTAAGAAAGTTGAGAGAGAGGGGGTGGTTGAGATTAATGTCCATTTTTGTTTTCATAGGAAGAAGGTGAATCACCTTTTGGGTTAAGTTAATATTTTATTGGCAAATTGTCTTCTAACTTGTAAGTACGACGATGGACAAGTAAGCTTTTGTCTCCTAACTAAGCACGGTTGTTTGCTCGCATGCACACGAGTTTTTGATGGACCTATGAATCATAGAAGGCCCAGTAGTTCAATTGGGCAAGTTTTCCCACAGGCTCGAGGCCCAAAACTTGTTCAAACTGGTATATTGAGTGATTAGGATACAAATTCACGCAAATACATATCCCACAATTCATATATATATATATATATATAGAGAGAGAGAGAGAGAGAGAGAGAGAGAGAGAGAGAGAGGTTTTCAATGTCATGAATACAACTTACAAACATACATAAAAATATATATTTATTCTTATTGGTACAAAGACTAATTACATGTTTGCATGGCATACAAGGAAGATCACAATTATCCAAAAAAGAAAAGCTCCATCCAACATGAGATGATAGTCCGCTACATGTATTTTATTCGCCACATCTTGTCATCTTGATCATGAGAAATCAAAGTCAAAGCATCCACCCAGGAATGAATCCATTCACATGTTGGCCATGATTTCCAACATTCATTTGTTCATGATGATCGGAACCCAAAGGGGTGTATCTGCATTGTAAGAAGACGAAAACGAATTACAAAGGACGTGTTAATTAATGGAAATTAAGGCTCCGTTTGGATGCAGGGATTTGAATGAAAAGGATTTGAGATGATGTGTACCCAATTTGGGAAGTGGAGTTGTTTCCCAATGGATGGAAGAAGCCTTGTGAGTGAGGATGATGAGGAAGGCGAGTATGCTGATCATTGTTGTTGCCATGGCCAGCAGCTTCCCATGCCAATGGAGGTGGAGCTTGCCCACTAGTTTCTTCCAGCTGTGTTCAGTTAATATTAATGATCACTTGGATTTACACTTGTAATCAGAAACAGCTAGATCAATTAATGAAGCAAGAAATTATGGGGCATATGGTTTCATTTGTTTTACCTTCCTCCTCAAGGCTTTGTTAGCTTCAACTAGCATTTGTTCCTGCTCAAGAATAAAAGCAAGGCCAGGCATTGTTATAATTACGTGTTCAAAGGCAAATGAAAGTGTGCAAGTGTATGTATCAACATTGATGCGCAAATGAGATTCATGACTTACCTTGTTCTGGAGATCACAAAGCTGATCAAGCATAAACTGAGTCTGAATAAAATGTGGGAAAAAACAAATTAGCATAACACAACAACATAACAAGTGCGCCATTAAAAAAACACAAAAGGGCCAAGCAATCAGGAGTTTTGTTGTTGGCATTAACTCAAGCGACATATTGCTTTATGAAAGATAAAGGGTCTCATGTATAAGCTTCCGTGAACGATCAAATTGACCAAAATTCTATCAGTTAATCACCTTTGTTGATCTAATTTGGTTCAAGGATGCCTCCAGTTGATGCTCAAGCTGCTCAAGCTCCTTTGTGTTCAGTGGGGCCAAATCTTCCCCAAGAAGGTTTCTGCAGCATTCAGGAACATCTACTCTTAATTAGAATATATGTATATATTTATGGTTTACCATCTTTCTTCAAAGATTGCATGACAAGCAAATATCAACTCCAAGGTTGTGCAAAATATACCTTTGAGATTGTTGGAGGACCTCCACTCTGGCTTTCAGCTTCAGATATTCCTGATAGCTGTTCTGCTTGGAGACAAAAGACAATTTTGTCATGAAATTTCTAGAGTTGTCAACAAATTTTTGTATTAAATACTAAAAATAAATAAATAGACGCATTCGAAATATTCCACAAGGTTGGATTGTTAAAATAGTATTGGTTTTTAATGATAGTGGGGTTGTCCAGCCTACCTGAGTGTCATTGACGGGTCTGTTGGCTTCCAGGGAGCCATAGCTGCACCTTTGGTACTTTTCAAGCGTTTTCAGCATGCTATAAGATACAAGGTTAACAATTGAAGAACATCAAGATATCAGCACATCTATTCAACAAGATACTCTTGAAGCCTAGTCTCATAAAAATAAAAAAATTTATATATGTGATTTCACAATACCACTATATCATCACAATCATAAAAACGACAACTTCAAATGCATAATCAATCTGGCTAAAAACAAAGTGTACTGATCAAAACAACATGTTTGGCTTAAAAATCATAAGAATCTTATGATTTTGGGTCAAGTGGTGTTAACATCAAATTATTTAATTTCTAAACGACAGCTTTATATGAACGGTGACGATGAAAGACATTGTGAATCGTCCCCCAATAAACACAATGCAATTACATCCTTGAACATAAGTGTGCGCCATACTTGAACCCTGTGTGAAATCAGCTAGATATATATATATATATATATATATATAGTAGTTAATTGTCATAAATATTTATAACCTGTATAGATGAATAATACCATATATCCAAGCCACACAAGGTTCTTTTGTTACTTACTAATAAAAAGGGGAGTAGCAAGGTATTATTAATGTCTAGGCCTGCAAGGTAGCATTACTTTCTACTCATCAACAGTGGAGAACTTCAAGCTGCTATTCCCACTTCCATGGGGTACATTAGGGTTTCACTTTCTTAGATCTTGTGAAGTTTTTATTTGTTGAGAGAGAGAGAGAGAGCGCTAAACTAATTAATTAGGACTGAGATTAAATATGTTTAAGCGAAGGTAAAACGAAGTTTGTGAAGCAACCATCAATATACCAATGCTTCTCACAAAGGAAATGCAAGAAAACTCAAGAAACTTCAAGTGATTAGATTTCAAAGTATTGTAAGGCTAGATATTGAAGGGGATGATTTTCATTAAGTTACCACTGCTTTCTCTATCACTTGAGAAGGTTTCAATCACTTTAACCCCCTGCTTAGTTACAAGTCCATACTACTAGGCTCGGCGCTTTCTCTATCACTTGGATAACATAAATGAGCTACCGTCAAGTGCTCTGTTGTCTATCAGCTAGATGCATCAGACCTCCTAAAGCCACTAGCATTTGTACTATCGGGATCTTGAAACTTCCAATTTCTCCACATTTAAACTTTGAAAGTTGCCCGGGACTCTAAATGAAGAATGCCAACTCCTTTTACCCAAATTTTTAAAGCAGAATGTTATCTTCAGGTCCATTTTAAAAAAGAAAAGTAATAATAATGAATAAATCTTTAATACGATGAGGTTTTATTGATGACTTTATTATAATTATTTAGGAATTTGTGTTTGTGGATGCAGAATGCTTCTAAAAGTATAATATTTTTAGTAATATATCAGGCTAAAGTCTTCTAATTTGGCTCCAAGGTTTTGCAGAAATATAATCCAGCTTTGGAATTGGCAGCAAAGAGGCAGCCTTTTGTCTTTCTCTTACTGAAAATAATTATTTCAAAGTACTACATGCAGAAAACTTGCAAATCAAATATCAAATCATCCTGCTACCGAATCATAACAGTGACCGGTATTGTTACTGTCTCTTCCCTGTTCATTAAAAAAAAATGACGGTTCTCCTGGAACGAACAGTAGAAAATGATGAAAGAATAATCTGTAACTTTCTTGTTAATAAGTTTTTTTCCATGAAAACACCACGATTCAAAGTTTTGTATGATCTTGTTTACTTAAAAAGAAGGGAAGAAAACACACCAAATCTGTCTTCAAAAGAGTACAAAACAACTAACTATATTTAGGAAAGCCTTCTAAATAAGCTTAATTCCATTATATGCTATATAAGTAGCAAATTACTAGAGAGAACTCAAAATTTAGAAAATCATAGGAAACGATTTAGGAAACTTTTACACGTGTCTAATGGATATGTAAACAATTTCGAACCTGAAAAAATTCAAGTTAATTCTTTAAATACTGGAAAATTGCTGTATTTAAAAGTATAATTGACTATCAAAATCAAAGATGAAGTTTGTGTATATTATATGTAGGAAGAGACTGTAAAACACATGAACTCAAAAAGAGAAGAAAAGATTTTACATCTTTAACTATGAGAACACCAAAAATTTAAAAGTTGTTAATCTTCTTAAAATGATCAGTTGCAACAGATCAACATCTACACTAAATGAATCAAGAAGAATCAATGAAATCCGCATCTTTTTGCGCATTAAAAACCACTGCTAGCTAGTACATAACAAAAAAATTTCTCCGACAAATATGTAAGTCGCAGACACTAGTAAGTAAAATACATAAAACATATGTTTGCCTAGATATAGCTAGAGAGAGAGAGAGAGAGAGAGATACCTCATACTGCTACAGAATTCATAAAGTTTTCCACGGCTGGAGAAAATAATGAGGGCAACCTCAGCATCGCAGAGAACTGAGAGCTCATAAGCTTTCTTGAGCAGCCCATTTCTTCTCTTGGCAAAAGTCACTTGCCTGTTAATTTTATTCTCTATCCTCTTCAGCTCAACTCTACCTCTTCCCATATCTCTTTCTAAATTATTAGCTCTCTCTCTCTCTCTCTCTCTCTCTCTCTCTTTAGTATTGGTTAAGATGAGAGGCAGACAAAGTTTCTTTAAAGAGGGTGTGTGTTTAGGGTACCAAAAGGGATAAAAAGATGAATGCAATATGAGAGAAATGGAAACCCCTGAAAAAGCTTTTGTATTTGTGTTTGGTTTTATCTTCCCTATCCCTACTACTGTACACTTAATATTCTAGTGATGTCTTGTGTTTTTTGTGTATCCAATATCCATACAAGTTACAACCACAGGGTTTTGCCCAGTTTCACTCTATATGGTCCAGATTTTCCACTGCATCATCCTTTTTTCATCTTTTTTTTTCTTTTTTCAAAGAATTCAATTCAATTATATGTGCACTGTCAAAGCCTCTAGGTTACCTTGTATTGCCTAGCGGATGTCCAACAACAAAAAACCTTAACAGTTGCATACTTTTGGATGAACACGTGTCCACTCCTAGCTGGGCAGCACTTCATATTTCATGTCAGATACATACTCTACAGTTTCCTTTTTGAAGGGGATATTTAGCCCTATACCTCTGCCTCTCATGACCTTTCTATATATTTGGAGTTTCACTTCGTTTTGATACCATTTTATTTTCAAACTTTAATTTTGATATTCTTTTTTTTTATTCGAAGGATGATGAAGCAATATTTTCTTTTGAAACCCCTTCGAAAATGTTATCATTCACACCTCATACACAACAACAGCAAAATCATTCAAATCACATCATGTATGACACTATGAAAGTTAATTGTGAAGCTAAAGCGAAAATAGATATCGTAAGTTCATACGATGGATCGATCCATTCAAATTACGCTTTTAATGAAGGAAACGATTTTTGGGCAAATGTGTTTGTAGACAATTCGGTTAGCTGCAGCCTGCAAGTACTTCACAAAAAGTATGGATTGCAGTTGGAGGTATTTAGCATTCTTCTTGCATGTCCTTGAAATTCCTATTTTTGGAATTGATTTCTTTCTTTCCTTTTTTATAGAAGAAAAAACCTCACTAGCAATATCCCAAGTAGAATAGGGTTGGGAAACATAATAATAATAATAATAATAATAATAATAATAATAATAAAAGTTGGCATTGACAATACGACTATTGGCTTTCAAAGCCTAGTGCAAACAAAATCAAAGAAAGAAAAAATGAGAGGAGCCTATCGAGCTTTAAACACCTCATGTGATAACATTGAAATCAACAACCAAATGACCGTCCTTCATTCAAACTACAAAATTCCGTAAACAAAATAGTATAACGTGCAAGACTACAAGCCGTACACGATTACAAGAACGAAGTTGACCATATTTAAAAGGAACAAGGTCGACTATATTTAAGCTTTCTTTCTTTTTTAGTGTACGCTCATATTAAATCAAGCAATACAAACTATAATCTTGAATTTGTTTCTAATGTTAAATTTCAGAGAGACGGCCCACTATTAACACCGATAAATTTCAGAGAGACGTTGGCACTACTACCGATATTGTCCCAACTTAACCACTTATCACAAAAGACCTCGGTGTTATTAAGAGTTGAACCACTTATTATAAATTATAATTTATTTAGTTAAATTTTCCATGTGAGACTTTATATTCTTCGTCATCTTATATATTGTATCTAAAACATTTCTGGCCTTTTGAAACAAATTTGTTGGCATTATTTATAAATACATGGAAGTGATATTCATTATATCCTTTGAAAGGAAGAAATACAAATGAATATTTGAACTTTTCTCTTTTTTTGTTGATGGAACTATTCACTGTGTTCGCTGTCAACAACAAGAGCATATCACTTGTCAAACAGTTGGACATCGCTTTGATAAGTGACGTGTCGATCTGAGATTGGTTGTGGTGAAATTAACTACCAGGTGACTGATATTTGAGAAGGAAGACGATTTACCAGAGCCGTACTCTTTGTAAGCCTCCGAACCCACCTTACAGACAAATATTCGCTCAGAGGACACGCGTCAAACAAAAATTACCTTATTAACCAACGGTAAAACCAGGGTAGGAGTCCGCAGAGCAGGTATTTTTATTGAAACTCGGAGGAAACACCTGCTTACACAAAAAGTTCGTTTATGACGTCATAATTTTACTGTCTGTAAGAATTCTTGCATATACTAATTAATAATTACGGACTGCACGTTTTGATTAAGTTTTTTTGGTTTTTTTTAACAGGAAAGGGACCAATCAGAAAAAGAAGCTGAGATACATCCCAGAAGCTATTAAATTTGACGTAGACAATGATAAATAAATAAATAAATAAAAACAAAGAAAAAGACCTGATCGGGTCTAATTTCTTACATATGGGATATGGCTGGCTAACTGTGTGTTGTCATTGTCATATGGACTCACAGCCATGTGCATTGCTCCATTTCCTTCTGTTGCGCCAAAGGCACTTGTTGCACCACCGTCTGTACATGCCCAAATTAAAGGCAGAAAAGAAGAGGAAAAAAAATGCTACGTACACCAATGGGTTACATAACTTTTTATTATCAATTTATTTCCGTTCCGAGTTCACTTTATCCCTTAGTTATTGAGAGTAAATAAAAAATTCCCGATTAATTTACTAGTATATATCAATGTCTTTGTCACAAAAGTTAAAGTTCCAATTAATGGACTGAATTATAAAGTTAGATACGATTCAGTCACCAAATAAAGAATTTCCGTTTTAGAATTGTCAAATAAAGAATTTTCTAAATTTGATTACCCTCTCCATTACAAGCGGCCAAGAAGAGCGAACTAATAAAAGTACCTTCTTTTTTGGCGACAAAGTAGTAAAACAAGGTGCTTGAATGCAATGTTGGGCGCAGTATGCCCCACATGAATTATCTCCAGTGTGACGTCACACCCAAAATGTTTCTCAAATGACATAATAATATGAAGATGGCTTTGGATCCCTTTTGTTGAATTGAAAAAGAAATTTTCATTTTGAGGTTTTTTTTTTTAATTTATAATTTGTAAAGGCGCCTACCTTGAAAAATCCAATTCCGCCTCTTTTCTGGATATGTTAGTAAATTTTGTGTGGGCTATGTTTTGAGGGATATTTAGTTTGGTTTGCTGACCTATGACTGTTTGGTTTTTCATGGTGGTGATTGGTGGGTTGTCCATCTACAATCGTGGAGTTTCTCTTTACTGGTGGCTACTTAGAGTTTCTCTTTGGTTGTAGTGGCTAGGTTTCTTATGTTTTATTTTATACAAATTTATAAATAAACCCAATCCTAGACATGTATTTATAAAAAAATCCAAGCACTATTTAAACATAGAAACACACCCAAAATCAACCCTAAAGTCAACTTTTTGGGTGTGTTTATAAATGGGTTTTGAGTGTGTGTAATGATGGGTTTTGGGTGTGTTTATATGTTTAAATAGTGCTTGGGTTTTTATAATTTCAACCCCCATTTTGGGTGTTTTAGTGAAACTCCTTTATTTTATGTATTTATGTTTAATGTGGGCTTTATGCCGAATATGGCGTAATGCCTCTTTGCGGGCTATATGCCTTTATGTGGGCCAAATGTCTTTATATTAGCTTTTGACGTTTTAGTTTTTTTACTCAGAAACATGATCTTCATGCTATGCTGTGATGATTTTAGTTAGATTCATTCATTTTTGTTTTCTGTTGGTTTTCTAGTCAATGTTTTTGCCCGATTTTATTTGTACTGTTATTTGCCCTTTTGGGGAATTGCAATAAATTGAAACTTCGAGCCCAAAAAACAAAACAAAACAAAACAAAACAAACTGAGATGAGAATTGATTGGGTTTCATTGGAGATAAAAGGACCTCCCAATTCAGCCTTCTTCTCTCTCTTTTTGGGCCATGGCCCATTATAATTGAAAATGGCTGAAATTATAAGTAAAGTACTTCTGGCTGAAATTGAAAATCAACCAGTGATAATTGTCCAAGTCTGAGCTTTTCGACCCTCATATTAATCTTTTCGACCCTCATATTAATCTTGTGCTCCGAATTCTGTTCATAGTTTATCCAAAATATCTATATTGAAATTACCTCCTTCAAAAGGTCAAGAAATATTGAAGCAAGAGTAAGATTATTTATTGGGTGCACCATCCATCAAAATATTTGGGAAGATAATAATTTGATAGTATTTAATGGGATCCTTCCATCCCTAGCCACCCATCCATATAAACTTTTTATCTTTTTTCCTTGTCCACAAGGTCGTGCTTAAAATTGTTGAGGACTTGAGAGGGACGCATGATAGAAGAGGGGTTAAGGTCGTGCTTAAAATTGTTGAGGACTTGAGAGGGACGCATGATAGAAGAGGGGTTAATTATTGGGCATCATTTTCAGTCAAAAGAAGGGGTCTAGTGGAGTTGTCATTTGCCCCATCTTACCAAAGTGCTACCTGCCTCTCTCTAAGGTCTAAGCTTAGCTTCATGGCTGGTGGCAATGTGGCATCCACCTCTTTTGTTCCCTCTCCCCCCATCAAAACCAAACAAACCTTATTTGATTCTTTTTACGACAACAAAAAACTGCTTTCAATAACTTTCGGCTAATACATTGCGTATTTCCAAGTTTAGATAATAAAAATATAGAAACATGCACACTTGTTTAGTTGAATTCTAATCGTTGGATTTAAGTAACGAAAAATATAAGTGATTTGGTTTTAGATGAGAAAAAAAAGAGACGAGCTTTTAAGGGGAAAACCTAAAATTTCTATACTATATATACATGTATAAACTTGTTCGTTTTCAAATTCCTGAACTAATCCACACCACCCCACCCAGAAAAAACAAAATTAAACAAAAGATGGCTTTCTGATATTGAGAATGAAGTTGATGTGAAAAAGGTTAAGAAGTAATTTCTATACTATATATACATGTTATCAACTGCCCCAGTTGCCCTATGGCCCCTTAATTAACTTTGTGTAGCTAGAATTAGATTCTTGAGGCCATGCATGCAGTACCATCCTACCCTAGCTGTTATCTTTCTTTCATATGAAAATATTGTGTGTGTAAGATCACGAACTTTTTGAGAATGGTTCTCTCTCTCTCTCTCTCTCTCTCTCTCTTCTTTTCGGCTGGCTTCACATAGGATGTACTAACCCTAGCTAGGGTTAGTTACATTCGATTATGTCAAAAGTTAAGCACCACCTGACCATGAGTGAGGAGTTAGCTCCTATAGCTTGTTTGCGTGGTCCTTTTTTTCGCCTTTTGTTTTTGGGCGTGTGGATGTGTTATGGATGGATCTTATCATCTTTCTTTGATGCTCTAAAACAAAGATGAGTTTGGTTTGGTGGATGGAGTAGGTTTTGTTGGCCCCTACCCTACCAGCCTCAATCCACAAATACAATAGAGCACGTGAACATACAGTGTCTGTCAACGTATGTATATACTTTACCTTTCATTCATCATTTAATAAGGAATTAATTAAACCCTGCGTTAAATTTATGTTTTGGCAATTCTTTCTCACCACACATATATATATATATATATATATATCGATCAATTCAAACAACAGTAATATCTTATTTTCTTTGAAGAAAAATAAAATGAAAAGTGGATGGGAATTTGAAATTTCTTTTGTGATGCAATGGTTGTCTTGTCTCTTTCTTCTGCTTTCGTTTTCTAAGTTGAGAGGAAATTAGCAGTTGTCTGTTATCTGACTTCGTCTGTCTTCTTTGCCCCAAAAAAAAAAGAGAGAAGAAAAACAAAACAAGTTTGATTGATGGCTTGTGGTTGGAATATATTGCTCTCAATTTGACTTCACGTAAGATGTGTCCCAAATTCATGACATCATGCAGGACCCAAATGGTTTTATTTTTCTTTGACAAAGTATTATGTTTTATTACTATCGTATCGACTGAAAACTACTTGCATTTATCCTCTTCGCTTGGGGAACAAAGCTTTACCTAACATATAATTCAAAAGCTTAAGGCAACTGCTGTTAAATTCTTATACAAACCGTACTTGGAGATCACAATCCATGTATTGTTGGTCAGTTGGTGGATAGTGATACTACTTTACATTCGACCTTGTGTTCACGTAATTGGATCAAGGTCAAATATTGTTACATGTTTTAATGTCGGAATTTAAACGTCAAATACTCTTTCTTTTCCAAATACAAGGACGACAAAGCTGGGTGGAAACTTCCTCATCACCACCACTAGGCACCACCCCAGTCAAAGAAAGATCTGCAACTAAACCCTAAATCCCTATACTTTATCCCCACCTTTATCCCCACATACTTTGAACTTCTGGGAAAGCACTCTGCTTGACTTGTCAAGGAGGATGGTGGCTGCCAGTTTGCAAATGCCACCCTAAGTGCATATACATATATATATATGTGTGTGTGTGTGTGTGTTCCATCCCCACCCTCATTCCACGGAGCTTGCAATGCACGCGCCTGCCAGCCAGGTCAGGAGGTAATTTTGGTATTTCCAGGGCCAGTCCTCAAGATCCCAACATTAAAATAAAATAAAATAGTGGAGTTAGTGTTGACTGTGCATTGACTTGTTGCCCATCACTTTCTCGGTCTCCCACTCTCTCCAAAGACTATAATCGCTCTCATTTGCATGGCTCTGGCTTTGGCTTCTGGTGGTGGTGGTGATGGGCCATGTTTCAAGCCATGTTTTCCATGCTTCAAAGGAATATGCTTTTTCCTTATAATTACTGATAAACTAATCAACTCTACTTAATTTCAGGTTAGGTTTCTAATTAAATATGACTGACCATCTCAGCTAATTCTTTGTTATTCATTTTAATAATCATGGGTGTTTATGAGCTCCTCTTTTGTGTCTCCAATATATAATTTAGATTTATGTTTTGAATCAAACTTCTGTCCGCAAGTTTCACCTCTATCAACAATTTTTTTGTTTATTTTCCACTCATAGCATATCATAGGTCCAAGTTTCAAAATTCACATTGTCCCCATCATCCACAAATTTTTTTATTTTTATAACGTTGCTCTACTATTTGTATTGGTTTTAATAGAAAAGAAAACACTATTGAACATCAAATTTCTTGTCATAGAATCTTGGTAATTACTTAACAAAAACAAAGTCTTGGTAATTATAATTAAGTGTGGAAATAGCAGTTCCTTGGTCTCCTTTGCTTTCTGACTTTAAGTCTACTAAATTACATAAAGTTGCAGCTCTCTTCAATGGTCTCTCTCTCTCTCTCTCTCTCTCACAAAATAGCAAGTTAGCAACTACAAGCTCTTCCATGGAGTTTAGAATTTACTAAACACTTCCAAATTTAGGTGTCTGCCTCAACCCCCATAATGCCACACTATACCTACTATCTACTTTTACACTGGTAAAGTGAACACTCTCTCTCTCTGTCTCTCTTTTGGGCAACTTTTGGTTTTCCTTTCTTTCAGCTGCTGAATAGTTTTTCCATCAAGTACCTGAAACTCTGTTTTTGGCTCCTGTTTTCCACTCATTCAGTCTTTGCTTTATACATTGAACATGTTTAGCCTTTTCACTTGTTCCTTCAATTGTCTTGATTGAATTCACGTGGGGGTTCAGGCTTCAGACATTTTTTTGCAGATTGGTTATATTTTTCTTGGTACTATCCTGATGGGTTTTCCTTTTTGCTCTGTTTGGTTTCCCAGAAACTGATTTTCCCACGAATTTGGAGCTTCAAGGAGGAAGCGTTCTGCAGTTTCTTTTCTTTTTTTTTTCTTTGTCTAAAGATGGGCTTTTTGTAGTTTGTGTACAGAGTTAATGATGATTCTCCAGTAATGACCTATATATAGCTTTGAGCTCATTGAGCTTTTGGAACTATAAACAATCAGCTTGATCCTTGGATACAAGTGCCTGATAGTTTTCCCCATGAATTGAAGTGGGCTTTAGTTGTGATCCTTTTACTTGTAATGGAGTCTTGGAGCCGTATTTCTGAAGGGAAGGGGTTTGTTTCCGATGAAACAATTTCACACACTGATTCATTTTCTAGAAGTAGAAATACGTTGATGGGTTGGGAATTGAAAATCCCCTGTGCTTTTGGCAGCAACGTTTTAGTGTCAGGCCAGCAAGCTATTGAAAGTCAAGGTTTTGGGGAGTTGGGTTCTCCAGAAATGATGGGCAAAAATTTCTCAAATAATCCAATTAGAGATGTATTGAGTGGCAAGGTTTATGGTGAAAGAAGTACTAATACAACAAGTATGGCTACCCCAAATTTATTTTCAGGAGAAGATGAATCATCTTCAAAGCTTTCAAGCTCTATTGTGGACTCTAACAGTAGGGATTCTTCACTCATTGATTTAAAACTAGGGAGGTTGGCTGATAACAGAGATTTCCATGATTCTAAATTTTCTAAAGGACATCCCATATTGTCTTCATCCGAATCATCGACACCTGCAAAGCGAATGCGGGTGTCAGGATTGTATTCTCAGACCGCCTACTGTCAGGTTTATGGTTGCGACAAGGATCTCAGCTCCTCCAAGGACTACCACAAGAGGCATAAAGTTTGTGAGGCTCACTCAAAGACGGCCAAAGTTATTGTGAATGGCAGAGAACAGAGGTTTTGTCAGCAATGTAGTAGGTTGGTTCTGTTTCATCTTCTTGATTGAGTTCAATTTGTTTGGTTGCTCAGAAATAGATTCTTTCTAAATCTATTGTATCCTTGAGTTTAGCTCATTTAGGATTTTGAATCAAACCAGCTGAGCTAATGTGCAAAGTGTCATGATTCTTGTTGTTGCTGTAATATGTACTAGCTTTTGACCATCCAGGTTTCATTTGCTGGCTGAGTTTGATGATGGTAAGCGTAGCTGTCGTAAACGCCTTGCAGGACACAATGAGCGTCGGAGAAAGCCTCAAGTGGGGATTCACTCTGGAAGAGCTGGTAGGTTGCTTCAGTCGTATAATGGTATTAATAAAATTTGTCTCTAGTTTTCTGTTATCCTGACGATTTCATGGTCCCCCTTTCTCTCCTTAACTGAATGCAACCATACTGTGATCTCTTGTGCAGCCCTGAACTTTGTATTACCATGAAATGTTTAACTTTTCTTTGGTCAGCGGAACCTTAGTGGATTCTGTGGAAAAAACTAGAAGGCCTCTAAATGTCCTTTATATATTATCCAGCCTTTTATCCATGAAAGTTATCTAAAGTTTTTGGCCCTGTCTCCCTTATGTTTGTCTTAATTGAGCCACTGCTGTGTCTCAAACCAAAGTGTTACTAATGGAGGAACATGAAACATCATGTGTCCACTGGCTGCATATTGCGGTTGCAACATTGAGCTGAAAGCTTCTGCCAGTGAGAGTGGGTCAAATATATGATCGAAATACATCCAAAATACAAATAAATAAAATTCTCTTTAAGTAAGTCAAGCTCCCTGAATGTCACTATGATAGAAAAACTGCCTTAATAAGAGTCATTTACTCTTTATGATCATAGATTCATATCGTATGTTATGTCATGATCTGTAGAATTCCTTCAGAGCTCATCCCGTTTGCATGTAATGACAATAATAAGTTGTGTAGTCTGAGGATTCTCCTGTATAATTTGTGCTTCTCCAAGTGGCTAATTAGTGACTCATCATTCTATCACTACTGCTTTGAGTCATTTAGATTTTTAATCTTCTTTCGAACTGTCTGCACGGTTTACAGGCAGCAGATTTCAGGATAATATGTTGACAACTGCATCTTTTATCTGCCAAGAGATACTCCCCAGTGGAATTTTGGATGCTGAAAATTATGGAACAAATGACTGGTGCAGGCATATAAAAGTTGAAGATGCAACTCATTATAGGCCTTTGTCAGGGGTTCCTGTTACAAATGGGCATCTGCCTTTGAAACCAGTGTTTCCTTCTTATGATATTGGAAAACGGTATCCCCCATTTCATGACAATGGAACTAATCCTCTAACTGGAAACATAATCATTGAGAATGGCAGTCAATATTCACATGATATGAGAGGCCTAAATTCTGGTTCGCACTCTATGTTTCATGAGACCACCACATTAGGAAGTGAAGACTTCAATGTGTTCAACACTGCTTCAACTGTACATGGATTATCGGGAATTTCAGACTCTGGTTGTGCTCTCTCTCTTCTGTCATCTCAGTCACAGAAATCTTCAAGCCATTTGTCAGGAATTCCCATGGCTCGCCCCCTGGTCATGCCGGTCAGCCATACCAATTACAGGCTGGTTCAAGGTTCTGAAAATCTTATTGGGGGATGCTCACATGCCTCCTCAAGTGGGGTGTCAAATAGATTCCCTTCTTCAGGAATGAATTCTGGAGCTGGGACTCACCTGGGTCCCATACTTCTATCTAATGGCAGTGATACTGATGATTTTGGAATCTCAGATGGGATTTTCCAAGGATCAGATTTTGTGAATGCCAAAGATCGTCTGTCCTGCGAAGATGGGACCACTATCGACTTGCTTCAGCTTTCCTCACAGCTCCAACGAGTAGAGGATCAACGGCAATCCATGCAGGTGAAGCAGGAAAGTGATGCTTTCTGCTGCCTCAGAATCACTTAAGTGATCTGCGAATTAGGTAAGCCAATGTGTACTTTAGTAAATTTAAATTTTGCCACGATAACTCTCAGGAGGAAAAAATTAGTATCCTCCTGGCCTATGATGTTAACCTCCATACAAATCAGTACCGTGCCATATGAAAAAATGTATGCTTTATATTATTTCTTATAGGCCACATTGAACAATGAATTTGTCTGAATCAAGTTGTAATTTTCATAAGCTGCATGCTCAATCCAATTGCTGTTTTGAATACATAATATTGCCATCTTTTATATCAGAAAGTAAAATATTTGGTCTGTAATGAGACAGGAAACAAGGTGCAAAAGCATGTGGCACTTGGGAATAAAGCTACCATGGATCTCCTTGAGAGACATTGATAGTAGCATGCAAGAAGAAGCTAGAAACTTTTAGCATCCGTTAATGTGCTGCTAACAAGTTTTTAGTATTAGGCAGTCAGATTTAAGATCCACTCCCAAATTATACAAGTGTTCAATTGTATATGTACTCAAATGATCGTCTAACCTCATAGGTTCTTTTGTTCTCCGCATTCTCAAGAAACGTCATTGATAAGTTCTGCTTTCAAGCAAACATCTTGGGATATAAAGTTCTGTTTCTAACCTTTCTGCAGACCATTTGGAAATGAACCCTAAACCCTAAAATCTTCTCTAATTAAGCTAGCGTACTTGAAAAGGTCGATTAAAAGTGAGCTTGCAATCAGTACAAAGAAGGGGTAAGTTTGCTTTCAGTTCCACCAAAGAAAAGAAAGAAGGATAATTGCTTTATAATGAACATACAGTTGGTACACAAAATGATGATTGTGTGGCATGCAATCTTTGCTAGCTTTTATAAGAATCACCTGATCCTACTGATGAAATTTGTTTTCACTGTACAAATCTATATCGAACCAAACATTGTTCAACAGTGCCTAGACATAATGGTACTTGCCAAAATGCCTGAATCTGCATGATGGAAGGGCAAGATTGCAGTAGGTTTGTCAACACCGAATACCGCCACTAAAACCAGATAAATAAACAAAATAGATGGATTGAGAAAAATTACTACTCAGAGTACAATCTGGCAATAATTTTTAATAAACTAAGACACAGTTAATGGCAGGCTGGCGCCGGCATTGTTGTGAATATTGTCAAAGGAAAGTAACGTATGAACTGCGTTGATTTGCTCACAAATCTGGCCGTGAGGAAATGCATTTGATATGCTTTCTTTTTTTTGTCAGAGTGACATTCACTCAACTATACTAATTAAATTTGAAATAACTCTATTTGCTCTACCAATTAACTTTGATTTCGATGTTTAGTCATTTTGTGGGTTGGATAAACTTTACTGCATGATCTACGTGAAATGAAAGCGATGTTAGTCCTGCCAAACCCAATATTAAATCATGTCTGCATTTGCGGGGCAACTTTCTCCAGTCCAGCTGATTTGGTTGGATTCATCTATTATCACAAATTCAAATTTGCAAGTAACTTTGTGGTTCAGAAAGCATGTTTTGAACGCAATCACTTGCTAGAAAATGTGTTTTTTTTGCTTCCATGTTGAGCAAGTGGAACGAACATGCACATCAAAAGCTCAAAACAGAGCAGAGAGCTTTAATTATTAGCAAGCAAACCCAATGCTTTAGCATTCAAATATTTTCCCCAATTCTCTCGCTTGTGGGACCCAACTCGTGTGGGAGATGTAAGAAAATTAAAAGCTTTTGGCCAAAAGTTATCGAGAGAATATCCACAATTTGATTTAACATTGATATCAATCAAGACATTTGATTCACAAGGGCCCCTTTGTGACAGACTGAGTCTAAGTTTAAAAAAAAAAAGTCTAAAAATTCTTCTTCGAAACAAACTGTTCTACCTTATTTCTTGGAATCCTTTGCTTGCTGCAATTTCAAACATATTTTTCACAGCAAATACAATCATGGTGGTGCTCAACCAGAAAAATTTGTATACCACGAAGATAACAAGGCAGAGCGTGATTCACTGATATTACAGTGCCATTCCGTGACATGCAAAGGGCATCGCAGGCCACAGCAATGAAAGTCACGCGTAGTGCAAAACCCAAAGTTCAAACTTTGAAAACACCTCCATTTGCTTATCGAATTCCGTACATGATATTGACCCGTGTACCAAAGACTCAAACGGCCTTATTTTCTAACCTTTTCTAAATGAAATTGCGCAAAATTGACTGTGGAAGACGGGCAGTGCCAAATGCCAACTCATCTTTGGCAGCATACATTACAATATAAGCTTCCATTTTGGAATCTGAGATGCCAGGAAAAGATGCTCTGAAAGTCGGCAAAAGAAAGAAACAAAAACACTAGATCGAAGAGATGAAAGAAAGCAAACACCATGACAAACAAAACTGTAACTGAGCCATTGTTGAATCGAATAAATAGCTAACACTTTTAATGTATATAGAAATACATATCCGTCATCATTATTGTTCTAAGAAAATATCTTCTCCGACCTGCCGAATAAATAACTCCTAGCTCCAAAACCAAAAGCTCGGATAAAAGGGAAGATCAGATTACAAACAAGGCCTATCACTGACACCGACTATCAAAAGATTAATGATAATGGCAACCAAAGATCAATCTATTTCGCAACAACTCCGTTCTCAACAGATTTTTCTCCGGATGGGTTCAACTCGTCCCATGCTTCAACCCATGTGACCATGGCATCCGCAAGCTTGAGGAAGTAGTCATCAACCTTGCCAAGCTTTGCCTTCACTTGCTTGGAGAGCTCAATGTAGCAGCTCTGAACGGTGGTGCAATCCTTTGGAAGGGTAGCAGATTGGAAGAATGGGATCAACTCTTCTTGCCAGTATATTCCTTTGTATTCCTTCTTAAGGTTCACAAATGGATTGCTTGCTTTGCTATGCCAGATGTAGGGCAATCCTGTCTTCACTCCCAGCCCCAAGTGGTCGCATATGACCTACAAAACCAACAATGACAACTCCTGTGACCCACTAAAATTTGAAAACACAAGGCAGTGTGTTTTGATTGAAAAATCAATGAAATGCACTAACAAAAGACAATGAAAATGTACAGGCTCTAAAGAGATTTTGAGAGATACCTTCATGCACCAGCCAGCCCACATATCGTCGTAACGCCCAATTGGCTGACCATCACCCATGAGTCCAAAGTACATAGCAGGTCCAATCAATTCACGGTTGAATGCCAGATTCATACCACACATGGGAAAGAGAGTTCCCTTGGGAATGGTCAGGACTGCATCCACAAACCTAGAAACATGGCATTATAGTCAGCAAAACACTCAAATGCATAATTTCTGAAAGATTGAAAATGGCAGCATTATAGTCAGCAAAACACTCAAATGCAGAATTTCTGAAGGATTGAAAATGGCAGACCAATGTACCTAGTGTTTCTCTCTAAAGGCTTAACAAGCTGAGTGGGTGCATCATAATCCGGAATGTTGAGCCAGAGGCCATGAGAAACAGCAGTTGGGATACCTTCACGTAGACTGAAGGGGTAACCACGGACAAAGTCTGCACCTTCACGGTATGGGTCATACAAGGTGTTAAAGAAAAATGGAGTTGATGGAGTCAGAAGGTTCTTAATATGCTGCTCCAGAGCATTGATATCTTTGCCAGAAGGATCTTTAGCAACCTGCATTTTCATAAAAAAGAACCATGATTAATTATAACAACTTGGTATCACAAGAATTGGAGGGATATCAATGAAATCTGAAACACAAAGGTGCCACCATAACAAGCTATTTTCACAACGATTCAAAGCATAGATAAATGAAATTGAAATTCAGCACGTATATCTTAATCAAAATTTATAGACTGAAACTCTTCAAGTGTGAATCTGAATGTGATCCAATTACAGTGCAAAGGAGAGATCTGTGAATTTGGTAAACCCCATCTCTACACTAACTGAAATAACTCATGGTACAGAGAATCTAGCTTCTGCCAAGAAACAGATCAACCCAAAAGTACGTAAAATAATAAGATATACATCATAAGAAACATAGATCAAAGCATGCAATGTCCATTGACAACAGAAAAAGAAGTTAAATTGACAAACAGACGACGCACAGAAGTCAAACAGAGACAGCAGAAACAGATCTAAACAACACAAGCAACATAATTTAAGTACCGAGCAATCATATAGAGTCAAATCAACATCGAACTGAAAAATAAAACTGCGCTAAGCCAGCAAAACCCGCAAATCCACAACCAAAACCCATCAAGATCCATGCTTTTGAACCAAAAACTCGAAACCCAAATCCGAAAAACTCCCAAACAAGAGATCGAGCTGTTGAAATAGATACTTACAAAGCAATCGTCGTCGATGGTGAAGATGTACTTCTTCTTGGAGACCATGTAGCCGAAGCAGCGGCAAGCAGAGTCCTTGAAGGAAATACAAGAGGCCTTAGGACCCAGGATGCGGTTAATGTCATTGCGGTTGTAAAGCTCGTAGTCAAAGCCCTCTGGGACCTTGATGACCTTTGAAGGGTCACCATCTTGGACGATGATAAGGTGGTATTGTTCAAAAAATGGCCTCCACATCTCCAAGAAGTCCAGGTTTCGGATTGTGGGAATAACAATGTCAAGCTCATCTTTGAGCAGAGGTGTGGGAGCAACCTTACTGACTCCAGCCATGGCTGTTTCTCGGAGAGAGAGAGAGAGTTGGGGGTTGGACTTTAGAGAGAGTGTTGGGTTGAATGTGGGAGTTGTGCCTGTATTTGAAGAGTTTGGAGGCTTGGGGTGACACGTGCGAATAGGTGCTGACACGTACGACGAGGGAGGAGAGATGTATTAGATAGAAGGTTACAGTTTTGCAACGCTTTGATTAGGTTACCGTAGTTTGAGATTTTGTGAGATATTGAGAAGAGTTACCTAAATATACTTGGAAAGAAATTCAATCACATGAAAAGGCTAGGGTGTGGATTTGGTCCATTTCAAACTCTGACGAGTCAAATGATTAGGCAGAAAAAGTAAGAAAATAATGTAATAATCCCGTTGTGATTTACTAATACTCTTTTAACAAAAACAAATTGGATATTAGGAAATAAAATTCTATGTAATAAAAAGAAAAAAATAATAATGTAAGATGTCCTTCCTTTTCAACACATTGCTATACTTATTTAAGTTATAAACTTAACGTGACACATAATATGATACTTTTTCAATTGTTATATATGTTTTAAGGTTCAAAATGGGTCTAAATATAAATAAATAAAATATCGAGTAATATCCAAAATATACTTGCATTAAATATTATTTTAGTTTTTTTAGGCTTGTTGTGGTATTTTCCCTTTTCGACGTTGAAAGAGATTTTAAGTTCAAATCTTCCCACTTATGAAAGAAAAAAACTTCAACGTCAAATACTTTTCTTTCTTCCCTTCCCCACTAATAATAAGCATCCTCTCCAGACCAATACTTTTGTGGGACTAAAATATTATTACATCAATGCCATCTAAAATTGCGGCAAAATTGGCGATGAGGGCGGTAGCAGTTCTGGTAAAAGTGCAACACCCAACCCAAGTTGGCAAGTTATAGCGTTTTTGTTGGGGAAGAGGCACTGCAGGAGAAGTCGGGCAGCCGAATCCTTCAAAGTCGTCGGTGGCTTTTGCTCGTTTTAGATATTTTCAAATGTCCAAATGTCCTTGTGGAATCTAACCCGCAAATCTCCTAACCCATTTGGACGCTGCCACATTACAGTATACACTCTGTACGCGTTTGCCATACGACCGACACTTTACTCGTCTAAAATCATGCCCCCCTTTGCCTTAGATCTGGACACGTGTAATATTCTCGAGGGTTGAGAGCATAGACTGGGCTGGGTTTGGTCCATCTTGTCTCTTTCATTTTCTGCAAAGTTTGGTCCAGTCAAAACTTCACAATTTCTATTACCACACCTATATTATAAGCAGCAGGGTAGATCCAAATTTCAAATCTGAAATTTTTTTATTTCATTATTTTGATCGTTAATGGTTTTTCGGTTGTCTACGCTCGGAAGAGAGATGAGGTTTTTCATACACATTGTCAAGTACCATTGGGGTTGAAATCTGAACCCAATGATTTGCAAATCAACGTCTTTTTTCACTGAATTAGACCATGTTGACATCATCAATGAGTTTGTTCAATATTAATTGGAAGACCAAATCATCATTAGTAGATAATTTCTCAGAAAAGAAAACAAATGAAAATGGTTATTTTTTTCTTTTCCAGTTATGGGTTGGTCTTTCCTTGTCTTGTTATATATAAATAGTTAATAGGTAGGGGTGGCACGTAGTAAATGCCATACAATAATAATAATTAGTAGTAGCAAGTAAGTGGTACCAAAACTTCACCATACAGAAAACATCCCATACCAAATTCCTCATCTGTCTCTCTCTCTCTGGGACTTCATGTTCATAAAATTCCTCTTTTTGGTGCAATAATGAGGAGAAGCAGTAGCCACGATGGGTACACACATCCATTTTAAATTATTTTGCATCCTATTCACAACTGTTGTTTGTATTAGAAAGTGGAATTTGAGATCTATTCTAGAAGAAAAGAAACACCACCACCATCATAGTTGCTGAGTAGAGCAGTGACAAATTATTATTATTTTTCAAAAAAAGACCAGAGTAAGTGTACGACATGTCGTTGGCACGTCATTGTTGGCCAAGTATAGAATCTTGGGATTGGCGAACTGAGCTGGGCTTTGCTGTAGCCTGTATGAAAGGAGGGAATGATGAGAGAGAGAGAGAGCTATGTAAATTTAAAAAACACCACATAACGTGAACATGATCTGTTGTTGAAAAGGAAGGATGGTGCTAAACAGAAGATACCACCGACATACCATGCCTAGTGCCTTACCACTGCCTGCCAGTGCCAACCAATACACCCCTTTCTGTTTTTGTCAAATATTACTATAATCCTCTTTATTATTGGGATTAATTAAATTAAAATATTATTGTTGTTACCTTGTAGACTCTGTGACTTTGCATGATTGCAGTTTGCTTTCAAACAAATGGGAATATACTCCAGTAAAAATTAAAATCCACTTTTGATTAATCATTGGTGTATGCGAGTATACTTACAGTAGATACCATCAAACTGTTTTTTAGCCATTATACTTTAATTATTGATCTTTCAGCTATTATATTAAAAATAAATAAAAAAAATTTACAAATTGGGAGTTTCACTAAAACACCTGCATTTATAAACACACCCTGACTGCACACTAGGATTGGGTTTATTTATAAATTTGTTACAAATTGGGAATCTCCAAAACACTTTATCATATTATATATAGTTGACTTTGGGGTTGATTTTGGGTGTGTTTATATGATATAGTTTTTTTATAAATACATGTCTGATTGGCATTTGCAAATTTTGCTTAACAATCATATTGGACCAGTTTATAGGCCAAACCACAAGTTGAGAAGAGCACATGCCCAACCATGAAAGCCCATATTAGTCCTGAGCATTGTAACCCAACAAATGAAATCTATTGGGTTCTTATTCTATTCAATGGTCCTGGTCCTGAGTGGCAGAGAGACACTGATGAAAGGCTCAGCCCAACAAATGAATCATTTTTCTTTTCCTGAATCTTTGAATCATATGAATTCACAATGATCCTTTCTGCAGATTTGTATTTGATGGCACAGATATGTCTTTTTGGCAAAGGACATCAATGTTTCTAAGTAAACGCCACTTAACATGGCTTAGAAACATGGAAGCTAAAATGGCAAGTATAAGGGGCCCAAGTTATGCAAGTCACTGTCAGCATTTTGCCAGAAACTGGTGCAATCTAATTCTTTGGCCTTGATATGTGGTTTTCCAGTTGGTGCATTGGCAGCTATGGTGGTGTTTCTCAAATATGGTCATTTTTTTATATCCCACAAGTGAAAGTCTTGGGGTCCTAAGAATCTCAGCTCCAGGCTTGATCAATTCCCGCAGCCAGTCATTCTGTAGATCCTACCATGTAAAGAGAGAACAAATGACAAGGGCAAGATGCCAAACCAACATTGAATTTTTGTGATGTAAGCCATGAACTTGACTTTTCATTCTTCAAACACATATAGGAAATTAGTTGACTCGGTTATATTTCCTATACTTATATCTATTTATCACTTATTTAATATCTGAATATATAGTCAGCCTCAAGTTTATTGGTTAGAGTCACTGCAGAAATTGGGAGATCACCTCATCATTCTGTGTCCATCCCGCCGGCATGATCAAGATTGCTGCAAAATGGGCTCTTCCTTGCTTTTAAATTGGTGGGAAAGTGATTGAATTTGTTCATTCATGCCCTTTTAACAATTTTTAAATAGCTATGCAATTTCACTTGAACATGGAAACTGGTTTGGTTCATCTGTGACATGCTGCATACGCAACATTACACATATATGAAATTGTGATCAATACTTTTGTCCTAGTCAAGTAGCTGAGAACATGACATCTGGAAAACCATAGTCGAAGAAGTAGCTTAGAATGAGGGTAGATAAAAAAATTTTGGTTTGGGAGCCTAGTTGCTTATAAATACTGGCCCTTTGGACAATTTAACTGCATAAGTTCTCAAGAATCCCCAGGTGCTTACTGAAACTTGAACAATGGAGATTATTAGTAAATGTATAAGAAGCGCATTTTTGGTATATGTAATGTTCTTGACAATAGTTTCTCGTGCAGGTGAGCTTCTAATTAATAATTATAACTATGTTTTGTTAATTCCTTAAAGCCATAACACGTTTAACACTAACCTGAGTCTGACATGGTGCTGGCGCAAGGACTGGATGAAGCTGGAACGGATTGGCAGTGCAAAGGAATAGAAGTTCTTCTCCTGAGAATCCGATCCTTATAGCTATAACTCTGATGGGTGAATTTCATTTAGCTGTGTTGTGTTATTCGGATCTAGGAGGGAGCCTTCTATTTATAAGCATCTCTCTAAGTGTCTTGCCCATCAAGAAACACTTAGAGATATCCTTCATGCTATAGGATTAATCCATTTCAATCCTTGTAGAACTAGGAACCCTTAAGCCTTCATTATCCTTATTAAACACTGTTTGAGGCTTGTCTAATCGAGATAGGTTTTGAGTTCCTAATAAACAATAAGTCTTAGTAATCCTAATTTGATTAGAAGATCACTTTAGTAGGTTTAATGTAATAAACCTTCTTACATTCTCCCACTTGATCAAATAATCAATTTAGACTTATTGTTCATTACTTAATGGCCATGTGGAACTCAAAATTCTCTTGTTCCTTTTATCAAGCCACTGTCATTTTGAAAAATTCATAAAGGACTATCGAAGTACAAGGATATATAACATCCAAGACTTTTATAATCACATACATGAATCTGCAAAACACATAAGGCTTCCAATCTGGATTGAAAAACAAGAACTGTTTTGGTTTTTTGTATGTGTGACAAAACTGAACAGTTCTTTGCCCACCCTTCAAAACTACCAAGGTTTCAACAATCTTTAATGACTCATTCATAGATTCAAAGTAAACATAATGTTGACATGATTACTGCTTTGGCCTTTGTTCTATTTGTCATCCATAAATAGCAAATGCAGAACATTGTATAAAAGTAATTCAATTAAATCTGCAAAAATAAAACTGTCTAGATAAAACTAGTTAACAAAAACAAAATTAAAACATAACTGTAAGAACTCTAGCTCCCACTTGGACTCCCATGACTTTTAGGCATCAAAACTGAATTGCAATCCCATGCTTGCCACATGCCTGTGAAAAACATGATTAGGCAACCCTTTATTCAAAGGATCTGCAATCATAAAATCATGCCAATGTGACTTAGAGCAGTCTCTCCATCTCGAATCTTTTCCTTCGCAGATAAGAACTTTAAATGCATATGCCTCATTCCATTTGATCTCTTATTTCCTTGTGCAAAATATACTGCCGCAGTATTGTCATTCCATAACTGAATCGGTTTCTGTATTGAATCCACAATTCTTAGCATAGACATGAAATTTTTAAGCCACATTGCCATTGAAGTAGCTTCATAAACTGCTAAGAATTCTGCTTGCATAGTGGAGGTTGACACATACTGCTGTTTCATGCTCTTCCATGCCACTGCAGCACCTGCAAATAGAAAAACAACTCCTGATGTGCATTTCTTAGTATCTTGGCATCCTGCAAAGTCTGCGTCTGCATATCCTTCCAGCTGCAAATTTTCAACCTTTCTATAGACCAATTTGTACTCTTTAGTTCTCTGCAAATACCTTAATACTTTCTTGCCTGCAATCCAATGTGCTTGGCCTGGATTAGACTGAAATCGCCAAGAACACTTATGCAGAATGCCAAGTCTGGTCTAGTGCAGACTTGTGCATACATCAAGCTTCCTACTAGTGATGCATAGGGCTTGTCCTTCATCTCTAATCTCTCTTGCTCAGTTTTAGGAGATTGTTCACTGCTCAATTTATCCCTTTTGAGAAGGGAACAGACATCCTGTACAGTTTCCCATGTTGAACCTTCTAAGCACTTTCTCAATATATGCCTTCTGACATAAGCCGATCATTTTCCTTTCTCTGTCCCTGCTGATTTCTATTCCAAGAACATAGTTTGCCTCTCCCAAATCACTCATATCAAAGTGATCGGACAAGCATCCTTTTAGTGTCATGTAACATGGACAGATTGCTACTTGCTAGCAGAATGTCATCCACATATAGCAGCATGAGGATGAAATTCCTTCCATTGAATTTCATATAGATGCATTCATCCAATGGATTATCAATGAAGCCTTGGGACTTGACAACTTCATCAAACTTGAGATACCATTGTCTTGATGCCTGTTTTAGACCATATATTGATTTCTGCAGCTTGCACACTAAATTCTCTTCCCCTTTTGAGCCAAAACCATCCGGCTGTTTCATATATATTTCTTCAATCAGTTCTCCATTTAGGAAAGCTGTCTTAACGTCCATCTGATGAAGATGCAGATCAAAATGAGCAACCAAAGCCATTATGACTCTAAATGAATCTTTAGTTGATACAGGGGAGAAAGTTTCATTGTAATCAACTCCCTCTTCTTGTGTGTAACCTTTTGCCACTAATCTGGCTTTATACCTGTCTATTTGTCCTTGTGCATTCCTTTTGGTATTATAAACCCACTTGCATCCTATAGGTTTGCATCCTAATGGCAAATTAACTAGTTTCCATACTCCATTTTTGCTCATTGATTCTAGTTCAGATTCCATGGCTGCAGACCACTGTGAACTTTTGTCACTTTCCATGGCTCGCTTGAAAGTTGCGGGTCATCCTCGGTATTGATGTCATGCTCGATTCGCGAGGTAAACAAAGTAGTCATTTGACAAGGCTGGCCTTTTAGGTCTCGTGATCTCACGAGTTGTAAAGCTCGAGCGCTTCTGATGGAGCGATTCGCTGATCTGGAGCCGATTCTGCTGATCATGCTCGCATTTCTTCCAGCTCGCTGATCTGGACCCGATTCTAGCTGATCGGAGCCGATTCTGGCTGGAGCCGCTTCGGCTGGTTTTCTTCCAAAACTTCATCAAAAACAAAATCTATTTCATCTAATCCTTCCTCCTCTTCTTCAATAAAAATTGCTCTCTGTGTTTCCACAAATCTAGTGTTATTTTTAGGACAATAAAATCTATAACCTTTTGTCCTATCTGGATATCCTATGAAGAAACAGCTCACTGTTTTGGAATCAAGTTTCTTCTGCATAGGATTGTACAGCTTTGCCTCTGCCTTGCATCCCTGTGTCCTTAGATGAGCCAAGCTAGGCTTTCTTTTACACCAGATTTCGTAGGGTATGTTGTTTGTAGCTTTGGTGGGAATTCTATTGGAAAGGTAGTTTGCGGTTTTTAAAGCTTCTCCCCATAGAAAAGTAGGAAGCTTTGCACAACACATCATGCTTCTCACCATCTCTATTAAGGTTCTATTTCTTCTTTCTGAAACACCATTCTGCTGTGGTGTTCCAGGATTTGTATATTGTGCAACAATGCCCTCTTGCTGTAGGAAGTTTGCAAAAGGTCCTGGATTTCTTCCTTTTTCTGTGAACTTGCCATAGAACTCTCCACCCCTATCTGATCTTACAACTTTTATCTTAGAATCCAGCTGGTTTTCCACTTCTGCCTTGTAGATTTTAAACATTTCCAATGCTTTGGATTTTTCTGTTATCAGATACACATATCCATATCTTGAAAAATCATCTGTAAAAGTAATAAAATAACTGAAACCATCATGTGTATTAACTGGAAAAGGTCCGCAGATATCTGTGTGTATTATCTCAAGTAGTTTCTCACTTCTTATTGCCCCTTTCTTTCTGAGATTTGTTAGCTTTCCTTTTGCACATTCAATGCATGTTTTATCTTGTTCATGGTGATTAAGTGGTGGGAGAATTGATTCTTTGCATAGAAAATTCATTCTTTCTTTCGAGACATGTCCAAGTCTCTTATGCCATAGTGTGAAAGATTCTGCATTACAAGGCTGTTTTGAACTTAACACATTTATCATCTCTGTACTTTGATTTGGTAATTTGCAGTTCAAACGAAACATTCCATCGATCAATAATCCATTACCAATAAAACTTTTATTTCTGAAAATGGAGAAACCAGACTCATCAAACTCAAACTGTAAGTTTGATTTTACAAGCTTGCTAACTGATAACAAATTCCTTGTCATAGAAGGAACATAAACGACATCAACTAATTCCAAAATAAAACCTGAATCCAACTCAAGACTAGCTAAACCAACAAAATCTACTCTAACTCTTTCTCCATTTCCCACGAACACCTTCAAGTCATCCTTGTTTGGCACCCTCTTTGTTTTGAATCCCTGCAAAGAGTTAGTCACATGAACTGTTGCACCACTGTCTAACCACCATGAATTAGATAAAACTTCAACTGTATTAGATTCATAAATCACAGAGACATTTTCATGCTTACCTTTTCCCTTTTGTTTCTCCAACCAGCGCTTGTATCTTCTGCAATCTCTCTTTAAATGTCCAAATTTCTTGCAGAAGAAACACTTCAAACCTACTGGACCCGTGCCCTTTGCAGACTCATCTTTCCTCTTGCTGCTTATCTGTGTTCTTGTTTTTGGTCCATTCCTTTGGTTTAAACTTAGTATCCTGCACCAAATACACTTGTTATTTTCCTTTGTCCTTTCTGATACTTTGTTCTTCCTGCACACATATACCTATCAAATCAGCAACTGACCATATCTCCTTCTGAGCAATATAAGTAGTTTTCAGTTGTCTAAAAATGCTAGGTAGAGAATTAATAGCAAAGTGTACCATCATGGTTTCATCCACATGGACTTTTAGAGCCTTCAGCTTGTTTCCTATCTCAAGCATGTTCAGAATATGAGTTCTTATGCAGCCTTCTCCATTGTATTTCATATCTGTCAGCTGGCTCATGAGTGAACCAATTTCAGCTTTCTTGGATCCTTGGAAGTTTTCTGCAATAGCTTCCATGAATAGCTTAGCACTCTCAGTTTCAATAATACTGCCTCTGACCTCTTCTGAAATAGACCTCCTCATGATCAGAATTGCCATTTTGTTGGCCTTAATCCACTTTGCATATTTAGTCTTAGTCTCAGAGATGCATCAATCGCAGGTCTTGATAGAGCTTCATCAGTAAGAACCATCTCATAATCCAGAAGTCCAAGAGCAATTTCCACATCTTCTCTCCATTTCTTATAATTTGAGCCAGTGAGAGTTCGAATCGAGTTATGATTGACTGTACATGTTTAAAACAAGATAAGCACTTTATATATAAATTTCCCCAGAACTTTAATCAAACATACTTAATCACATCTTTGGACAATGATTCAAGCATGCTTATTGACACTGGAAAACGAGTAGATGTGGATTTCCTGAGCAAAAGATCTTCTACATCTTTAGACAGAAGAAAAACCTTTCACTAATCCATATCTATCCATGTTCCATGTCGATCCACCATGATGCAAGACATATCAAACTGCTGACATCTTTGGACAGAAAGCCTTTCGACATGTTTTGCATCATGGTGCAAATTCTGATCATAAACCTTGAATCATGCAATGGTTGAGTCGCTTTGGCTTACTCAATCACGGCACAAGAACTGTAAGCTATGATCTGTAGAAAACTTTAAGAACATGATAAAGTTCATACTTTATACTGTTATCATGTTCATACTTTATAACTTAAAACTGTCAGTTATTTATTCTTTAATTTTCCTGCACGAGTTTGTTAGGTATAACATGATATAACTTATGCTCTGATACCACATGTTAATTCCTTAAAGCCATAACACGTTTAACACTAACCTGAGTCTGACATGGTGCTGGCGCAAGGACTGGATGAAGCTGGAACGGATTGGCAGTGCAAAGGAATAGAAGTTCTTCTCCTGAGAATCCGATCCTTATAGCTATAACTCTGATGGGTGAATTTCTGTTTAGCTGTGTTGTGTTATTCGGATCTAGGAGGGAGCCTTCTATTTATAAGCATCTCTCTAAGTGTCTTGCCCATCAAGAAACACTTAGAGATATCCTTCATGCTATAGGATTAATCCATTTCAATCCTTGTAGAACTAGGAACCCTTAAGCCTTCATTATCCTTATTAAACACTGTTTGAGGCTTGTCTAATCGAGATAGGTTTTGAGTTCCTAATAAACAATAAGTCTTAGTAATCCTAATTTGATTAGAAGATCACTTTAGTAGGTTTAATGTAATAAACCTTCTTACATGTTTAGGATTTGGAGTATGGTTTGTTTCCTTAATTAAACCTCATTGCTTATTCTAACTTTGCCAATTCCTCCTTCCCTCATGGTTTTCAGTGGCTTATGATTCGTTTGATCCAAATGGGAGGATAAATATCAAATGGGATGTTCTGTCTTGGACTCCTGATGGCTATGTGGTGAGTGCCACCACAACTTGTATCACTTTGTTTTCATTTTCATTGATAATCAATTCTAATAATAAGTTCAACAACTAAAAGCTCAGTTCAAATACATTCTTACTTACCATGATAATATATATTATCCAGGCAGCAGTAACAATAATCAACAACCAAATGTACCGGCACATCACGAGCCCCGGATGGACCTTAGGCTGGACATGGGCTAAGAAGGAAGTGATATGGTCAATGGTGGGAGCTCAAGCCACTGCTCAAGGAGACTGCTCCAAGTTCAAAGCAAATATTCCACACAGCTGCAAGAAAACTCCCACAGTTGTTGACTTGCTTCCTGGGGTTCCAATGAACCGAAGATTTTCTGATTGCTGCAAAAGCGGTGTTATGGCATCATGGGGACAAGACCCCTCAGCTGCAGTCTCAGCGTTTCAGCTGAGTGTTGGCCATTCAGGTACTTCAAATAAAACAGTAACACCACCAAAGAATTTTTATTTGCTTGGTCCCGGACCAGGCTACACTTGCAGTGCTGCAACCATTGTACCACCCTCAGTTTCCTTCTCGCTTGATGGCCGCCGTATGACTCAAGCAATGAGTAAGTTTACTTCTTCCATGTTTCAACAAAAATGCCTGGTGTCACATTCTGTTTCTTAATTACAGTTTTTACAAGCACTAGAGTTTGCTAATAGCTAGCAATCTAGTAGGCATGCTGTGTTTTCTTACAGTTTCTACAATTAGCTTTGAAGTTCTTCCATCTAGTTGTCTTGTAAAATTTTTGTGCTTTCTTTTTTGGCAGTGACATGGGCTTTGGATTGCACTTACTCGCAATTGCTCGTCTCTGAAAATCCAACATGTTGCGTCTCTCTGTCATCTTTCTACAACCCCATGATTACTCCTTGTCCATCTTGTGCTTGTGGTTGTAAGGATGTGAACAATAATTGCATGTAAGTAGCCTGTACACACAACTTACCATTTTTTCAGTTCGACTGAAGCAAAAGGTCATGCAATGAGCCTTTCCCATCCAATAATTGAACTTTTCCATGTTAACGTCTTCTCTTCCTAACACTGGAACATAATGCAGAAATGACCCCAAGGACTCAAGGGTGCTGAATAAAAAAGCCTTAGCTAAGGAAGATGCATCAATGTTACAATGCACAGATCACAGGTGCCCGATCCGAGTGCATTGGCATGTGAAGGCTAACTATCGGGCGTATTGGCTTGTGAAGATTACCATCACCAACTTTAACTACCTGATGAATTATACACAATGGACTCTTGTTGCTCAGCATCCAAACTTCAATAAACTAGCTAATGTCTCTAGCTTTGTCTATAAGCCACTCATTCACTACGGCTCAATAAGTAAGTCTCAGTCTACAATGGAACCATAAAGAAAGATGCTTCATTCATATCACACAATATAAATATGTGATGTACATGTCAAGATCTAACATACTGTGTGGATCTCTTTGAATATGCAGACGACACCGGCATGTTTTACGGCATAAAAAATCATAGTGACCTACTAATGGAAGCTGGGCCTGAGGGATATGTCCAGACAGAGTTGCTTCTTGGAAAGGACATGAAAGCATTCACATTGGACCAAGGTTGGGCATTTCCCTTCAAACTTTACTTTAATGGCGATGAGTGCAAGATGCCCCTTCCTGATATATATCCAACCCTGCCCAACTCTGCTTATGCAAATCCTATTTCCTCATCTGCACTGGCTACAACCCTTTTTCTTTCGGCGCTACTAGTCTTTTTGTGCTCGTGCCACTAACGGTCTATAACTTAGATATCCGAAAGAGGTTCTTACCAATGGTTCTGAAGCTGTTCCATCTTCACCAATACAAAGACATCATCAATACAACGCATGCAAGGATCAAAGATTAAAAAGAATGGGAATGTGCGAACTCTGTCACTGTATGTCTGTATAGTTATGTTGTGATCAAGTTCAGAAAACTTGAACTTCAGTTCCCTCTCCCATGTTTACAATCTAAACCTCCTATTCCAAAATTTCATGGAAATTGCAAAATTGTTAGCTAGGATTCAGAATGAGTTCAAGTACTTTTGTCTTTTTTTTTTCTTTGGGTACAAAGAATGAGCTGAACTTTGTTAACATAGGGTAATGTGTAAAAATTATATTTGAACATATGTATAAGGAGACAGAACTTCCATTAGTAGCAGAGGAAGATGGAGATCCAAACAAGATCACATTAACGAGAAAGGTAGTACAGGGGATACAAAGTCATTAGAAAACACAGCAAAGATGACAATTTGTTTTTGAAAGTTTCAACCACTGAAGAAATATTTGTTTTCCCAACAAATTTGGACAAGCAACCTTAATCATATTGTATTACAGGTTAAATTAAATTGCATCCTGGTACCTAATACAAACAAGCTGTAGAAGTTGAAAAATCCCTCTCTGAGTGAGAAAAAGAAAAAGAAAAAAAAAACCAATGGGTCATTTTCACAAGGGAGTTGACCAGGTTCATTCTAGTCTGAGAATCACTGGCTTGTTTGGTTTGGTAATTTCATTTGTTTAATTAGTGGACTTGGGTTTGTGGGTCCATTGAAAAATCAATGTCCATGTGAACCAACATATTGGACCTATTTATACCCAACATATTATGTTTTTGGGTTTATCTCTACAATTTGTCGAAAAATAACAAGGCAAGTGCAGTTGAACCCAAAACTTTTTTCCTTTAACGGGATCAGGACATTAACGGGATGTTATACTAACACCAGTCGTATAATGTGTTTTTGTTTTTGGTGCATTTTAACAAAGTTTCCCATGAGGAGAAAACCTTCATTCACTATCGCAATAAATAAATTAAAAAGGGTTGATTTCTATGGGAAAACTTATATGCCAACGAGTCTAGTGGAAAATGGTTTTCACTTGCAGACCGGTGTATCGCTTATCGTCCTTTAAGCAGTGTCATGGTAGCTTCGTTTGCGGAGCAAATATTGTCACACTGTGGTAGAGGATCAAAGACAGCTTTGGAAAGTAAATATAGGAGCTTGTTGGTCACGGTAATAGAAGCTGGTATTTTTCCTGCCACCAATAATCTTCAATAGCAAGACCCCAAAGCTATATGCATGAGATTTTTCAGAAAATATCCCGCCCATAGCCACTGCACAGGAAATTCATTATCCACTAACTCATTATTATTCCTGACATAACATGCTAAAAAGCATATTACACAAGTTTAGTTGGGAAATAATAACAATTCTGGTAGTAGGAAAGAAATGATTCTTACAGAGTTCCCACAACCTTCTGACTCTGAGTGTTTGCTAGATTCTGCGTCCCTTGAAAGTTACGTGCCAACCAAAATTTGAAATTTTTGGCCTCATTTTCTCATCCAACACCTTCAAACAGGAATCGTGGTGGAGATAAACAAGTCCTCTAGCAACACCTTGAATAATATTGAACCGTTTAGCCCAGTCAAGCACTGCTCTTCTCATTGCCATTAGAAATGAAATCAATAGTTCCCCAGAGTTGGGCATACTAGGATACAAAGAGCTCAGACGTTATCAATGATATTGAAGAAAGATAGGTAACAATGAGAAATTGCAGCCAAACATAAAGGGCCAGTGAAACTAACCCAATAATATCATATCCAAGCTTTTGTCTCGCATCAACTTCTTATCATCTTTAATGCAGCAACCCATGAGCTTTACAAGATTCTTGTGTTGGACTCTGGAGATCAACAGAAACTCATTCTTCAACACTTCTATGCCTTGCCCTGACCTAATAGATAGTCTTTTTTCGAAAAATCGGCCTAGGCGGCGGCTAGGCGCTAGGCGGCCGCCTAGGCGGGGCCTATTTTTTATATATAGATTTTCTTTTCCTGACCTTAAAGAAAACCTACTGTCGTCTCCTTCTCTCTCTCTCTCTCTCTCTCTCTCTCAAAAACCTCCTGCAAGCAAGATCCTTTGTATCAAAAGAGCTTCTTCTTTTTTTTTCTAATTAAGCTTGCCACTTAACTTGGGTAATGTTGTTTTGCTTTGTTCTACACGGATTTAGATTTCAACTACACCAAAGACTCGGTGACGGCGGAGACCAAAGACGAGTACGAAAAATGCCATTCTGCTCATTCCATCTTCTTCTTCAACAATGGCGTAAGGGATGGGTTTTAAAGAGTATAGCCGAACGCTATACTATTAAAATAAAAATATAGTATAGCCGCGCGGCTATACTATTTAAATAAAATAATATATATATATATCTCTATAGAGTAGACGGACGGCTTTACTATTTAAATAAAAAATATATACAAGCGTATAGCCGCACGGCTATACTATTTAAATAAAATATATATCTAGATAGTATAGCCGAGCGGCTGTACTATTTAAATGAAAAATCAATGTCCATGTGAACCAACACCTGTTGGACCTATTTTTAGGCCGTTTGGGAAGATAAAATATACCCAACCATGAAGGCCCATATTAGTCACGAGCCTCGTATCCCGACCCAGCCCAGCCGACTAACATGGCTCAATTTTGGTTGAGGGTACTATTGACTTTTCAAATTTCGTTTCAGCTCTTCACTCGATCGAGGGTTGTCATCGACGGCGAACTTGGGGGAAAAGGGCTTGGCTTTCTCAGTTGTGTTTTCCTATTTTATCAAAAATCAAAGCATTTGTCGTCTTTCTTTGGTAAGCCTTCCAATTCTCTACTTTCGCACTATAATTATTTCGATTATAGGATCTAATCCATGACCTATGAATAGCGAAAATTTAACAATGTAAAAAGAAAAAGAAAGAATCAAAGAGTTAAACTGAAAATGAAAGAATAAAACTTTAATATTCTAGCTTTGAAAGGTCGGTTTAACTATACATGATTGGAATTTGAAGCAGCTGAAAACCCAATTTTTATGTTTTAAATTTTTCAGTTATAACCCAGCATTAGAAATCAAAGGAAAATATTCTGGTTGTTAATGAAAATATATTGTTGGGAAAGAATAGTGTAAATCAGGGTTTTTGATATTTGGTGAATGTATAATTGTATATGCCAATGTGTTTACAAAATTTTGAACACATTCGGAGAGAATTTATTCCTTGTTCAAGTCAGGTTGAGTAAATATATTGTAGATATAGCAATCATGACTCATTGGTAATGCTCAATTCTGTGTTATGCAATCATTTGGATGGCATTTAACTTCATAGAAATTCGACAATGGCATTTAGAAGTGCTTCCATGGCTTACCTATGAAGCATGGTATCCAAATATATGGTGTTCCCTCCTCCTTCTTCCCTCTCCTCGCCATTTTTCATTATGATGGAGGTTAGGCAATTAAGAGTCTTGGCCACAGTTGGCCTCTTTAGGTAGACTGGTGTATTTCATCCAAACTGTTAGTTTGGTTTGATTGTAATTTGCGTTGGTGATTGAGGATGCTAAAAGGATTTGGATGAACATCTCGTTCATCCTCCTTCTAACACTTTCTCATTAATAAAATCTCTGTTTCGTGTAAGAAAAGAAAAACTAACTTAGTTTGAGGTTGTATTACGTGCAATCCAGTTTCACCATGAGTCCAATAGTTCTCTGTAAAATACAGGAGGCTATTGCCTGCACACCCACATCCATGCATGCATATGCACACACACATTTGAATTATGGCCGTCATGTTCCATTTTTTCTTTCATTTGGCAGATACTGGTCCACACTTGCAAGGGATTTACAATTTGCTGGTCTAATGGTATGCTGAATAGTGATAGTTTGTATGTCTCATCCTTTTCTTTAGTCCTTTACATCATTTGCCTTGTAACACTGGTAAAGTAGGATTGCAACTCTTAATAGCCATTCAAATAGGCTTGCAACTTCTTAACATGCATCCCCCACACTAGTTATTGTTTAATTTTGTCCCAGAAAGGAAAATTCAGACATGCCGTCTTTTGATCATTGGTGAATGATATAGGCAGCTAGGCTTTTGGCCTATAAAGGATTTAGTTGTCATCATTTATTTTCTCTTGACTTAATAATCTCGGGTTCTTATTTCTAGTAGTTTTAATTCAAAATTATGATGTGTTTTGTACCATGCAGGTTATTATGAAGGCTTGACAATGTGACAGAGTATGGGAAGTAAGTCCATATGCAGGTCTGATTTAGCTTCAGCTCTTGGAGACCATCTCAAAGAAGGATTGAGCAATGATATGACACGCACGAAGTTGCTAGCATGTCAGTAGAGTAAAAAGATATCTTTACAGGGGCGGTGTGAGAAACTTGCACTACACTTCTTCCCAATCCCATATAGGCAGCTAGTTGTTGAATAGATTTAGGCATTTTCATGTATCCAAGAAATAATTTGAATGAGACTTTAGTAATGTTTTCTAGTAATATGTTTATGTACATTTAAAGATATGGAAAACGAGGTTTTTATTTCTTTTGTGCCTCTCAAAATCACTAATTTTCTGTGGGAAAGACGATTTAAATTATCTTCCCACTTTTACCAGCGGTTTTTATATTCATCGAAATAGGATTTTGTAGCTGCGCCTAGAGACGGTTTTTAACATTGCTAAAGAATTTTAAGACGAACGGAGCATTTAAATCGTCAAGAAAACTATTTCGACGAACGGAGCACTTCAATAATTCAGACGCAATAAGATTGATGGGAGCTCACTCATTTTATTCAACTAGTATTCTATTGTACCACAACCCCGCCATCTTATTATCCTTTTTCTTTGGTAAGTGAGTCTTCTAATTCTCTGTGTTTACCACTTCAATTTGATCTCATGGCACAGAAATATCGACAATTTAAATAAATAAATATGAAGAAAAATTTGATTCTAACATATTAGGGATTTATCAGAAAACACAACAAAGATAACAATTTGTTTTTGAAAGTTTCAACCACTGGAGAAAGATTAGTTTTACCTACTAACTTGGACAAGCCAGCATAACCATATTAGGTTAAATTAAATTGCGTATTGAATACAAACAAGCTGTAGAAGTTGGAAAATCTCTGTCCGAGTTGGAAAAAAAAAAACAATTGGTCATTTTCACAAGGGAGTTGGCCGGATTCATTTTAGTCTGAGAATCACTAGCTTGTTTGGTTTGATCATTTGTTTAATTAGAGGACTTAGTTTGTGGGTCAACTGAAAAACCAATGTCCATAGGAACCAACATCATCTTAGGCTCCGGACAGTTAGTCTGTTGTCTTCAAGCATTCTCAAGCTCGCAGCTTGTTCTAATTAACTGAATATAACTGTGTCAAGAAACTGATATCAAGATGTATATCATATATAAAATACCTAACAAAACCAGTAGATGAACTTGTTTTAAGCCTCTTCACAACACCTATTTTGTACAAATTCTCTGTCTTCATATTTGAGCTCTGCATCCAACTGTCTTCTGCCGGAATAAACATGACTTTCAACGAGTATATGTGCCTCGTTCTCTCGGCTGTTTCTTTTATACTTACAATTCCTCATGCAGGTCAGCTTCCTTCTAGTAATGAAAGCTCTGTGCTGAATTTTGATTCTATTATACCATGTCACTTATAAGTTTCATTGTATCATAATTTTAGCTGCTTATGACCCACTGGATCCGAATGGGAACATTACATTGAAATGGGATGTCATATCCTGGACTTCCGATGGTTATGTGGTAAGTAGTTTGGTTCATAACATTTGCTATATTAGAAGAAGCAATCACCTTGGTTTTCCTACTTTATCAGATAATGACCATCTGAATCTTTGATGGAGCAATAACTTTTGCAAGAATCTCACATCAGCTTGATAATTCATGTGACATGCATTTAATAATAATTTGAGTGCCTCTAGCAGAGAAATTTGAATTCATGCTTACTGAATTCAAGGAAAATGAAGGAGCAGAAGAAGAAAAATTGCATATTGATTAATGTTGATTGTCAACAAATGTTCTTTAAAGATGTATGCTGTACAATTACAATATTTCAGGCAGTTGTGACGATGAACAACTTTCAAATGTACCGGCACATCATGAGCCCTGGCTGGACCTTAGGATGGGTATGGGCAAAGAAAGAGGTCATCTGGTCCATGGTTGGAGCACAAGCCGTTGACCAAGGAGACTGTACCAAGTTTAAAGGAAACATACCACATTGTTGTAAGAAAAATCCTACAGTTGTTGACTTGCTCCCTGGTGTCCCCTACAACCAACAGATTGCCAATTGCTGCAAAGCTGGTGTTGTGGCATCATGGGGTCAAGACCCTTCAGCTGTCTCTTCCTTCCAGCTGAGTGTTGGGCGCTCTGGAACTTCCAACAAAACCGTCAGACTACCAAAGAATTTCACTTTGCTTGGTCCAGGACCAGGCTACACTTGCAGCCAAGCAAAGATTGTGCGATCTACAGTTTTCAACTCACCTGATGGTCGTCGAAAAACTCAAGCGCTGAGTAAGTATCTTTAACTAAAGAAAAAATATCGAATAAGACTGATTTTGCTACAATTCTAACTGTATATTCTTGTTTTCAGTGACTTGGAATGTGATATGTACTTACTCACAGTTGCTGGCGTCTCGCTACCCAACCTGTTGTGTCTCTATGTCATCATTTTACAACTCTACAATCACTCCTTGTCCAACTTGTGCCTGTGGTTGCCGAGACAAAAAGAAATGTATTGTGTAAGCATTTATCACTCATCAGTTCTGCTTTCTAACTCAACTAAATGTCAAAAACACTACGGTCCAGCAGTCATATACATTCTAGAATCTAGATTGAGGCATGCATCTCAGTAACTGACATTCAGACCGAAACATACTAATGCAGGAGTGATTCAAAGTTGTCGAGTGTTGTGGGAACACACACACCAACAAAGGATAACACCCCGCTGCTTCAGTGCACACAACATATGTGCCCAATTCGGGTACATTGGCATGTGAAAACAAACTACAAGCAGTATTGGCGTGTGAAGATTACCATAACTAATTTCAACTATCAGTTGAATTATACGCAGTGGACGCTTGTGGTTGAACATCCAAATCTCAACCATATTACGGAAGTTTTTAGCTTTGTCTACAAGCCCCTGACCCCATATCAATCCAAGAGTAAGTCCAGACTTTTCCATACAGGACTTAGGGAGTCTTGCAAGTAACAACTAAATATATTTCAAAAGAAAAGCATGCACTTTTGGAGCTAAGACTTGTACCATTTGGTTGTGCAGATGACACTGGTTTGTTTTACGGCATAAAATTCTACAACGATCTCCTAAAAGAAGCTGGGCCAGAGGGAAATGTACAATCAGAGTTGATTCTTGAGAAGAATGCAAACACATTCACATTCAAGGAGGGTTGGGGTTTCCCTCGTAAGGTCTATTTCAATGGGGATGAATGCATGATGCCCCAACCTGATGAATTCCCAGGTCTACCAAATGCTGCCCATACAAATCTAATTACAGTACCAAAATTGGCTCTCTTTTGGCTTCTGATGTTTCTGGCTCTTCCCTAATCATTTAACAGAAGATCGAAACAGGAGCAATGCCATATGAACATCAAAACACTTATTATAAGGTTCTTGTGGTGGGTTAACGAAGGTGATGTGAGTATGTAAGTGTTATTTATAAATTGCTTGAACCTGTGTATAAAAGAAACCAACTCCTTGCCCGATAAGGTAGAGAAGGCCGAAAAACAAAAGACCAAACTATATGCCTTTCTTCTTCACATATTTCTAATCATTCCCTGGTATTGCTACTCTTCTAACTCTACTGGTGAAGCGCAACAGCTCAAAAGAAATTAAAGGCAGAAAAAAAAGAAGAATAAAGCTTTTCATGGGTTCCATTAGTTTTCGAGCTAAAACTAATCTAAGACACACCCATAAGGCATTCTGATAAAAAATCAACACAGAATCTGATCATATTTCGAACATTCTAAATTCTACAACTTCTTGAATTCTGTATTATAAAAAAAAAGGACAAAAGCTTTGCTACATAATAAAGATGAACTAATTCGATCAAACAAAAAAAAGGACGCCAGGTTTCAATACCTTTTGGTGGGTGGTATGTACAAATGCGTTGGGCGCTTTTGATTTTCATGTTTTCCTTCTTCGTGCAGAAACAGAAACAAAGTCAAGTCGCTTTGCTGGTGGAGAGTTCATGACAATCGAGGGAGAAGAAGAAGAAGAAAGGCTCGCTTTGTGCTGTCAGTTTTCAAACACGTGTAAAGTTGTTTTCTTTCTTAAGGAAACCCTAAGGTTTAAGGTCTTATTCGGAATTATTGGCAAATTGCGAGTTGGCCCTTTTGCATAAATTAATTTTGAGAGCTGAGCAATAACTTTGGTAATGATTGAATTGAATAAGGGACCAAAAGAAACCGGAAAACTTGAAATTGAAGCAAACCAATTACAACATGTTTCTTGGGAAGCAATATATAGCATGACATAAGGTATGCCCAAAAAAGGAAGAGTGTGTGAAGGGACTGAGCGTTGGGCTGTTGTTGTCTCAGTCTTCAGAGCCTCTCAAAATTCTTCCGCCAGCTTTTACATCATTCATCACCAAAACTTGCTTCAAGATGCAGAAACACAGCAAACAAACAGCCAATATCTTTAAATAAATGAATTTAATTAAGGTATATGTGTGTAACTATCAAATAAGATGAAATATCACATGGACATGGAAGTGCCTAACAACCAGTAGGTGAGGCTTTCACTTTCATTCTGGTGTCCTCTATCTTTTCCTTCTTAACATCCTGGTTTGCCAGAGTACATCTTGTCTCCTCTTAAGTCCTCGCCACTGCCGGAGAGCTTGTGATCCGGTGAACTGAAATCATGGAATTCAAAAACCAGGCCAACCCAACTCCCAAAGTCCACCTTGAGGTGGAAACATGTTGCTCTTGGTCTTGGCTCAAGTTCACAATCTTGGCTGTGCTATGTTGCATGGTATTATCTCCTGCAGGTAAATTTCTGACAACAAATCCAGCTTGAAAATACGTTGTCTTTGATCTTTTTCTGGTTACATTTGCTTGTCCGCTAACAATAGCTTCATGGTTTATGACTTTTAGCTGCATATGATCCATTGGATCCAACTGGAAACATAACGATCAAATGGGATGTTATGTCCTGGACACCAGATGGCTATGTTGTAAGATATCATTTGAATGACTTTTTGTATATGTTGATTTACTTACAAATCAAATTTATTTATTAAAAAATAAAATAAAAATCATAATAGGCAATCCCTTCATTGAATTATGCTAGGCTGCAGTGACTATGAACAACTTTCAAATGTACCGGCAAATCATTAGCCCCGGCTGGACTCTAGCGTGGTCATGGCAAAAGAAGGAAGTAATTTGGACCATGGTGGGAGCTCAAACCACAGAGCAAGGAGACTGTTCCAAATTCAAAGCAGCCATCCCGCATTGTTGTAAGAAAACTCCAACAGTTGTTGACTTGCTTCCTGGAGTTCCTTACAACCAACAGTTCACCAATTGCTGCAAGGGCGGTGTCCTGGCATCTTGGGGACAGGATCCTACAGCTTCAGTCTCTGCCTTCCAGGTGAGTGTCGGGCAAGCTGGTACCTCAAATAAAACAGTGAAACTCCCCAAAAATTTCACCTTGCTTGGTCCAGGACCAGGGTACACTTGTGGCCCTGCAAAGGTCGTGCCATCCACAGTCTTCCTCACGACTGATCGCAGGCGAAAGACTCAAGCCCTTAGTAAGATATTTTCATTCTCGCGTTTCCAAGATCTTCCTACTCTTCTTCTATCTTTTTTTTTCTTTTAAATTTTTAGATGGTTGAAATCTGATGTTAAAGAAAACTCTTGAAACTGAGTCGCATGGCATGTTCCTTCTGATGCAGTGACATGGAATGTGACATGCACCTATTCACAGTTCCTTGCCTCCAAAAATCCAAGCTGTTGTGTTTCGTTTTCATCTTTCTACAATGAAACCATCGTTCCTTGCCCATCTTGTGCTTGTGGTTGTCACAATAAGAAAAACTGTATCAAGTAAGCCTCCATAACCTATCCACATATAAGCATATGCATATCCGTACACACTTGACTTACTGGATGCAATTGTTTTGCAATGCAAACAGGAGTGATTCAAAGTTAGCACACAAGACAGGAATAAACACACCAAAAAAGGACAATACACCGTTGCTTCAGTGCACACATCATATGTGCCCTATCCGAGTTCACTGGCATGTGAAGCTTAACTATAAGGCATATTGGCGCGTCAAGATTTCCATCACAAATTTCAATTATCGGATGAACTACACGGAGTGGACACTCGTTGCGCAGCATCCTAATCTCAACAATGTCACTCAAGTCTTTAGCTTTGATTACAAACCCCTTCTCCCCTATGAGTCCATTAGTAAGTCTTTTGCTTCTCAAGCTTCTCTTTTTTTTTTTTACTTTTTTTTTTATAAACATTTCTTTTGGAATTTTGAGTTTCCTACTAACAGATGACCTTGATTGACCATATATGCAGATGACACTGGCATGTTCTATGGCATGAAGTTTTACAATGACTTATTAATGGAAGCTGGGCCATCAGGAAATGTTCAGTCTGAGGTGCTTCTGCAGAAGGACCAGAACACCTTTACATTCAAGCAAGGATGGGCCTTTCCTCGAAGAGTTTATTTCAATGGTGATGAATGTATGCTGCCCCCACCTGATGCATACCCAGCTCTACCAAACTCTGCCCATGTAAATTCTATTTCAATCTTCAAAATGGCAGCTTCTGTACTTCTGATATTGTTTTCTATATGTTTTTCACTTTCCTGATAATTTTGAAACGTTGGAGTAATAGAAGTGGTCTTGTGTGTGATAATTCAGCATAGATAGTGAGCTTGGGAAACTGTATCTGAAATCCTTGCTATAATGTCCCACGATTTTTTAGCCCAGTTCATGGTGCACAATAGCAAACGAAATTGCTTTGCTCCTTTACTAAATGTTTTCTCTTGCAATTTCACTTATGAAAATTGTTTAATATTGTTTTCTTTCTGCAGTATGTGACTGGATGTGTATTGTGAACTCAACAGGAAATCGAAAATAATATATACACCTCTTTGAACAAAAATCATACACCAACTTTGATTTCTTCTGAAATATCATATAATGCTAAGAACATATTCACTGGATCATTCTAAATAATCGTACAACTGCTAAATTTAAACAAAAACAACAGTAAAAGAATAAAGTGTTAATACGTGTAACAGATATTGAAACAGAATTTTGTAGTGACAGTTAAGCCGTAGTGCACCTGAACCACTTGTATAGATAGAAGTCACAGTAACACATTTGACCCCATCAACTGGATTTCCATATGCTTTAGTGCAACTTGAACTTGATCGAAAATTCTACTATGTAATGAAAAAACAGATAGCTATTGTTGTCTGGCCCAGGCACACTCACTATGCATAAGCCAATAAGAATAGCAGAGATACGAAGATGGTGACGGCGGGATGAAGTATGGAAATGACTTGTTTGGGACTGGAATTTGGCAACCATGGATAGGCATCTGGAGGTGGCATGACACAATTGTCACCATTAAAATAAATCCTTCGAGGAAAAGCCCATCCCTTTTCAAAAGTGAAAGTCGATGCATCCTTTCGAAATAGGAGCTCTGACTGCACATTTCCAAGAGGGCCAGCTTGTGTGAGCAAATCGTTATAAAACTTTACTCCCCACAACATGGCAGTGTCATCTGCACAACCAAAATTTGTATTGCCAAACTTTATGTCTATGAAAGCCCAAAGAACTGCATTGATAATATATTGATTTGAAAATTATTAAAATCTACTTCACACAAATTGATGAAGGTCAACAAAAAACTTACTTAAGCCAGCATAAGGAGTTAGGGATTTGTAATTGAAGCTGAAAATCTTGGTCAAATTATCAAAGTTGGGATGTTGCACAACAAGATTCCAGAGCGTGTAGTTCATTCTGTAATTGAAATTTGTAATTGTGACTTTCACTCTCCAGTACTCCTTGTAATTGAGCTTCACATGCCAATGGACTCGGACTGGACACATATGGCTAGTACACTGGACCAGAGGAGCATTAGTAGATTTTCCAGGACCTGATACAGCTGAAGCTAAATATGGATTGTTCGGCCTGCAAAGCAGTATCAACAAAAGAGAAAATATTTATGATTTAGTATCACTGCAAACTCTGCCTCAGAAAAAGAAGATCAAGAAATGCAACAAATATATGAATTAGAACACTTACTCTACACAGCTCCCAGGGTCTGTAGCGTTGTTCTGGCAGCCACAGGCACAAGTGGGGCAGCTTACTATGGTCTCATTATAGAAGGAGGAGAGAGAAACACAACAAGTGGGTGTCTTTTGAGCCAGGAATTGCGAGTATGTGCAAGTAACGTTCCAGGTCACTGCCAGAAGAGGATGTCAAAGTTAAATAAAGCATGAAATTTTATTTTCCCATATTTTAAAGTATATGACTGTACTTATCGTTCCAATTGCATCTTTCACTTGGAACATTTGAGGAGCGGCTTGAAACTACACAATTTTTTAAACCTAAGCTGAAACTATTCCTATTGATATGTTAACAGATACTGCATCCAAGGACGGAACCATAAATTTTTATAGGGGTGGGCTATTATTTCTTATATGGGTAAGGATCTAAATAAAATTCCATTTATTTTCTCATAGGAGAAAACTTGAAGCTAACTGGAGATCTGTTTGGATAGGACACGCTAATTTTTGCTTAGATGGATTGGGCTAATTTTTGTAAAATGAAGTGTAGTGCCTAAAAATTAGTATTAAATTTCTTTTTTCCCAAACTTTGCACTAGGCTAGAGCCCAATCTAGCCATAGTGTAGTTCCATCCTTTACCGCATCTATGTCATAAACCAATGGCTTATGTTCACAGTCCAGAGTAACTCTATAGTAACTCTGGGTTACTGTAAATACCTTAGCAATTAACTCAGTCAAAGCTCTTTTCTTCTCTATTCTTCTTTGTGGTAGCAGGGGGAGAGGGTAGTTTTGTGTACTTACTCATGGCTTGGGTCCATCTCCTTTTATCCGCTGTTAGAAATCTGGTTGGTTTTACAATCTTTGCTATCCCACAAGAATATCCAGGCCCAGGTGCCTTCAAGGTGAAGTTTTTCGGCATTCTGACAGTTTTGTTAGTTGTTCCTGCAGCACCCACACTGATCTGGAACGAACTTATAGCATTGGCTGGGTCCTGGATCCATGAGTTCATTACTCCCCCTTTGCAGCAATTTGCAATCTGCTGGTTGTAAGGAGTTCCTGGCAACAAATCCACAACTGTTGGATCCTTCTTACAGCAATGTGGGACATTCCCTTTGTATCTTGAACAATCCCCTTGCTCGGTGGTTTGTGCTCCCACCATGCTCCAAATTACTTCCTTTTTTGCCCATGTCCATCCTAATGTCCAGCCTGGTGTTTGTATATGTCGATACTGCTGGAAGTTAAACATTGTAACAACAGCCTGCCATTTCAAATAATACAGTTTGTATCAGAAAGTCAAGGAAAAACACAAGTAAAGGATTATATCTCGGGAAATAGAACTACAAGGTGATTGAAATGATCAGTCAGGTCAGGGAGTACTAAATGAGGTTCTCCATGATATCTAGCACTACTAATATAGTTACACCATTGACATTAACAACAAAACACAGATGGAATATAATTCTAATTCCAAACCTGGTTCCTCTTTTCTTGATTGAGTTTCTAGAAAACATTAAAAATCCAGTGAGAATATGAACAAATTAACTTTGCATCTTTTGAAAACACGAAAATTTAGTTTAAAATTGATATATATATAACCGAGATAAAGCTTTAAGCTGAGTCAATCTAATGATAGCCCATGCTTAGAAAGCATCAAATAAAGGCAGCATTATCACATAAAAGGAATGATCTGCTCATTAATACTTACAACATAGCCATCTGGAGTCCAACTAATGACATCCCATTTAATTGTGATATTCCCAGTTGGATCAAGGGCATCATAGGCTTCTGCAGAAACATCGAGCAAAACACAGCTCAATACATCAATCCTCAAAATTCTCAAAAGGGTTGACTTTATTATAAGTACACGATTTACTTGTCAAAACTTTAGTTCTTTTCAATTTTCTTTCTATGATATGAATTATGAAAAAAAATATATCAAGGCATTTATACTGCTGCTTCACTACATATCAACAAAAATTTCCAGCTCGTCGATATTAGTACACTCTGTAGCTTAATTGTTAGAATCTTTTATCTCTAGCTAATATCTGAAATTCAGCTAGATTCCATTCCCTCCGGTGAAAGCAATAATAAAGGACTAGAAGAGATCGAATTTAAAAGGAAATATCAATCACTCAATGCTTCACCTCTCCAAATTTAGGAAGAAAAAAAAATACGCAAAAAACTCAAATTTCATAAAAGAATTACCTACCATCCAATCATATCTTTGAAAGTTAAATTCTTCAAATACCAAAACAAGTAACAGGTAAATAACTAAAACCCAGAAATAGAAAACAAGAAAACCACTTTCAAGAAACTAAATTTGGAACCACGGGCCAAAAAGCAGACATGGGCACTGACCTGTAGAAGTAAAACTGAAGCATGAAAGCCAAAAGACAAGCAAAATGGCAAAGCTGCTGAGCTTGACTATGGATCCAGTGTCTGATAAGCACCGAGGCTCCATTTGTTGATGCAGATTTAGTTTTAACAGTGATGTTTATTGATTTAGCTCAAGATCTGCCCAGAAAACAGAGAGAGACAGAGAAAGAGAGCGATGTGGAGCTGGCCAACGGGGAATGGCTGGCTTTCTTTTCACATGGCAAGTGACTTTTTAAAGCTCACTCTAATCACTGCTTTGAGGAAGAAATCGATCCAGTTAATGTCACTCAAGTTTTGTCCTTGTGTCACAACATGCACACCTTAATTCCATTTGTACCCTTTGCAGTATTCAGCTAACTCGAATGATATTTGTCATGAAATGTTACAAATCTTCCCATATGAGAATGGGTTTGACTATGTTTTATTGGTAAGCGTAGAACTTTCATAGTGAGGGACATTTTTGGAACAGAGAAAAAACATAGCATATATATTTACTGAAAACCAACTTAAAAACATATAATAAAAGGACTTCTAGGGCAGACAGCAAAGGCTGTGGGCCATAAGGCATCCTTCAGTGTCGGTGGAGAGCAAATTCAACAACTTGTGCACTGGGAAAGAGATGTGGTGCAGTTGGGTCTTTGCAATTTGTCCAAATCTTTTGCTCTAACCACCAGATTATAACATAAATTGGTATTTTATTCTTTTTGGCAATTATTATTCATCATCTTCCGTCTCACACTTGCACAGTCCACGTTATGGCCATCTCCCTTTCCTTTATTCAGTTTTGTGAGATTGTCTTATATTGTTATACACAAGTTTGATTCTTTTTTAGGTATAGGCCTACAATTATTTGGTTTGCATATATTCATAGCTTCACGACACGTCGTTTTTTTCCGAACGACGAAACATAAAGGCATAAACTTTGGGTCTGGGGCGAAAGGGTTTTAGCCAGAAATGGAGAACAGCAGCTTGGAGCAGGTTCTGCAAGATGCCAAGCTCCACAGACAAATCAATTCGCTCATCGTCGCTCATCTTCGCGACAACAATCTCTATCAGGCAAACAAGTTCTTCTTCTTCGTCACATATGTATATATGTGTATATGTGCGTGTGTGTGCTTTTGGTTGCTGAGTGAGTGTAGGAAAACTTAAGATATTGAATTTTCAGCATAATGGTTCAGTTTTGGTTTGGTTTGTGGACAGTAATGAGTAATTAAGCTGATTTAAGTATGTCTCATTCGTTTGCCATGATCATATTGGGAAGATGCTACAGTCTCAATCTGGAAAGTGAACTTCTTTTAACTCGCAGATTTCTTTGTTCCCGGAAAATGTAGAAAATTAGTTGCTGTGAAATTCGAATTTGTAAACTTGACTCACCTGAGGCCTTCATAAGCATTTAGCTCTTCTAAAGTTTCAGTTTTTCTTTCTTATTTTCTTGGTTTATTGGGGGAGGGAGAATTATCTTATGGAAGAAAATGTTAAATGCCTGTTATGATTGATGAAAAAATTGAGGAAGATTATGATATAATGAGACTTTGAGTATTCTGATCTTATGTTGGAATAGAAGAAAGAATTGTAGCAGATTGAGCTGATTGGTGATCTTTCTTATTTGTAGGCTGCTAGTGTCGTTGCTTCCGCAACAATGACATCATTGAATGATGAAGCCCCGCCTAATAAGCTCCTTGAACTGGTTGCCAAGGTTTGTATTTGCATTTCAAGACTTATTTTCCCCCTCTGTTTCAGTGTTATTTTTCATTGTTTAAACTCGAAAAGAAAGTTTTGATTCTAAGGTGATAACAGGGCCTTGCAGTGGAGAAAGATGAGATGTTGAGAGGGGTTCTGTCATCTGCATTTGATTTGGGTACATCAATGCCTTCTGGATATGGTTCAATCCCAGCTCCTCGCACTGCTGCTGTTGATTTTGGGTAATTATGTCTTTGGAACCTCTGTCATTTGATTACTGTTTAATGCCCTTTGGTGTTTGCCTTATGGCTATGTCAATGGTTTTGAGTATGCCACAAACGATATGGGCATTTTCTATAATTCATTGTTGTAGACAAAACAGGAGATAGAGCAGTCGCATGCCCGACCAAGCCCTTTAAAATTTACTATTCTTTGTTTTGAATGCTTTCGTCATTACCTTTCTTCAAGGAAAATGAAGGAGATGGAGGGATCATTTCATTGTTTTTTATCATATAATATTTGCAAAATTTTGTCAATAAACCGACGTTTGTACGTCTCTTGTGCAAACAGTGCAGTGCAGGAAACAAAAGGCTCATCAAAGAGCTTCCCAAAACATGAGACACGCCATCTTTCAGAGCACAAGGTATGCATAAATAGGGAAAACAAATTATTGTATAACATCTATATTTATTTTATTAAGCCACTAAGTTGGCATGATAAAGATCACTTTCCACTGGGCATCTTACTTGGCATGATGGGTTAAACTTTCTAGAATATTGCCAGATGTGCAAGGTTTAGTCCTGATGGGAAGTTTGTTGCTACTGGAAGTTCTGACACATCAATAAAGCTTTTTGAGGTGCTGATTCTTTTAGCTATAAAATTGGTTTTTTCTTCAATGTGGGCCCTATCTAATTCTCAGGCAGTCATATTCTGTTTCAGGTTGCAAAAATTAAGCAAATGATGCTTCCAGATGCAAGAGATGGTCCTGTGAGACCTGTCATTCGCACATTCTATGACCACTTACAAGTAAGCCAACCTTTGTTCCTAATATTTTGAAGGCTAAGTATTGCTTTGCCTATGGAATATTTTTATTTCAACCACAAACATTGTTCAATTGAAAGCGTTGTATATGAGCCTCTTATGCTGACTTTGCCATGACTTTGTCGAGGAACGTTAGACAAAGAAAATGCTTCAAGTATGATAATATGAAATCTATAGCTCCAAAATTACATATAACATTTTTACCCCTTGAGTTGTCAAATTTTGTCTGTGTGTAACATTTGGATTAAGCTTGTTCTTTGAAACTTGGATTCTTTTAATTTATTCCCATTTGTTTTTATTTTCTCATTCAAAGACAATTGGACAATGTTGTGGGATATCTCCTTATGTCTAATATTGTTCGGATTCAATTGCAGCCTATAAATGACTTGGATTTCCATCCTCAGAACACTGTTCTTATATCGGGGTCAAAAGATAACACCATAAAGTATGGATTCTTTACTTTCTTAAATAATATTGAAAGTCCATTGTTTAGTTATTGATAAGTTTTTTTTTTTTTTAATCCTTGTAATGCCAGCAACAAAACATGTCTTCATGTCCCTCTTATTATGCCCTTTTTAGTTCTTTGCTGTTTTTTTTCCTCCTTTCACCCTCGAACATTACCAGCATTAGTTGTAAAACAAAACAGGAGTTCACTTCAAACTCTTATGTAAGTCTTGTTACTACTTTCAGGTTCTTTGATTTTTCGAAGATGACTGCAAAGAGAGCATTCAGAGTCATCCAGGTTGTACTTGTGATCTGATAATAGATTGAAGCATAGTAGAGAACGACATTTCTTTATTAAATTATTTCTTTTTAATGACACAGGATACACACAATGTGCGTTCAGTATCTTTTCATCCTTCTGGAGATTTTCTTCTAGCTGGTAATGTTATTCTATTTTTCTTTTTCTATTTTCTTGGTGTAATGAAGTCTTGCTTTAACCAATTTGATGTTCCATGCAATCTATGAATTGGTGTTTTCTAGATACGATGGCAAGAATGTGTACATGTGTCTTGGTTCTTATTCAAATGGAATTAAATTCTTTACACTTGCTATCATTTACTCATAGCTTCATTAAATCTTTTAGTAATATATCATATGCATTGTTTTTCTCATTAAAAAAATTGTTGTAAAGCTGATGTATGCTGAAGTTGATAGAGAAATTTATAATGCTCTTATGTAATCTCCAGAAGTATTATTTTACATTAAGCTTGACCTGTATTTAGTGCCAATAGATGGCCACCAGAGGCTAGAGTTGCTATAAGGATGAATTAACTAACTTGATGAGATCAACCTTGTTACAAATGAGCTTTTATCCACACACGCACACACTGAAATACCATGCATTACATGTTAAATGTCAGAGCTCATTTCAAGGAGCAGTGCAATCGAGGCCACTGTTCACAATACCGGTATCTTAAATTATCTAGATCTGTGAGGAGTGCTGCTAAGGCTATTTCTTTCTTCTTTACTTGAACTATTATCATGCATTCATACAGTGAATAGGCTTCTAATAATGTTTATATTAAAAAATATATATTACAGGGACTGATCATCCAATTCCACACTTGTATGATATCAATACCTTCCAGTGCTACCTGTCTGCAAATGCCCCAGAAATCGATGTTAACGGAGCAATAAATCAGGCATGGTTGACCCCATCTATTTATTCATGCTTCAAGTTCTATTTTCCATTGTTTATAGATAAATACAATTCGATGAGGGCAATCAAATCCACATCTTTGTGCATCAGGTCAGGTATTCAGCTACAGGTGGCATGTATGTTACAGCTTCTAAAGATGGTACCATTCGTTTATGGGATGGTGTAACTGCCAATTGCGTACGCTCAATAGCTGGTGCACATGGCACGGCGGAGGCAACCAGTGCAAACTTTACTAAGGATCAAAGGTATAGATCATAGAATTGATATAAGCTCTGAAACATGATATATGTGAAATAATCATCCATGAGTAGAAAATTGTGAAAGTACATGTGTATAGAGAGGTGGCTTTCTTATGTGAAATGATGTTTCTGTATTTAAGTGTTTCACAAATGTTGGATAACAGGGATAAGGAATATTATGATTATATGTTCTTGTGGAATATCTGCCTTTAGATGTGCTAGAACATCACTGTAAATTTGGTTCACCGCTCAATTCTTTCTAAAAAATTTATTTTGCAAGCGTCCTGTTCTCTGTGATATGACTCAAATGCTGGCTTTCTAGGTTTGTTCTCTCTTCTGGAAAGGATTCTACTGTAAAGCTTTGGGAAGTCGGCACTGGAAAATTGGTTAAACAATATCTAGGAGCTACACATACTCAATTGCGGTGTCAGGTATACCAGAAAGGCCTTTGGAGGTTTTCCTTAAAAGAAATAAAAATAAAATATTTTAGGTTGAGCATCTGTGTGTTTTAAACACTTTTTTTAAATATATAAATCTCTTCCTCTCCTTCTGATTTAAGTATGCAATTCCTTATGCCAGAGAAAATGGCTACAAAGTCCTCTGTCAACTACGTAAAATCCTAAAAAAGAATCTTCTCCCTCAGCCCCATCTGAATCAATCTCCACCACACTTTAATTATCCTTGTGCACTATTATCCTCCCAGGATGTGAGGAATCCAAAAAAGAAGATATCAAAATTTGGTTTTATAGGTGCTTTTATACTTCTATGCAGGCTGTTTTTAACGATACTGAAGAATTTGTACTCTCCATTGATGAACCAACCAATGAGGTTCGTTCAATCTTACTGCGTTTAAATGAAATATTGTGGTATTTAAATGAGCAGAACAAAGGTTTTAATTGATGAATATGGGATGGTTGCAGATTGTTATATGGGATGCTCTGACAGCAGAGAAAGTAGCAAAATGGCCTTCCAATCATATTGGTGCTTTCCGTTGGCTTGAGCACTCACCAACAGAGGCAGCATATGTTACCTGTGGGACGGACAGATCAATCCGGTTCTGGAAGGAAAGTCTGTAAAGCCTGCAGAAATCGGCTGGTGGCTTTCCTGATGTGAAGAAATGTAGATTGATCATTTGACTTAGGATTTACTCATGTCTCGTAGAACTAGATAAATGAATAGAGTGTAACCTAAAACGGTTCCAGTATGGTCAGATAAAGTGTTATTTTGTTTTCTTTTCCGTTTTAGTTATCAAGTCTTTACGATTTGCATACTCTTCACTGTTCAATTACTAGATACAATAATTTTAAGAGTAATCTAAAGTCTTCTCTTTGAATAGAAATAATAATTCAGATTCAGATCCACGACCGTCAATTACTGTAATGCCTCTTTAAATGACTTGCACGCTTTCACCAGCTGCTTGCCCTATCCACATTGCCTCTTTAATTTCTAAAAAAGATTGATCATAAATCATGAATGTTCCCAAACAAAAAGGCAAAAAAGCATGAAAGTAATTTGTCATTGCATTTCTAGCATGGTTTCTCTTTTCCCTCTCCCTGATGCGTCTTCGAAGAAATTACTGCATTAATTGTAACCTATCATCTGGAACATATACAAGTCTCCATACCAGAGAAAGGTCTTAACACCACCAGCTAAAAGAAAGTGTGCTGCGCTACTTAGCCAACAAGCCCCACAACCCATAAAATTTCCTAGACAATCATCGACGACACGACAGTGTTTAAGGCCAGGGAAACACTGTCGTTGAGCAGATTATGCGGGGCAAAAAAAGGAGGCAAAACCAGAACATCACGTATGCAAATGACAAAGTATATCTGCACCTATGGGGTTCCACAATCCAAAATATAGGCATATCGAGCAAAGAGTATCGAAAGATTATTGTCTAACACAGGTTTGGAAAGAGAATTGTCATTGTAAAGCATGCTTGTATGGAATGAAGACTGTCGAATCAAACTAGTCTGGATAGAAACTCTTTTTCTTATTTCTAATGTCACTAACTATAAGAACAAAACAAGAAAACAAATTCAACTGCATAAAACATCAAGAGAAAACAAATGATCGAACTTTAAAAAACAGAAACTCTGATCAAAACTGTCATTCCCCTTTGATAATTTGACAATTCCAACTCCTAATGACATCAGTAGGCTCGACGCATCATTTTTTTCGGCTTCTTTACAAAACTCAATCGAATTTGCTTAAGACGTCTCTTCTTCCTTGCCATCTTCTCAGGAAAAGTTTCCCGCTTCTTCTCCTTCTTCGCAGCCTTTGGCTTCTTCTTCAAGAATCTCGGATCCGCCTGATATGCCTTTTGTGTCAAAGCCACCCCTCTCTTTTGAGCCTCATTAAACAGGGCAGTGGCTCTATCAGCACGGTTGTGAGCATACAGTTTTCCGATCAACAGATCATAACTCTTGATCCCAGGCTCACATCCATCCTCCTTCATCTTCTTGAAAACACGCATAGCATGATCAATCCTCTCAATACCACACAAAATCTTCATGAATCCATAGTAGGCCTTCTTATCAAGAGCCCCACCGAACCCGGCCGACTTCATCCTATCAATCATTTCATCCCCTTCCCCAATCCTCGCTGCCTGATACAAGCTTCTGATCAACACAAGGAACGTAGTTTCATTTGGATAACAACCCCACTGACCCATTCTATGAAACAAGTTCAAAGCATCCTCGGTCTTCCTAAGCTTACACAAATTACTAATCAACACATTGAAAGTCTCCGCATTTCTTGGAACCCCATGAGTGTCCATATCCACCAAGATTTGCTCGGCCTCCAAATGAAGGCGAAAAGGATCCTTTTTCCTACAAAGCTTAGAAACGCAGTCAAGAATGGCATTGTAAGCAGTGGTACCAATCTCAAACCCTCCTCTATACATCTCCCCAGCCAATCTTCGAGCCTCCTCAAGCTTCCCATCAATACACCAACCCTTGATAAGCAAATCACAAATATACTCATCAGGGAAAAACTCATTGGCCAAACTTTTCACCATTTTCTCAGCATTACTCGCAAACCCATTTTCACAAAGCTTCTCCACCACCAATCTAAGCGAAGCTTTGTCCCTCTTAAGCCCATAGTCCTTCTCCATCCTCTCAAAGAAAGAAACAGCCTGTGCGGGCCTCCCAGCTCTCACCAGCCTATCAATGGAGGAAGCAAAGGTTTTGGGCCCAGCAACCCCACCTGCACTAACAATCACATCATGGGTCGCCTTGAAATCCTTTCTCCTACCAAAATAATCCACAAAATACGAGAGGGTCTCATCGGTGTGCTCAAAAGTAGGGTTTGAGATGAGCCAATCGTTAAACCCTATAACTGCACGGCCGGCATCAGGGGACAGATTGAGCACGGACTGGACCAGGGAAGGAGTCGGGGTGATGTGGGAGAAGCTCAATTGTAGGCGTTGGGTAACAGAGAGAGGATCGGAGCTAGGGTCTATGAGGAGTTCAGAGGAGAGAGACTGAGCTAATTGGGATTGATCCGAGTCGTGGGCTGGTGAGGTTGAGGAAGAAAAGGTTTTAGAGACACAGAAATGAAGAAGAGAGAGAAAGTGAGAGCTTGCTGTTGTGGTAATGGCTGGTTGGGCATAGTGGAAATGGGTGGGTTTTCTTGAGTGAAACAGAATGTGGGTTTGAATAGTTGGAGAAGAAGATGGTGATGAAGACGAGGTAGAGAGGTAGCGGAGCAAGAGTCTCCGGAGTTGCAGAGGCTGTAAAGGCCGCATTTTGACAGAGACGGAGGTGAAGAAGCTCACTGTGAGAGGAGAGATTTTGATTCTTGAAGGAGGAAGTAATGAAAACCTAAACGTTCGTGCATTACCAGAACGCAGCGTTTTGATGACTTTCTATTAATTGGGCTGCTCTTAGAACCTAGCTGGGTAGGCAAACATTAGGCCCAATAAGAAAGACATTAACCCTACTAAAGCAATATGGGTCAGCTCAAACAGTTCAAACAACGGGTCATAATATGTCCGCTATCTATCCGATTTGATTTTGTTGGGCTTTAAACCCACAAATAATCTTCTTTATTTTTTTTTCTGGATCGAACAAAATCGTTCTTGTAATAAGGATTCAAGTAATTAGGAGATTTATCTCTGCACTTGACCTGAGGTCCTATGCTTGTGTAAAAATATTTTTAAAAAATCAACAAACAAAATCATTCTTGTGCGTTACTGTTTTGTATCAGACAGATTCAAACCAGAATTTGCACATGCTTCTGCACAAAAGTAGTGTACTTTATGTGTTTGATAATTCAAATGGAAAGACATGGATACGGATGTGATTAAACTCTCTAAGTCGCTCTTGTGTGTGACTAGGCTAGGAAATGCTACCTATATCCAACTGATGATAACCAGCACCGACTTATAATTCATTACTCATCACAAGCTTTTTAACTCAAAGTAGCTATGCTTTGCAGACCTAAACATCTTTTGGCGGCTAACACATGACATGAGCAGTGAAATTAATCTCAGAAACTACCCAAATGTATCTTTTAGCAACTTAATTATCTCACTAATTTTATATTCAAATTAAGGGGCCTTGTTGCGCGCGCATATTGAACTTGTTGCACACCATTATATGTGTTAGATTGCCAAAGGGTTAGTACTGATCTGATCACAGACACAACCTTTTTTTTCTTCTTTTTTTGAGTCAGAAAAGTGAGAAATAGCAGTGCTCTCTCTCTCTCTCTCTCTCTCTCTCCGCGTAACCATCATTGCTGTGATTGTCATCATTATAATCACATATAATTAATGATAAAGATGGCGAAGAAGGGACGCATAATTAGGCATGTAGAATGTACATGTCTGTGTGGATCCCATTTCACACTAAGATCTAAGATAGCATAAACAAAGATAGCAGCTAACTTATTTGGACCTGCATATGTACTCAAAGGAATATAATTAGCTATCCAAGTGTGAACCCTTTGGCACAGCAAAACAACTAGTTTGATTAAAAATTCATGTGCCCTACAACAGGGTCTGGTTTTTCTTCCTACCTGGGATCACGAAGACAAGTTTCGATTGATCCCTTCGGTTGGCATCACTTATTTATGCATGTCTAATTAGTAATTATAATGCTAAGCACTATAATTAGTGGTCCATATGGGAAGTTTTCTCAAATTGTGTTCAGCTTTAGCATGTTAAAGCAGATGTTGGAGAAGCATCCAACAAGAGAATATAATGAACACACACAATAAACAAATTACTTGATGATGACTAGCCACTTTAATCCGCTTGAAATTATGTAAAGCGTTGCGTAGTACAAATATTATAACCATTTTAAAAAATAAAGAAAGAAATTCAGCTCTTAGAATATTTATGTGTGTGGTTAGGGTGGCGGATGATGATTTGCTCGAATGTGCCTCTTCTTTAGGGCTTTCGAACCTCTAGGGTTTTCTAGCAGAGTAGGCAGCCCTGGTTTGTGTAGTACATATTCTTTATTGAAAACTTGGCTTAATTACCCAAAATCATGACCTCCTCATGGCAAGCATGAAGATCAGTGTGGGCCTCATCTGCCATGCATGCTTGTAATGGTGATCACTTTTAAAATTCTTTTAAATGCTTTTTCTATTTTCTAAATTGTCGAAGAAATTTTCAATTCCGTGCTTGTGTACGTGTACATAGAGAGAGATTTAGTTAAGGGATCTCTCAAATATGTTTATTTGAAGAACACCATTGTAAATCCCACTACATATTATATTTCAAATATCCGAATTGTTTAGTTTTTAGATATTCTCTCAAATATCATTTCTACAAAAAAGTCACTTAAACCCCTAAGAATTTGACCACTCAGTTAATAATACCGTGCATAACAACTAGACAGTAGTGTTGGATACTGCCTCAATATAATTAGTTCCAACTATATGCCTTATTTGTTGATGTTTCCACATGTGGAAAGGAACAAAGCAAACCTAGATAGGCATCTTTAAATGCAATGAGAGGTCATAAGAAAAAAAGAACCTTTGCATTGGCTGCAGCCACATCTGACTTATTTTAAATTGGCTAATTATTACTTAAAATTGGTATGCAAGCAAAGGCAGTCGTAACATTCAGTCTTAGCTAGTAATATTTAAATAGGGAAAATATAAAAGGCTTAGAGAATAAGGTGAGGAGACTGATGATTATTGGTGGTCAAATTAAAGGATGATTCCTTTCCTTTTTTCAATAGAAATTCTAGGGTTGTATTCATAATTCAGTCAAAAAAGCCACCGACCACAAGAGTCAATACAAACTAACCACAAAAGGTTATTACAATAATGGAGCTGTTACACGATCTTATTTATTTTGTATTTAACACAACATTTGCAACCCACAAAAAAAAAAAAAAAAAAAAAACAAAACCAAAAAAAAACCTCGAAAATACTGGCTAGCCAGCTAGCTAGATGCCAATTAGTGACTCATAATTCTTTATGAAACTTTTTGCATCCAATACCTTCTGGCATATATCCATGCGTGATGATACGGAAAGTTTTGTGCCCAAAAAAAGTACAGATTTTGTTAACATGACATGATATCGCAGCCATACATACATGATCATGTGGCAAGAATCATGAAAAATATATGGGTTTTTTGAATTATATGAGAGCCAATTATACATATGTAGCAAAGATAGTGATATTTTCGTCATCGGATTCTTATGTACGGATGATATGCCATTTGCTGCTGAACGTATTCACTATACGTAAAATCCGGCCACACCACAAGTTGTTGCATTATTTTTCATATGTTTTCTTTTCCTTCTTTTATGATGGTGAGATTTGAGAATTTGATACAAGGGATAGGAGGAGGAAAGGAATATATAGGGATGGGGGTGTGACTGAGAATCACTTAAAAAGAGAAGAAGGCCAAAAGCAACTTGCATGCATTGATGTGGTCTGGGGATAAAATATATGCAAAAATAGGGTTGGTTAATTGGATATTCAAATCTGTTTGCATCTTTCTTTATAGCTAGAAAAAAAAGGAGCAAAGCTTTTCACAGGCACATCTTCACCAAGATATATTCTTCAGAAGGATTTGGATCTCATAAAAGAGGTGAGCGAGGTGAGAGGTGAGCCATATCATTGTTTGGTTCAGGTTCTTATTCCTTAATCATTTAAAATCTTCTGCAATATCAATCCTAATGATCAAAATAACCCTTTTTATTAGCTATAATCACAGCTAGCCCTAGATTAAGGAATCTTAGCCCTTAATTATTTTCCCTCTTTATAATTTTCACATTCAAAATGCTATACGAGATCGATCGTAGAAGATATGGAAAGAAAAGCATTGCAAGAATAAAGAGGGGGGAGTAAAAGGGAAGGCCAATGTTCATGCATACACACAATGACAAATATGTTGCGAACCAACGAATGAAGTTGTTGTGGACATACTTGAAATTTAAAAGAAGAAAAAAATGTAATTTGGACCACCATCACCATGCATGTATGGAGGATCAATTAATTTGCACCCAATATCTCTAATTAATTCGCAATTAGGATTTAATTAATTATATGATGCTTCGGTCCTCTAGATTAAATAATAATGAAGGCTCCATTATCATTTCTTGCTCATCACTTAAGCAGAGATTAACAATGAAATTAAGGACAAAGGCAACTGGCATTGCATTGATATATAAATGACAAAAAAAGTTTACAAGAAAGTTCCACAAGCCCTGCATATAACAAAGATAGAAGTAACCCAAACCCAAGCTAAGTCTTGTTAATCAAAGTAACCTAAAGTTCACATGCCCTACCCTTTTTTTTATTTTTATTTTTATTTTCGAAGAACCAGAGGCCCTTCCTATCTAACAAAAGCCTAGCTAATTAAAGCTTTTAACATAGTAAATGATCAACTTATTTGATCTCCACCATAGGGCTAGCTAGCCTAATTAACAAACATGCACCACAAGTAAATAGCATTTGATCAGATCACAACCCTAGTAACAGCCTTGCAGACAAGAGAGTGCTTCATTTCCAGAGAAAGTTTCAAGGTCTCAGACAAGTCGACACCTGCAGACTGATCATCACAAGGGACCCACTTGAAGCTCTGCAGCAACTGAGCAAGCCACAGCTCCACAGTGGCCAAGCCCATGGCTTTACCAGGACAGGTTCTTCTTCCAGAGCCAAAAGGAGCCAGCCTTAAATCAGAGCCCATAATGGGAACATCTTCATTCATGATGAACCTCTCTGGTTTGAATTCGTTGGGATCAGACCAGATCTTCTCATCATGTGTAATAGCAAACATGTTGACCATGGCAGTGGTGCCTGCTGGGATGAAGTGATGACCTAAGTGAGTGTCATGGATGGCAAGCCTGGCCCAGGACAAGAGGGGTCCTGGTGGATGCATTCTAAGGGTTTCCTTGACTATGGCATGGAGGTAGGGAAGGTTGGGGAGGTCAGAATCTGATACAGACCGGTTACCGGTGCCTACAACGGTGTCAATCTCTGACTGGGCCTTGGCTTGGATATCTGGGTGTAGAACCATTCTTGCAAGAATCCACTCCAGGAGTATTGCCACTGTATCAGTCCCTCTGAAGATCATTTCCTGAAGTAATGAAATAAAACGTTCATCCTAGCTTATAATGATTATTGTCCTCTTAAATGAATTGGAAAGAAAATAAAATCCCATTATTGTCATCAATGAAATATTAAAACATGACAGTTTCATGATTGGATGAACAAAAGAGAAACTTGTAAAATATGTTTGGATAATAACAAAACAGAAAACAATGGATTCAGAAAACAAGACATGTATAAAATTCTCTTTGCAAAAAGAATAATTGATAGCAAATAGAGAACTGCATAAGAAAATTGGTTTTTAACATAAAGAATCTGAAAACTAACCAGAATAACAATCTAATGAGAAAACGTTTCAAGTATTTCATATACATGTACTTCATTTAAAATGAAAAAAACAAACTTACCCACAGAACTGCAATCATATCAGAGTCGCTGAGTCTGTTCTCCTCCAAATCAAGAAGCACGTCAACAAAATCACCACTTTCATGATCAGCACCCGCAACTCTCTTCACCCTATGCTCCTCTATGATTTTCCCAACAAAAACATTCACTTTTGCCACCAATTTCTTGCACCTCTTCCTCACACCTTGCAAGTCCAACAAACCCAAAAGAGGAAAGTGGTCACTCCAATTGAAAATCCCAAGCAACTCATACCCTTTACTCACCAACTCCTCGAGCTCATGAGCCTCGCCATCATTTTCACACCCTTCTCCAAACTCATAGCTCCTTCCAAAAACACTCATCATGACATTGTTCAAAGACCCAAAGTGTAACACTTTCCTAACCTCGACCTCACCAGCCCTCTCCATCAAGGCCTTCATCTCCTCCACCATTTTGTGCCCGATATTTTCCCGAAACAACCCGAAACTAGCGATTCTTTTCGGGCTGAACAAATGGGTGGCCGAGATTCTCCTCAAGTTCCTCCAATACTCCCCAAAAGGGGCAAAGCCCATTGCTTTATGGAACAAAAGCTCATAAGCAGACTCTTTAATGGGCCGGTCAGCGAACGCAGAGCTATTCAAGAGCTCTTTAGCTGTATCAGGGTGGCTGGAGATGACAAAACGAGTAAACCCAACAGAGAATGCCATTAAAGGTTTGGCCTTTGAGGTCTCAGCAAGCCTAGCTAGAACTCTGTGAGTCAGAGAGCCAGTGAAGGCCAAGACCAACCCAAGAACAGGAAGGCCAGAAGGACCAGGGATGGCAGTTTTTGAAGGGTGTTGAGCTCTGGACTTGGACAAAGCCCAAGCAAGGCCACCAGGTGAGAGCCAAAAGGAGAAAACAGAGACGAAGAGGAAGACACAGAGAAACAACTCCAAGCTTAAGACTGATGAAAACCCAGTTGGTGGAATGAAGAGAGAGTTGGGCTCCATGGACATTTTTTTGACTCCCTGCTCTTTTTCTTAGTGTTTGGTTAGTCAGAAAATGAGCGAGAATATGAAAAGGCAAAGCTTAGGAAACAAGAAAGCCAAGTGGGATTAAAGCTGAGGAGAGGTTGTGGTGTGAGGAAGAGAAAGAAGAGTGTGATGAGTTATATAGAGGGAAATGTGACTCTTCAAGTATTTTAACAGCCGTAAACATTAATTTTACTGCGGTCTCCTAGAAGAATGAATTATGAAATTATGATGCCTTGCTCAATTTTTCGTGGACGGATTTACCCCCGGGTGAAAATGAAGAATCAAACTCTGGTATTTGCGCCGTCTCTTTCGGAAAATATTATGATTCTGATATGCTTTTTCATTTTGTTTCTTGCTTTACCTTGCCCCACATTTATGTATGGAAGTGGAATTGTGCGTACGTTCGATAAGTTAGTTGACGGCATGACAGAGGCCATATGGCATCTGAGAGGTCCATAATGTCAAAATCAATTTAATAAGAAAATCTCAGCCGTTCAATTTTATTTTATTTTTTGGGTCGGAACAGCCGTTCCAGTGTTTATAGCTTTGTTGTTCGTTTGGGGTTTAATTCTATAAGTTAATTATATTTTAGTGTTCTTATTTATTTGGTGTTTGGTGGTTCAGTCATTTATTTGACAGTTTTGTTAGAATTTATTTGAGTTTTTATGAGATTGAATAAATAGGATTATTATGGTCATTTTACTTTGTGATGCCTTGTACAAGATGATGGGATGCTAGAGTTGAAGGACAAGAGATGAGAGGGACATTTCATATAAACAGGAACTGCGCTCGATGGCGCCAAGACGACGGCGGGGTCGAATCGCTTCCAAACCGCATAAATCCGGCCAAATTTTTCGCCACCTAACTGTTTATCTCTCTCTCTCTCTCTTGTCGAATCTCACTCTCTACTTTTGGGTTAGAAATATGACTATGTTCTTAAGGACGAGGCTTCTAGTTTATGGAAATTCATGTTCGCAAAGAAAAAAAATAAGGAACAAATAAATTTTTGTGTGCCTCTTACATCGAGTGACATTTTTGTGCTTGTTATAGAAGAGAATTGAAGCATTTTGGATACTCTTTAATTTTGTTCTTCCTACACAATTTTTGTAGTCGTGTAATATAAAATTATACAAGAATAGTGATGATGCAAAATTAGTGAAATGTCAATCACTGTAATTTTATTGTACCTAACTTCTCTTATAATCTAAAATTTAATTTTGTAGCAAATAAGGGGCTTAATTGTATAAAAGGATTCAGAAATAGTTAATGCAATTTCATGCCCAGATTTATTGCATACTTATAAGCATATACAATGCTAAATTAACAGAATATGGGTTAGAAAAACTTGAAAAATTGGTCGAGGCAAGTACTTGCCATGTCTTTAAGACAATTTACACCTCATTATAATGCTTATGGTTGATCGTCGCTTGTCTGCTAAGATACAATGACCACAATGATCTCTAATATTAGTGCACTATTTATACGAATTTGCAAGTGTCACAATTACTTATAACATGTGTGAGACTTGCCCTATTTATAGATGATGAAGAGCCATTTCCCAAAGTGTGTGACTTTTAAAGTCAAGTGTGCATCTTTTAACTTAAAATGACTTTTAAAGCCATTTCCCATATGTTAGGATCTCTAGTAAGTTAGGTTGGATATCCATTATAACGACTTTTAAGATTTAGGCTTATAAACTCATTCCCCTCGATGATCAACTAACTCTCAAATCATACCACTATTAATTGGATTCATTAGGTTGACTATAAGCTTATGGTGTTAGCGAGATTGAATAAAAACAAATTTGTGATATCTCCCTTTTTATTTTGTACTGTTCGTATCCTAGCCCTTGATACAAAACTGGACATATATTGGCACCAAATATGGTTCATGATGCTGTGAGTGTATGTTACCATCAACAGTACTCTCAAGTTCTTTTTTAAAGTATACATACTTGTGGCTCTAAACGCAGACAGATATATGAATTTATTTATTTTATGTGCTGATTTATAAACTTTTTAGTCCTTTCTGATGACTGACCAACGCATTCAATGAGTCGTAGTGATGACGTTGTGCAATTGAAAATTACATGAAAGTTTATTGTATTTATATATACATAAGTACGTAATTTCCATGAAAGTTTCTTCCAATTCGAACTAATTCATCAATTTGTCAAGTTGTCTTGTTTAATCAAATTCCTCTCATTGTTTATATATATATATATATATATATATGCACTATTGTTTTACTTTTATATTCCAAGATCAATATTTAATAATTTAAAGGGCTTTATGGCATGTTTGGTATCCTACTTGAATCCAATTTTATAAACTCTATTTTTTTTGTCGAAACTTATCCAATTTTATAAACTCAAAAACATATTTCAAATCCAAAACCACAAAAACAGGTTTGGTAGACCCATTTTTAAAAACTCAAACCCAAGAAAAACTCAAAAAACACCTCTATTATTTAAAAAAAGAAAAAAAGAAAGAAGAGGTTTTATAGTTATTTTTTTCTCTCTCTCCTTCCTCTCTTCACTCTTTCTCTCTCCTCCCTCTCTGCACGCTCCACGCTCTCTCTCCTCTCTCTCTCTCTCTCTCTCTCTCATCACTATTGAAAACTCATGTTTTTAAAAAATAAAAAATAAAAAAATCATATATTTTTAATTTATTTTTTTGAGTAGCCTTAAGTTTCAATTCAAGAAAATGAGAGGGATGTGTGAAGCACTGTCTATATAGATTTGTGTATATTGTGCTATTTGCTATGAATTCTGATTCTAATTTCCTCGCCAACAGTACCATCATTATTCTAAATTAGTTTGTGACTGCTCACAAGTCATAAATATCATCTTATGTTGATTCTCATGTATTTTTCTCTTATGCGGACATTCGCACGTTATTATTGTGTGAATGTCATATATTTTTTACTATCTATTCATGCTTTTTTTCTGTTTACAATTGCACACGTGCGTATAAGAGAATAACTATACAGTAATTCAACATTTCATGAATAGTGTAGACGAATCATAAGTTATTTTATTAGTTGCAGTACTTTATGTGAACAGACCTATATATATATAGTTTAAATTACCACGAAATTGAAGTGATCAATTTCCACGACACAAAACCGCGTTGCATGCATTTGGCGCCATGCCACCCCCAAGTCCTCTAGCTAATGGCTGTAATTAATTTAAGGAAGATGTCTAGGAAATGACATAAAAATTTACAAAACATGCTTGTCATATTGACTAATTGTCGCGTGGCTGCCAACTGTAGCTTTTGACCAAAGTGAACCAAAACCCAACTGGTAATTTCTTCCCAACTGTAGCTTTTGCCGAAGCCATGCTAGCTGCACCAGAAAGCATTCATCGTGTCTGCCAAACTAAATCTGGAGGGCCAATTATCGCTGCATGGACATGCTTAATTTATTGTATATATGAAATTGCATGCATATATTATAATAAGCAGCTATTTGCTGTTATAATATTCTGCAGATTCCTTGGTGGACGGTAATATGTTTGGTGTGTTTGCCAAATGAGTAGCAGAAATGCAAATTTGAAATCGCATGAGAATTGTTTATTAATTTACTCTCAACATCTTTAGGACGTACTGAGATATGTTTGCTGCACAATAACCCTACAAGCTGGGTTTCTTCTTCTCTGCTGACCACAAGAATAACGTAATGTTATAATTAATACAATAATATGAATTATTGTATAAGATATATGAAGCTAATCGGTAGACAAGACTCAGACATGTAAAAAAGTTTTGACCATGTTGGATAAAGTAATGGAGTATTGTGTAAAAATATTGGATGCTACGTTTGCAGCTGTAATATTCTTCCTAGGTAAACGCATAGATTCCATAACAACATGCAGACAATATTTGCATACATATGATCACTTATGTTGAACAACGTTAAAAAGCTATGTTGATTTATGTACTACTTTTGGGGTCAAATAATTAAAAGGATCTTTCCAGCTCAATTTGGTACCATCTTGGGGAACATTTACTTGCTTTCTAAGCATAGACCAGGTCAATTGCCTACAAGGTTAAAAAGTCTTGTTATGTTGTTAATTAGAAAATTAATACACATAACTGATTAATCTGATGCCACATGGTATCATGCATCTCAATTTGTACATTAGGCCCTAGGGTTTTTGGTATCTGCGATTCTGCATGACATATGATATATATGCAGCCTTGAACTGAGCAACCTATATTAAAAGAAGAGCAACCTATATTAAAAGAAGATCCCTTAAAGCAAAGGACTCACTAAGTGTAGTGGCTTGGAACAATTGTTTCCTTATAAGAGGTTATGAGTTCGAGTCTTACCACCCGTGTAGTGTGTATGAATTTACAATTTAGTATGTTATCGTCATTCTTAATAGGGAAGGTCCAAAAAAAACATCCCTTAACAAAATTATATATATTAAAAGCTGAAGTATTCAAGGTCCATTTATCTTATTTTATCCGTTAATTTGGGTTAAAGGCTTTCCAATAAAACGTATGGGCTTCAATATATAAAGAGGGTCACTGTCGTGGGCTTCAGTTTATCAAGAGACTCACTGTACAACATTCAGTTATAAATAGAGCAACTGTTAAGGCCCATTTAGATTCTGGAAAAGCCATTTGAAAATGCTCAAAGTCCTCTCATAATTTCGAATGGAAGCTGCAAAGTTATTCAATCAATATGATAACGAGTCTTTATCAGGTTTATACGCAGTTAACGGTGATAACAAAGGTAACTTCCTGGCAAAACGAACTTCAACAATCAATTATTGAGACATCACATACATGGAGTTGAGTTTTAAAAAGTCGCAAGGTTGGTAAAACTGTCAAGCTACAAGTGGGTTTGCTACATCAACATTCTGCAAATGCAATGTGTAATAGTTTAGACATGGCTCCAACTGAAAATCGAATCGAATTATATGATCAGCAGCCATCTGTGCAAGAAATGAATCCATGGCAATAATAGCTGCACTCAACCATTCCATCAGCAAGTTCTGGACATCTGTTTGATGCTGTTATGCCTATAACTTCCCTGACTAAGCAAAACATTCAAAGCCCTGCAAATCTATTCAATTCCTCTAAACCCCCAGTTCCTCCTTCAAATGCAAAGCCAGGTTTTCAAGAGGTATCTCGACATCAAAGCTGTTGCATTCCTTATCTTCCTGATATCCCTCGTGATTCATGGACCGTTAACAGCCAATCATGGTAGCCAAATCCAGTAATGTTGATTGAGCTTGTAAAAGTGAACATTATTGTTGTTTGCCCCACTGCTACTAGCTTCTTCATTCTATGTCTTGTCTTCTGTGGCGAAACACATGATTATTAATACAAGTCACAGATCAATTCTGACAATGTAATGCAATCAATAGGAATCAGAAAGCTAAGTTACTTGTAAAAAAATACATATCACATCACCGGATGCTTGGTATGTGCATGTTGTATAATTTTCCTGCCAAAGATACTGGCAGGCAGCCATTCGATCAACTGCCCGTCTATGCAAAAACTGCCGCTTCTTCTCTTTTGAAGTAGTATTGATACAAAGGAAACTGATTCATGTATCAGCAATGCATATCCAGATTTCGATTCACTAAACTAAGTTTTCGCAAAATTTTCTACAAGCATCACAAAAGGCAAGTCGCAAAGCCAAATCATTGTATACCAACAAGTATGCCCTTCATGCAGCAGAAGACACTTCATGCCACCAACAATTATTGCATCCATTCAGATTACAGACGCAACAGGCTACCTGGTGAAATCCTCAACTTGAACGATGAAGAGTTACTCACAATCAGTGCAATACTAACCCAGAGATTCCATAAATAACTTTGTGTTCTTCACATCTTCTTTGGATTCTGGATATCTTTGTGGCTTGAAAAGTTTCCATAGTCCAACAGGATGCCGGCTTTGAACTTTAACATCTCCTGAAAATCTCCCAAACATTTTTGCACAATCCGGATATGGCTTGACATACAGATTATAGAATCTAAGCCTGCTAGGCTTGACCAGACCCTTTAACCCCACCTCATAACCAAGCCCCCCTTTTGATCTCAAATACTCTATCACATTGTGCCGAGGAATTATTTGCTTCTCAAAATTCACACCCAAATACTCTGGAACTTCAACCAAACAACGACTATTGAATTTCATCCTAAGTATTAAAAACTCAATCTTTCTCTCAATCTCCCCCACCTTATATATAATTGACCTTGGTTCCTTCCACAACACCTCAAAAGCCTCTCTACGAATCAACCCATATCTGCACAAGCAGTCGACTCTCAGTTTCACTTCAAACCCAGCTCTAAATTCTCCCTCACTGAAAATCTTCTCCTTGATTGGTACCCTACATTTCAAAGTCCTCAAGAATTCCAAACACTGCGAGAATTCACCCAACTCCATGCTAAGGATTCTTGGCTCTTTAATAATCTCTCTGCTAATCACATCCACACTAAAGCCGAAATCTTTAAACTCATAAAGCAATGGCTTCAGCCTATCTTCAACCCCAAATCCTATAAACCCTGGAAAAGAACGAAGAACCCTATCAATTCCATCCCTTGGAATTCCGATTCCGGCCAAGAATTCGAGTCTCCTTTGAATCTCCTTCCCATTCATCAAAATCACTCCTGGGAAGCCCTCTAAAACCTTACTAACGGTGCCATCAATAAAACCTAAACCCCTCAAAACCTCCACACTCTTAAAAAAACCATCTGGGTCTATCTGAAATCTCTTAGATTGTTCCAAAACACTCTTAATCATCAATGGGGAAGAACTCAAAAGCACAAAATTTGAGAAGCCCATTTCCCATTTCTTGAGGAACTGAAAGTCCAAAACCCCAGGACAGTCACATATCAAAGAAACAAGGGAATTCTGGGGTATTTTGAAGGATAACAGTATAACCAAAGACTTCTCTAATTCCTGTATGTTGGAATTCAATAAAAAGTGATTCTTTGACAGGAAATTGTGAAGCAGAGAAGATGGGAAGCCATACCTTTGGAGCAGAGTGGCGAGGGAAATCTGTTTCCTGTATTGAGATTGCTGTGAAAATCTGGGTTTTATTGGGTTTGTTGAAAAGGATTGGGAACTTTGGTTTGAGAAAGTTGGGTTTCTCTTGGCGGTAAATATCTCTATGAAGCGCGTAACTGTGGTTCTGGTTGAAATCCTTATGGCCATTTGACAATTCTGGGTTGAGCGCCAACTACATGTGTAACCTTCCCACCACCCAAGTCCGTTTACGCAGATAAAAGCCTAAAAAGGGAAAAAATAAGGGGTGAAGTGACAACAAAACGAGTAAGAGAGAAGTTCATGTGATGTTGTATTGGGGTAATACCGTAATTTACTAATCCCTTCCTGGCACATTTAAATTTTTCTTGTATACTGTTCTCAAAAAATTTGCGTACTCTCACATTTCATTTCCATTGATCTCAGGTGCTGAGGTGACTGTCGATACCCTGTTCTCTAAGAAAAAGAAAGGAACTTCCCGAAAACCCACCAAAAGGCAAAACTATTATACCCACCAAAGAGCGCTCTCATCAAAACTTAAAAAATGCAGAGGCTCCTTCGTTTGAAACTAGCTTCAAACCTCCCCAAAAAGCTCTCAAATCCCACCACCACCACGACTACCTCTTCAATCTTCCACTTTCAACCCCACAAAACGCTTTCTCTCACGAAGCCACCCCAAACCCAAAACTACTTTTTTAGCTCCTTTACCGCACACCCCCTTCACCATCATCTTCATTCATGGAGGTCGCAGCACACTCTCACACAAAAAATTAATGGGTTTCTCTTCAACCCATTACTCAAACGGCAATTTTGTATGGGTTTCTCAAATACCCTTTTGAGAGTCTCAAGCAAGAGTCTTTCAGATTTCAGACTTAGCTTTCTCAGAGCCCAATTTCCCAAACAGAGTTTTCGGTTCAACCCAAATTTTACTTCTCCTCGGAGTCCCTGGTAATGTTTTTGTTTTCTGTTGATCGTCGAAGTTATCTGTTTGATTAAGAAATGAAGGAAAGCTAGTAAATTCAATAACGAATTCCTAGTTTTCTTCCGTAAATTCATTTTTGCTATGATTTCTCCACAGCCTTGATGTTTAATCCGTTGTCTTTTTCCTTTCATACTGTGGAATTCCTGGTTAGAATGTGAGAAATTGTTTCTGGTTTAGTTAGGGTTCTTTCGGTTAATTTGAAGTGTCCTTTTGGCTTATGATTTCGTACTTTCACGGTTGATTTGACCAATGAGAAAAAGGTAAAAGTAAATTAATGTGGCTGGAACAGAAAAGGACGACACGTACCCAATTGTGATGGGTTGACCGTACAAATATTTGTATTTACGTACTTCAAGCCATTGCTTGTTTTTATTCTTCACAAAAGCTCCTGCATTTGCAAATGCTCTTGCCACATTTTGAAAGTTGATTGCTGATAACTGCAAACTTCTTCTGCCCACATAGTACAAGAATGCAGTTTGCCATTACATAACATGTGAATAATGACTTTTGTTAATTGTTATTTAGGAAATCAAGAACAAATCTGCTTGTGCAAAGTATTAGTTGTCATACAACATGAGTAGGTGGAATAGTTTGGGGCCTATAATTCCTTTGTATGTGAAAAATTGCCTTTATATTATTTGGGTTATAGAAAATACAATAAAGGTTTCTGTTTTGTGAGTTTAAAGAAATATATTACTTTGCTTGTGGCCAGGTAGTCATTTTCTCCCCTCTGAATTAAGTATTAATTTGAATTTCAGTTTCTGATTCACAATGTTTCTTCTAATTGTGCTATAAGATAAGTACAGTATCAAAATATGTCATCTTAGTATTGAAGGGAAATATATGGACGAGATAGAATATCAACCAACACTGGTCTTCAGGCAGGAGTTCTTAGATTTTCCACCGCTAACTTCCATCTTGATATCTCATTTTTTGTTTTAAAAAAAAAAAAAAATTTCTTTAGGTATTAGAGCAAGATGCTTCGAATCTCATGATGGCTTATCTATGATAGTTTCTGTTGAGAAATTATCTGGACGTATTAAAGCATAGTAGTTATCATAAGCGTTCTACACTACTGTACTACAGCACTACTGCGGAGTGTAGACTCTGCTCATTCGTATCAAATTTTGCCTATGTGCAGTTTCTTTGGTAGTGTTAATCTTCTTCTCTCAACATAATTTTATTTATTTATTTAAAATTCCATTAGCATGTCATAGGGTTCAGTTAGTTCCTTCTCTTGGTTAAGAAATCAGAAAACCCAGGATCCACTTTGCATCCCCAAGTTTCCTGTCTCAATGTATGTAAGTTATCTTCTGCCAGTAACATGATTTTCTCCTATTCACAGGAGATCATGGTTCCGAAGGGTATCTGATGGTGATGTGGTTTTGGGATTGATTATAGCTAATGTTGCTGTTTTTATTTTATGGAGGATTGCAGATCCTAGCTTCATGGCAAAGAATTTTACCGTGAGTCCCTAATTAACTAAATATTGTCAACTTGTCATAAGACTTTTTTGCCTGAGACACCTCTTCGTGGGATCTCTCTTGTTGAGAAATAAAAGATTTTATATTTGAATGTGAATCCATTGGTTTCTTATAAGTAACTCTTTGCAGCTGCTTATTAGTCTAGTGTGTTAGCATTCCATTTTTCACTTCAATTTGATTTTCTGTAACCAGATTTCATTAGACAATGTTACAAGTGGACGTCTGCACACATTGATAACTTCTGCATTCAGTCATATGGATGTTGGCCATATCATTTCTAACATGATTGGATTATATTTTTTTGGGACGAATGTAAGTTGATTTCCTCAGAAGATTTTTTTTTAAAATTTATTAATTTTCTTTTGTTTCGGGGGGAGGGGTTAGAAACAGTACATCATAACGTTGATCACGTCCAATGTATATGAAGTGGTATATTCAATGAGTTTCAATAATCTTTCTTATTTTTTTGGTGCACTGACCAGATTGGAAGAGTTTTTGGGCCTGAATTTTTGCTAAAGTTGTATCTAGCTGGGGCTGTTGGTGGCTCGGTCTGTTTCTTGGTGCACAAAGCCTACATGGCCGCGTCATCGAAGGTAAAATGATACTCAGCTTATGTGATACAACCATTTTCAAGGATAAAGTTATATAATTCATTGCTTTTATCAAGATGATAATCGACAGATCAACTTTTTCACAAGAAAATGCAAGTAATCAGAGAATGGAAACTCCTGGATGGTTATGTGAATATACAGTCTTGAGTATTTGATCACAATCTGCTGTTTGCAGGGCCGGCAACCATGGAACATGGACCCATCAAAAATACCGGGACTGGTATGCTTTCAGAAACTCTTTACATGCTGTGCTCCTTACTTTTACGGATTGTTTGACTAAGAGTTGAGAATTTTACTCAGGGTTGTTATCTAGATGAAATTTCTTGACCTTTAATTCGTTTCAGTGTTGTGTGTGTTTGTGACATTTAGGGCGCAAGCGGGGCTGTTAATGCTATCATGTTGCTTGATATATTCCTCTTCCCAAAATCTACCCTCTACTTGGAGTTTATCATACCAGTTCCCGCCATCCTGCTGGTAAGTTTGATCTATGTTAGGTGATTGGTTGAGGCTATTAAGAAAATCCTTGAAAACTAACCTCTTCTTTTTTCCATTTTAGGGGATCTTTCTAATTGGGAAAGATGTCTTGAGGATAATAGAGGTACGTTGATTATCTTCCGGTTTTCAAATTTCATTTTGTGTCTCTGTTCATGGTGCATGTCTGGTGTTTACATTGGGCTTGAAACAGGAGTAGGAGTTGAGTCATGGTTATCCTCACTCGATGGTTTTCAGCCAATCGATGATTTCACAGTTCGACCTTGTTTATTGTGCTTGTTTTTATTTTCTGCAAGCATTATCCTTCGAGTGATGTAATGGAGCCAAGTTGGAACCATGTGCAAACTGTCATTCATATAACTGAATGATTTGGAACTCCAAAATTGTCTTTCTGATGCCATCAAATCAATGTTATTGTTATTTTCCAGTCAATTTAATGGTAACATTATTTTGTTATTGTAGGGAGACAGTCATATCTCAGGAGCTGCACACTTGGGGGGTGCTGCAGTTGCAGCCATAGCCTGGGCACGGCTTCGGAAGGGGCGTTTTTGAATTTCGCAACGACTCTGCAGATTACACAACACTAGGAAACTAAGATAGTCCACCATATTAGCCAGTACCTTCCAGCTGGTTGTTCTCCTGATTTGAATTTAGCTTATTATCCATTGATACAGACTTGACAACCTTTCTGAACTCATCTCAATTAGAAATTCTGATGATTCAAACACGTTAAACGATCTTTGTTGAGGAAAAGTAGTATCATGTTACACAAATTGAATATCTTTGTGTATGGTATGCGAATCACAACTCAACAAGTTATCTTTGTACTGCCCAAATCAAGGTTTCCCAAGATTAGCTAGCTATTTACAGAATGGGGAAGGACTTAAAAGCAATTGGGGTAATACCGTAATTTAGTCACTCCCAAGTTACTTTCTTTTTCTTCTTCCCAAATTTAAACCTGTGTGCATACTTTCACATTTCCATTGATCTCAGTTGCCGAGGGACTGAAGCTACCTTGTTATCTAAGAAAAAGGAAGGAACTTTTCCAAAAACCCACCAAAGGCCAAAAAACCATAGTACTCACTGAATAACGCTTTCATCAAAACTTCAAAAATGCAGAGGCTTCTTTCTTTGAAACTAGCCTCAAACCTCCCCAAAAACCTCCCAAACTCCTCCACTACCTCTTCACTCTTCCACTTCCAACCTCACAACACGCTTTCTCTCACCAAACCACCCCAAACTCAAAGCTATTTCTTTAGCTCCTTTCCTGCACACCCGATTCACCATCTTCCTCATTCATGGACGTTTCAGCACACTCTCACACAAAAAATCCATGGGTTTCTCTCCAACCCATTACTCAAACGGCACTTTTTTTTGGGTTTCCCAAATACCCTGGTGAGAGTCTCAAGCAAGAGTCTTTCATCAGAGTTCAAACCTGCTGGTCTTTTCAGAGCCCAAATTCGCCAACACATTTTTAAGTTCAGCCCAAATCAGAGTCCCTCATGGTAAAAGTTTTCTGTTCATGTCGAAGTTATCAGTTTGATTAAGAAAATGAAGGAAAAGCTAGTAAATTCAACGACGATTTCCTAGTTTTCTTCCGTAAACTCATTTTCCCTATGATTTCTTCTCCTCAGCCTTAACGTTTGATCTGTTTTTTTCTTCTTCCACATTGTGGAATTCCTGGTTAGAATGTGATAAGTTGTTTGTTTGAAATTTCCTTTTGGTTTGCATTTTCACGGTTGTTTGTTTTTGACCAATGAGCAAAAGTAAGTGTGCCTGCAACAGGTCAGGGAAGGACGACACGTATCCAATTGTGACTGGCTGACCGTACAAATATTTCCATTTACGTGCTTCAAGCCATTGCTTGCTTTTATTCATCACAAAAGCTCCTGCATTCTTGACTGCAAATGCTCTTGCTTGGCATTTCAAAAGTTGATAACTGCAAAACATCTTCTGCCCACACAAATTACAATAATAACATTTGAAAAATAGTGACTTTTGTTAACTGTTATTTAGGAACTCGTCAAGAACAAATTTGCTTGTGCAAAGTATCAGTTGTCATATAATTAACATGAGCAGGATGAACAGTCTAATATGCCTTCGTATGTGAAAAATTGTCTTCAGATCATTTGTGTTCCTATTTCAATGTATGTAGGCTATTTTCTGTCAGTAATGTTTTCCTCTTTGCAGGAGATCATGGTTCCGAAGGGCATCCGAGCGTGAGGTGGTTATGGGATTGATTATAGCTAATGTTGCCGTGTTTATTTTATGGAGGATTGCAGATGATAGCTTCATGGAGAAGAATTTTACCGTGAGTCCCTCAGTTTGAAATTAAATTATAACATAATGTTGTCAACTTGTCATATGACGTTATTTCTATAACATGATTTCATTTACTTCAATTTCGTAATTTGTTGATTTTCTTCTGTAACCAGATTTCATTAGACAATTTTACAAGTGGACGTTTGCACACATTGATAACTTGTGCATTCAGTCATATCGATGCTGGGCATATCACTTCGAACATGCTTGGACTATATGTTTATGGGATGCATGTAAGCTAATTTTCTCTGAAGCTTTTTTTTTTTCCTAGTAATTTTCTTTTTGGGGGAGAGGGAGGGGGTGGAGACACGTATATATCATAAACTGGTACTGTAAGGTATTAAATTTTGTTTTGGAATATCATTCAGGTGGACAATAATAATATATCATGAAATTGGTCTCTTCCATGATTTATATATAGTGATATATTCAATCAGTTTTACAATCTTTCTCTCTTTTAAATGGTGCACTGATCAGATTGGAAGAAATTTTGGGCCCGAATTTTTTTTAAAGTTGTATCTAGCTGGGGCTGTTGGTGGCTCGGTCTTCTTCTTGGTGCACAAAGCCTACCTGGCTGCGTCATCGAAGGTAAACTGATACCCAGCTTATGTGATACATCCATGTTAGGATATAAAGTTGCATAGGTCATTGCTTTGCATATATTGCTCATGCTATCCTCAAAATTATAATCGAAAGATCAATTGTTCTTGTTTACAAGAAAATGCAAGTAACTTTTATATTGAACGTACAATTTAGAGAATGGTAAGTCCTGGATGGTTTTGTGAATATACAGTTTTGAGTATTTTATGGTATGTAATATGCTGTTTGCAGGGCGGACAACCGATGAAGAAGGACCCATCAAAGATACCGGGACTGGTATGCTTCAGAAACTGTTTACATGTTGTGGTCCTTACTTTTCTCAACAAAACAAGGACAGAGGAAAACATATTCCTTGGTGTTCATTTGCCCAACAAATCTGAACAACAGCTAGCCTAGAAAATGAACTCTAATTCATTTCACTGTTGTGTGCGTTTGTGTGACATGTAGGGCGCAAGTGGGGCGGTTACTGCGATCATGTTGCTTGATATATTCCTCTTCCCAAAATCTACCATCTACATGGAGTTTATCATACCAGTTCCTGCCATGCTGATGGTAAGTTTGTTTCATCAGGTGATTGGTTGAGGCTATTATTAAGCAAATCCTTGAAATCTTACCTCTCCTTTTTCCATTTTAGGGGATCTATATGATTGCGAAAGATCTCATGAGGATAATACTGGTATATTATTTGGTTCTCTTCCTGTTTTCACATTTCTTTGGTGTTTATGTTATTTGGTTATCAAACCAGTGTCACTGTGATTTTCTAGTAAATAAATTTAGTGGTAACATTATTTTGTTATTGCAGGGAGACCAACATATCTCAGGATCTGCGCACTTGGGGGGTGCTGCAGTTGCAGCCATAGCCTGGGCTCGAATTCGGAGGGGACGTTTCTGAACTTTGTACCAGCTCTGCAGATTTCATACCAACAACATTAGGAAACTATGCTAATTAACTATCAGTCAGTGCCTTCCAGTTGGTTGTTCTCCTGGTTGAAATTAGCTTATCATCCATTGATTTGATACAGACTTCATAACTGTCCTAATCCCCATCTTAATGTGAAATTCTGATGATTCAAAATCAAACACATTTAAGGATCGTTCTTTTGTTGAGGGAACTCTCTGGTATGTGAGTCAGAACTCAACAAGCTATCTTGTAGTAGTGACTCTGTGGTATGTTGTAGATGTTTGTGAACAGTTGACTGTTGATTGGTGGGTCTTGTTTTGTATTCTATAGCAAGGTCACACTAATATTCTCTGGAATAAAAGAGAATGCTATCTTCTACGTATAGCCCTGACAAGTTTCTTTGTGGGCTTCCTTCTCAAACCCCATCTTTGTAATTGTACACAAGAAACTTGTCAGAATTATAGTACAAGGCCCATGCGCTATTGGCCTCAAATCCCAAAACTTAAACGATCACTTCTGTTGATATCAAATCGTAAATCTAATGTGACATGTAACGTGTCCACCCAAAAAAAAAAAAAAAAACCAAATTTGTGTTCCAAGCGTAAATGGAATAAAAGCAAAATTTTACCTTTGATTCTTTTATTTTCCTAATAAAGAACGACGTCGGACCTTATATAACAAACCCATCGATGATACCCAAGTTTCAATGTACGTGCATGAAATACAAATGGAGTGGAGACATATAACGTGTCATTGACTAGTTTTTTTCTCTAACAAAGGCAATTTTGCTGAAGTTTATCATGTATCATTTTTTTATGGGTATATGCATAAATTTATTATTTTAGTTTTTAATTTAATTTTTATCAAATAATAATAAATCCCCAAATCACCTCCCTAGTGAACACATTTTTCTCTCATTTCCCAAAGAACAGCATTTATCTCTCTTGTTTTGGACCCTCTGTTTTATTATTTTAATGATTTATTTCCTTATTTGCATGAACTCAATAAAATCAATTCAAACACAGAAAACCCCGATTAAAAAAAAACATCATCTTTGTAATTCAACATCTTTCACTTTTTCGCATTTTCTACCAACTGGGTATCTCTCCCCCGGTTGTTACCCAGAAAATGAGGTGGGAAAGGGTTCAGCTACAGCCCAAACAAGCTCACCAGCAACAGCAGCAACAAGAATTGTTGTGTGAGATATCTGGGCCAGGGAAGAGGTGGGGGCACACCTGCAACGCCATTAAAGAAGGGAGGTTGCTATATGTCTTTGGGGGTTATGGCAAAGATAACTGTCAGACCAACCAAGTTCACGTTTTCGACACTGGTGGGTCTTCCACAAAAGCGAAAAAAATTTCCCAAGATTTTTGCGTTATTTATCTATTTCCATTTTTTTCTATGGGTTTTTGTAATCTTGGTTTTGCCTTATTGCTTGAAATTTTTCTGGGACAAAGTTTGAATTTTTCTGATATACCCTGTAGATTAGCCCATGCGGGTAGTGGGCTTGTAATTAGGGTTTTTGTTGGGTTTAATTTGTTAAATTTTTCATGGGTCTTCTTGTTTGGAATCAATGCTGTGATGGGTTTCTGCAACAATACTTGCGTAGACGCTTAATGAATATGCTAGTGAACTTTGATTTTAGGGGTTTCATTTGTTAACTCCTAAAGTTGTTTTCTTTTTTGGTTTTTTGTTTGGTTATACAATTTCGAATAGTGCTTCCTGTGAGCTCTTTACTTTCATTTTGAATTCTGTTCTAGATGTTAACAGACTAGCACTTTGCATTTGCCTGTGTGTTATTGCATTTTATATGGAGGTAGTTTTGAAATCGTTCAATCTCTCATTCTGAATTGCTGACTGCAGCTACGCATACATGGAGTCAGCCGGTGATAAAAGGAACCCCTCCAACTCCAAGGGACAGCCACAGCTGTACCGCCGTTGGTGATAATCTCTTCGTTTTTGGGGGTACAGATGGGATGAACCCTCTCAAGGATTTGCATATATTAGACACCTGTGAGTGAATTTCTCTCTTCTCTCTTTGCTTTTTTACTGGCTAGCTTTTCTAGTGTGCTCACCCTTGGATTTATCTACACAGTATCAGTTGACTAATGCTATATTATTATGGGTCCAGTAATTCAATCAGATGATTATACGTCCAGGGTGACAATTAACTTATTTTGAAACCAGATATAATCTTTCCATTTACTGGCACCATTACTGTTTAGGGCTGTATCAAATTCTTTATAACTGTAATTACCACCAATGTGCTCACTTATGTTTTTAATGTTTGTGTAGCTTCACATACATGGATATCTCCAAGTTTAAGAGGCGACGGACCGGAGGCACGAGAGGGTCATAGTGCAGCCCTTGTTGGGAAACGGCTTTTTATATTTGGTGGCTGTGGAAAATCATCTATTAATAGCGATGAAGTGTACTACAATGATCTTTACATTTTGAATACAGGTGAGTTTCAATATAAGGTTAGTTTATTGATCACTTTGGTGAAGATTGGCTTGAATGAATTTTATGACACTTTTGTGTGCAAACAATTATCATGCAATTGACTGGACTACTCACATGGATATTATGAGTTTACTTATTTGATCCCACTTGCCTAAGGAACTACAAATGAGGGACAGTGAGCAACTAGATTATAATAGCTGTGGGATTAATCCAATGACACGTAGTCTTATTAACTACCCATTTTGTCTTCAGTCTGCAACCCATTTTAGTTTTGACCTGCAAAGAGGAATAAATGGGTTATGCTGATTCCTTATCCAGCCATCTCTCTCCGCCATCCCCTTTCTCTCTCTAGCTCTCTCTCTCTCTCTCTCTGGTTTAAAGCAGATTTATTCAACTTATTACCTTCCATTTCTATTTAATTAAAAGTTGGCGTTTGGACAAAGGTTCAGATTGGGTAAATTACAGGCTGTGGATTGTGAATCCAAAGAAAAATTACATCAATCTGTCCTTTGGTCTTTCTTAGGTCGAATTGATTTGAAAATTTAATAGATATTTTAAGTTGAGAGAGAGAGAGAGAGAGAGAGAGAAAGAGATAGCTAGGGAGAGGGTTAGAGAGAGAGAAAGTGGATGAGGGAGAGAGATGACTGGATGAGAAGCTGCAAAACACGTTTATTCATCTTAGTGGGTCAAAACTAAATGGCTTTGCTGAATGGTTTTATTGAAGCCAAAATGGTACCTGTGAGGTCTTAAGTGCATAGAAATATATGCCATTGGTTCTATCCTACGGCTTTTATGAACTAGTTGTTCAACATCCCTTGCTTTTAGTCCCTTTGGTGAGCGGATTGATATCTTATTTAGCATAAGTTGTTTGGATAGCATGTGGACCTTCCTAGGGTATGAAGTTGTTGGTGTGCTCTTCATTGAAGTCTATAAGTATTTTGTCTTTGTAGACTCTAGACTGGGAGGAAGGAGGGAGTGAGTATTGTGAGCGTAGGACATCACATTCAGTTTTTATTTTGGCTTGGAGTCACTGATTGATAAAGATAGCACATAATACGTGGTTTACTTCTTTTGTTCTCTTATCTTGTAGAGACGTTTGTATGGAAACATGCTACAACATCAGGCAACCCACCATCTCCACGTGATAGCCACACTTGTTCATCTTGGAAGAACAAAATAATTGTGATTGGTGGTGAAGATGGGCATGATTACTATTTATCCGATGTCCATATCCTTGATGCAGGTATCATAATTTTCTTAAATGACCATTTACAGTTATGTATAATAAAAAATTGTTACATTGGTTATACCTCACTTGTTGATAATATACTTTCTATATTTCTGGAATTTTGTACTTCATTAGATACTCTAATGTGGAGGGAGCTGAACACTTCAGGCCAGCTTTTGCCACCCCGAGCTGGTCATTCAACTGTTGCTTTTGGGAAGAATTTATTTGTTTTTGGGGGATTCACAGATGCCCAAAATCTATACAATGACCTCCACATGCTTGATGTTGGTACGTATCAAGTACTTATCTGAAACATATTCATGTCATTCCGCCACAAACGAGAGAGAGAGAATTCTGTTTTCTTTGAAACATATTCATTCCACATGCACAAGAATGTGAAACATTTTAGGTGATGGTTGACGTCAACCGTCTGTGTCACAATTATATGTAGTTCTCTTATTTGAACTACCAGCTTGATATTTGACATTGGATTTCTAAAGTGAGAGTCACAACATGCATGCCATGGTTCCTTTGGGTTACTTGCTTTTATGAATGGTTTCAGTCTTCTGAGCAACCTTTTTATCTATCCACCTTGGTCTACATGTACTTTATGTTATAGCTTCTTACTTTCTTCCCAGTGGCTTAATGTTTGTGGAATTGTATGATTAATGATACCCACTTCTATCCCAATTGGTACAGATACTGGTGTATGGACCAAGGTGATAACTGCAGGTGATGGGCCTTCTGCTAGATTTTCTGTTGCTGGGGACTGCTTGGATCCTGTGAAGGGAGGTGTACTTGTGTTTATTGGTGGTTGCAATAAAATTCTTGAGGCACTGGATGACATGTATTACTTATACACAGGTTAAGTATTATCTTTTCATTTTTTTCCCTGAATTATTTGGATTATTTTGTTACAGTAAATATTTATCTGTGTTTGAAATCTGATAAAGTCTTACTGACCTGATATAATTTCTAATTTTAGGACTTACCAGGGAGAGTGAACGGAGGCTAGAGAAATTATCTTTGAGGAAGCAATTAAAGCTAAAGTGCCAAGAGCAAAATCTCACTTCTTTTCACGACAAGCCTCTTGTTAACGTTGGAACTGGTGCAGATATGAGGCAACCCATGACAGTTCCATTTTATGCCCAACCATGTAAGTATTACTGATCTAGATACAGATTCCCCTGTTTTCTCTGGGCATCAACGTGTACATATTGCAAAAAGAATCATAATCACATGTCTAAAAGGAATTTGTTCCTGTAATACATCATGCTGATGTAGTGGTTTCCTTTCTTCGGTGCATCAGGATCTAGAACCTTTCCTTTCTTTCTTCCAAGTGGTGAGAAAATGAAAGGGGTGGTTGGTTTGTAGATTTTCTATTCATGTTTATCTGCTTTTGAAGTCTCGTTAGAAGTTCAATGTTTTTCTTTGTCCTGCAAAATTTCTCATGACTATTTAGGGGAACTGCATGAGATCAAGCCCCCTTACACCCTGTGGTGTTTTTTCGGTGGAGTATCCCCTATGGTTTTTTATTTTATTCAAATTTGCAAACTTCTAAGTCATTTAAAAGCAGGTAAATTGTCTGATCCTAGGAAAGTTGTCATTCTAAGGTCACTATCCAGTATTCTAACTCCATGGAAACACGTTTCCAGAGAGTGCTATCATTTGTATGTGTTTTGATTTCATTAGCTTCTGTGTGCACGTATGTTTAAAGTATATTTACTTTGTCTCAATGTTATCCTACAAGTGAAGGATTTACTCGGCTACCATAGGATTCTGGGCTATTGCACTGAACCGGCTACACATTTAGTCTTTTAACCACTTCAAAGGGCCAATAAAGGATATGCCCTCCACTGTTCTATAATATAGATTCTCAGCTAATAAAAGAACAAAGTTTATCAATGGACAAGGAAATAAGGATTTAGGTTATTATAGTATTATATATGCAATCCAAGGGTGTTAGTTTAACCGTTACCTGCAGCTTTACTAGCCATGGCCAAAGTGGTCTTGATGCTTAAGTTTTTTTACCTTGAATGGAAGCTGGAAAGCTTGCCATTTGATTTCTTGTTCTCTTGTCTATTCAATCTCCCTTTGAGTGAACCATTGAAATTCTGAGGTAGAATAAGCCGTTGGATTCTGCAAAAAACAAGTTATGGGTGCAGCAGAAGAACTGTTTGGTGAAATCAAATTTACTGATGGGTAGGCCCTTGGCTTCTTCATTTTTAACTCGTGTCTATATGATTAACATTCTCTAATTGTCAATCCTGATTTTTTTAGATACTACTTTTAAGGGCTGTGTTGAACCAGTAATGCTGTATGTTGAATTGCTGCGAGTATCTGTGTACCTCCATTTGAGGTTTATATTTTAGGTTACCTACTTGCATGAGTTAGCACCTTCTAAATTTGTTTGTGCTGGACTGATATGTAAGATTCAGCTGCATTGTTAGGGAGTAAAGTACTAGTTGCAGTGGACTTTTATTGGTTAATTATGTACTAGACTTAATTTGGCGACTACCTCAAAAGATCTAGTGCTATGACTGCAGGTAGACAGAATATCCCATTGAATCAATCCCAGCTTCTTCTGGGAAAGAAGACATTTCAAGCAAAGGTTACTGAAAAACTTTTTGATGGATATACGATTGAAACTGTCATTGATGGAAAGCCTCTTCGTGGTATCTTGTTTTCCAACAAGCCAGACATTCACAACATAACTACTCCTAATTCCAGCAGGTAAGAATATGGTCAATTTTATGCTTAATATTACTATTCTTTCGAACATCAATCATTGTACCACATTTTCATAGAATGTTTTGTTTAACTTTGATAATGTAATTCCTGAATCAGGAAGCGGGCTGCCAGCGAAGCTGGTGGTTTAATGTCAAATGGTGATTACAACAGCAAATCAAAAACTTCTAGGAACGTCAGGCAAGAGACGGTAGATCACGTACAGGCAGATAATGTTCATGGCAAGGAGTCTGTATCACATGAGCAGACAGAAGCTGCTGCAGTGTCCGTTTCTAAGGATCAAGCATATTCTGATGCTTCTCACCTGCATAAGGTCAGATCTTTCTTTCCCTTGTATTATACATATATCTATGTAGTTTGCATTTAAACTCTGGAATCTTATGCAGGTTAGTGGAAAACCTGATCAGTCAGTGACTCCATTGAAACTGGGTGATAATCAGACAAATGATGCTTCAAGCTTTAACACTGAAGTTGTGGGAGAAGACAGGAGTCACAGGACAACTGATGCACCAAATTTTGACTCTGAAGTTATGAAGGAAAATTTGTCTGCCACAGAAAATACGACTGTCAGCTCTTCCCGAAACCAAGGTAGGAATGTAATGAGTATTCTATTACTTAATTGGCTTTGCTACGGGCTCATCAGCATTGATGCATATGCTACTATAGTGAATTGTTTGAAAGCAATGAAGGAGACTTAAATGCAGATACTGTCAGAAACAAATTTTTATGTCTTTGCTTTTTGTAGGTTTTTCCCTCCCCAAATTTGTATCTCCACTTTTTGTAGATTTTAACCTAATGTATTTTGAGCTGGTTCCTCATTTAAACTCATGTGTGCTTGAAGATAAGTGATGAGCTGATTGGCTGTCCAATTTTGTGATGACAGATGGCAGGAAACTAACTGAAGGACACAGTGAAGCAACATCTGTTTGAAAAAGTGTGGTTGAGGAATGCTTCTGAACATAACCCAAAACGAAAAACCACCGGCTATTTGTACATTCATCATCTCAAGGTGATCATAGATGCATATGACAGGGGATATACAGAATTTTCCAACTCTTGTGATCTGCCACCTCCTAACAGTCCTAGGTCAAAAATTCTAGTTTTATGTAGTTCACATCTAAACCTGGTGGATTATTGATTAGTTGCTATTTCAAACTGAACAGCTTCATACATTATGGGAAAAATATTTTGCTTATCAGAATTTGGTGACTCTTATAGGTATTGCTTCCCTTTTTTCAGCAAAAGAATGAATGGCAATTGCAGTTATCCACATTCTTCTGCTGGCTCTATCTCCCATGAGATGAAAAAGATGTCTTAAATTTACTTCTCTTGTGATCTTTTGCAATCTTCGTTCTGATGGAAATGAATACCTAGAAAATTTTCTCTGGCTGTATTTTGGTACTTTTTTTCGGGGATGAATTTTTCTTTGAAGGTTCCAGTTTAATACATTTGATGCTGGGTCTAGTTTATCAATCTCTTAAACTATTGGGGAAAAAAAAATTATCTTTTAACCTTAAGAAGTGTCATTTTATGTAAAGTAATCTGTGTAAAGCATTACATTTATGTTTGATTCGATTAAAAAAAAGCATTTTATGGGTGATGGATGACGGGGAAGAAGAGTATTTAACCCAAAAAGAAAACTGTGAGCCGTTGACACCCCAAAAAAAAAATCTTCCTCATCACTTTGCCTCCTATAGAGCAGTCACTAATGCCTTTTACAATGTACTCCCTTCCTCTATAGTAGTTTAGACTATCGTTTTCTCTCTAGTAGTTTAGCCTATCGTTTGTATTAAAAAAAAGTTAAGAGTAATATTATTATTTTGAATTGAATACCAAAACAGTCCCTGTGTTTTTACCTTATTCGCCAATTCGGTCATTGTAGCCAGTCATTAGCCAATTTAGTTCTTCTGTCTATATCCGTGAGTCAATGTAATCATGTTCATCCTGGTTTCCCATTGAAAAACTGACTGCAAAATCCAATTGGTTACAAATTACAATAATAAAGGGATCAATAATAGAAAAGTAAGATTAACAAAAATGCTGTTAAATGAACCCTAAAACTAGTTGAGATTACATCCTAATATTTAAATTAAAATGTAAAATTAACTAAGTACATCCTATTTAACTACCAAAAATACCTATAGTACTTAATATAAAAAAATCATGAATAACACCAGCATATGGAAAACTTCTTCCTTTCTTTTGATTTTCTGAATATGGAAAACCAGAGGATATATCATCTTGTAGACAGCCCCAAACCCTTTTATTTTAAACTCTTTTTAAATAAATAAATCAACTCCCTTACTACCTCCTAGCTCCTCCGCAAGTGTATTGCCTTCAACCTAAGACTCTCTCACAGGGACTGTCCCAACCTTGGTTTCTTTGTTTAACATTTCCCTTTTCAAGCATTTCTCCCGATTCTCGTACCTAAAATCCAAAACAGTCTTTCACCTTAGCTTCCCTCCATAAAGACTTCACCCTGGTCAGTGTCACCCCTAATACTAAGGTTTTTGGAAGTGAGATTTTTCGCTTATGTTTAATTTGGGTTGAATATGGTAGGGTGTACTTATTAAACTCACATTTGTTTCACAATTTAATATATCATTTTTGTTCCTTTTATATTAGGGTAAATTAGTAATTCAATAAATAGTTTGATAGTAGAGTCTACTCATTCAATTTTAGGGTTTGTTTAATAGCACCCTTTAAAAAAAAAAAATTTTTTTGACAACGGGGTCTATCAATTCCACAATTAATTCTATAATCATGACCAAAAAAATAATTTAATTATATAATTAGTGTTTGATGCTACACTTACCACATTTTTATGTCATATTTCTATACCACATGATGTGGTATGTCCATATTATATGCTACATCAATTAAATGAATGACGTGTATTTTAATAAATAAAATTAGAAAAACAGAAACTAGTAATTTACATGATGTGGTATGTACACATCAGTTGCCATATCATATGGTATAAAAATGTGGTAAGACTAGTATTATTCTTTATTTTATTTTGTTTTCACTCTTTTAATTAACCCTTGTTTATTAATCCAACATTTAATAGAAAAGAGGGTTTCGTCAAAAAAGACGAAAAAAGAAAGAGGCCCTCTTACTTACGTTCCTAGGGTCATCATCTCCAACAAAAGGAAGGAAAAAACCAACCCTAAAATTCAAACAGTCAAGGCTCAAGGGTGAAGTAGGGAGAGAGAGAGCAGCAACCAACGAACCACTGCTCCTGCTCAATTTGAATATTAGAGAGATGATGATGACTGATATATATATAAAGCAGTGGTGACGGGACAAGTGCGTTTGACAAGGGCGAGGGTTGTTTCGAATGATCCGAACAAAGGATGCCTCCGAAACCGAAACCCTAACCTTGTCAATGTCGTCGGCAAAGGCAAATTAGGCGGCAATATTTTCATTTCTTCGCCCCTACAACCAATGTCAATCCCAATCCAAAGAAGGAGATTAGTGGCTTCTTACAACAACAACAACATCTGGCATTGTATTCCCTCCTCCTCGTACGGTGACCCCTGCCTTGATCTCTTTTTCGACGCCCTCAGACCAGAATATAGAGATGTTAACCCCTGCCTTAAATATCTTGAGCAACTGCTTCCCTTGGCCTGGTCCCACGATCCCCTTACCACCCTCAAGCTCATCTTCACCTTCCATTCAATCTATTTTTCTGAAAAAAAGTTCGACACGGCCGTGCTTTGGCTCCACCACAACCACCCCAAGACTCTGTTACGCAACCTCCACTCTATTGCCGACGTTCCTTTCGTCGACTGTTCCGGCGGTGAGAGTTGGTACCTTGTCCAAATTCTCTACAACGTCCTAGTTCAGAAACCAGACGGCCAAGTTCACGACGCTGCTGCGCATCCGCATCTTCATCCTGAGAGGTACCACGGTGACCCCGATTATAGATTGTTACACGATCGGGTTATACATATTTTCGTGGAGCGGTTGAAATCTGATATTGACAAAATGGAGCAATCTGATTATATCACTGATGCTGCAGCGTGTTGCACTTCCGCACTATTGTGGGACAAGCACCGCACGAGCACAATTTTTCTGCGTGATAGCATTGCGAGAAGGCTTTCCCTTCCAGGATCAGATCAATTAGAAGAGGAGTTTTTGGTGCCTTTGACCAATTACGACAACAAAGAGATTGAAAAGCAGAATCTGGAGGAGTATTTGTACAAGGTGAAAGCAGCAACAGATTTAGGAGGCGGCATTGGCATAATAAAGCCGGATGCTTTGCTTCCGCATCAGATCATAGTATATGTAGGAGATAAGGAGAAGGAGGGTTTCGGCGAAGTAATTGAGCTTCAGTGGAAGGCAATGGTGGACTTGTACCAAAAGCAGGGCGAGGGTTTGAGCAAATTCAAAAACATGTTGGTGGTGCCCCAGTGTCGACTGAAATATCATTTAGAGATTGGTTTGGGACTTTTGGTGTCTGAACTGAGCGAAGAGCCATGGAAAGGAAAGTTGATTGGTGGAAGAGATGAGCCATTCTTCATACGAGGTGATAATGATCTCAAGTCCAAGTGCGAGTTGTGGTGGAAATCCGATAAGTCTAGTGTTTTGGGTGTGATTGATATAATTTTGGAGGTGGGTGTGAATGCGAATTTGAAGGCAGGGCAGATGATTAAGAAGGTGATTGTATTCACCGAACTAGAATCAGGGGAGTTACAGTACCAGTTGCTCCGGAGCGAGTATGAGGCAATACAAAGCAAGTACAAGGACAAAGGGTACGGGAATGATGCGGTGCCACACATTTTGTATTGGGATTGGGATTTTGGGATGTTGTCGGATTCCTGGATTTGTACACAACATCCAGGCTTCACGATGTTGATGGGCTCCTCCGACAATTTGGTCAAGTCCTTCTGCCACAATGCCGGGGAAATTGGTCCGCACCATCTCATGGAAGCAACCATCGCTGGCAAGGAGTATCAAACTTTCACTGTAGTCGATTGACCTCTTAACTTCAACTGATGTTGATCGATCACTAGGTAGAATCTTGATTTCAGCTAGATTCCTAAGCATCATTTGCTTTATTATATTATATGGAGTGATATTAATTATGTTTTAAGTTTTGGCTTGTAATTCCATCTTATTTGTCACCGCTTAAAAGTTCATTTGGTAATTGAGTAATATTGATTTGGTATATCAGCTCTCTAAACTAACATCCTTGGGAGCATATAATATCCACGCAAAGGGGATTCAAACCCTGCCATTTCACTCCTCCAACACCTTAATCACCTAAATGATAATACAAAACTCATCAGATAATAATAACAAAGATAAAGTAGGAATAGGTGAGTAAGAGTTGGCTGCAGACAATGGTTAAGGCGGGTGATGTTTTTCATTAAAAAATAAATTAATGACTATTAATTTAATTATAATTAAGGACATGATAGCAAGAATTAATGACACGATAAATTCTATCTCATTTTGGACTCAAATTAATTTAATTACATTAGTGTATGTACAATTACTGCAAATACATGCATATTCTAAAGAAAGGAAAGAAAGGAATTGTGGTAAAGAGTAACATGAATGCAATACAAAAAAGAATTGAAATTAATTAACATGAGTGGTTTCCAAATAACTTAAGTTTTTGAAAAAATAAGAAAGGAGTGATGATGATGAACTGACTTTAAAAAAAGAATTGAGGGCTGATAAAAATTAAGAACCGTCGTAAAGGAATCACTACAGTAGTGTAGTGGTTTCATTCAGACTGATTGATATTGTCAGCAGCCTTGGTCTCTCAGCTTATGCAGTTTTGTTTTGCTTGTCTTACTCCCCCAATGGCAACAACATATTGGAGACTGACTCTACAAGATCAAGACCTTCTCAAGTGCTTGAAGCTGCAGAAGCTCATCATATTAATTCTTCATCATTGTCAAAAACAAATGAAACAACACCACATCTTCTCCCTCATCAAATTGTAATTAAGATTTTGTTTTTTGGCAGATCTGGGCAGATCTGATTTTTCTCTCTCAAATCCATAATACAAGGGCAATATAGGTATTTAACACACACAAATAAACTAAAAAACTGCTATAGTTTTTAAATAGTATAGGGTTTATTTATAAAACTATGTCTAAGATTGGGTATATAACTAAATTTCTATATTAAGAATCGATATTGAGGTTGAGGAGAAGCACCTAAACAATTTACAGCAGCCTAGACATATAGGAAATAATTCAAAGTAAAGGAATCTAGTTCTTGAAACCTATCTAATATAGCAAATTAAATTATAAGGTAATTCCAATCCAAATTCAATGGATTTATTTGGTATTCTTGATTGCCACCACATCCATATGATCATATCCACACCACCGGTTCAAGTTGAGTCTCAATCAGTCAACTACCTCCAGAGTTTGATACTCTTCGTGAGCGATGGCTGCTTCCATGAGATGGTGCGGGCCAATTTCCCCACCATTTTTCAAAAAGGACTTGAACATATTGTTGGAGAAGCCACTCAACAGCGTGAAGCCTGGATCTTGTGTACAAATCCAGGGTTGATCGGTCTCGTTGAAATAAAAAATGTGAGGCACTGAGTCATCCCCGTACCCTTTATCCCTAAACTTGCTCCGAATGGCCTCAAACGTGCTCTGTAGTGCGTAGTACTGAACATCCCAGATGGGGCTGTCAGTAGGTTCTAGATCTTTGGTGAACACAATTACCTTCTTGATCATCTGCTCTGCCCTCAACTTCTCATTCACAGCCACTTCCAGAATCAAATCAAACACCTCCAAAAATTCCTTATTACATTCCACCAAGGAGGTCCAGCAGGTCTCCACGGTTCTCATAAATTCGAACTTGGACGTAAGATTATGTCCTTGTATCAAGTCTAGCTGATATTTTCCATCACTGTATGTTATTATCTTTCCTTTCCATGGCTCTTCATTCACTTCAGACACCAGAATTTCCAACCCTGCCTCTGCATAGGCCTGCTCTGGATAACGCTCATCCAATTTAGGGTTTAGTGAATGAGAGCCCACCACCAAGCAGTCTTTGAATTTTCCCAAACCCTCCCCCTGCTTTATGTCCTCTACCATTGCCTTCCACAGAGCCTCAGCGGCTTCCCGGACGTCCTCCCTTCTTACATATTTTATGATCTCATTTGGAAGCGAAGCATTCCAGCTTTATTATTGTTAGGACCAATTTTTGGTATATTGGCAATTTCCTGTTACAAAAACATAGAGTAGGTCTTTGAGTGTAAACTACAGTTTTCAAGTGACATTCTGCTATCCTGGATCAGTGTGGCTCAGAGACAATGCCAAGGTATGTTTTGCATCCATGCATTCATATTTTCATATTTGCTTGTTTATCAAAAGTGGCTGTAAGATTTACATGACTGATATATGATTTCAGTCTTATATAATCCAGTGCCAGACATCAATGAGTTTTTAACGATGGTTTTATATTCTTTAGTAAAAGGGCTCTTTTGTCTTTACGGCTGGGTTTTTAATTAAGTGGCTTTATTTGTTTTAAAGAAATAATTTATTTGTTAAAAAGCCCATTTTTGCTAAAAGCCTTTTTTGGTCTCTGACCTAGTTTTAAGCGTGTAATAAAAGAAAGGAACTTAGCCTTTTTGTTGGTGGGTCTGCAACATTGAAAAAGAAGAAGAACGACAAAATATTTGCAGAGAGGTTTTTGAGAGTTCATATTGAAAACTCATGTGGCTGTTCCTTGTTAGCCTCCATGAGTGATTAAATAATCATCTTTTCATATATGTGTGAGTTCATGAGCATTATGCATGTTGGTGATCAACAATCGTGCCTTGAGGTGTGAGCAGCCGAGACTAGAGTTGTGCCATCTCTTGTTGACGAAGGAAGACAAGATCGCTGGTTGGGTTGAGTAGCAAAGGCGAGTAGGCAAGTCTGCCTTGTGAGCGTTAGTCTTGTGAGTTGAGACTTGTAAGACCTTTTTGTATTCTTTCTCATAGTGATTTGTTCTCCGGCATAGTGCCCGCAGTTGTTTTCCTCATCTTGAGGTTTTTTACTGCGTCAACATATCGTGTGTCCCCTGTGCAATTGTTTGCGTTTTTATTTGAGTTTATTCTGCTGCGTATTCTGGAATTTTTTGCTTACATGATTGTTACAGTATTTCAATCCTGTCGTGGTGTTTGAATATTAAGAAACAGATCAGTTGGCCATTCTAGGGAATTTCAATTATTCCACCTCTTAGATTGCCTCCTCCTGCTGCTGCTGCCGCCGCCTTCACCTCCTCCAAATACTTCTCAACCACACAGCGCTCTCGGACTTCACGATGGTAGCAATCGGTGAGAACTTGACGATGGTAGTACTTGCTCAAGGGCACCAAAACCTCATTCCTTAGCCGTTCCCACTCATCTGATTGATCTGATTCTAGGGGGAAAAGCCTCCTCCCAATGCTTTCACGCAGCAAAATGGCGCGGGTACGGGCGCGGGCGAGGTGGCCCTTTATAGGGTATTTGTCAGTGAACACTCTGCAGCAGCAGATACGAAACCATCAACATCAAGTTGGTCGAAGTCGTCCAGGTCATCATCATCATTTGAAAACTTCAGTTTCAGCTTGTGGTGCTTCATTTTGTCAATATCAGACTTCAGTAGCTCCACAAAAATATCAATAACACGGTCGTGTAACAACCTATAATCCGGATCAAGGTCATACCTCTCTGGTTGAGCAGGAGCGTCGTTGTCTTGGCCGCCTCGTTTCTGAACTAGAAGGTTGGACAGAATTTGGACAAGTGTATACAAGCCCTCACCATAGGAGACAGAGTTGACAAGGGAGTGAAAATTGCGTAACAGAGTATTTGGGTGGTTGTGGTGGAGCCAAATCACGGCCGTGTCGAACTTCATGTCCCCTAAACTGTAAGTCTGAGCGCTGAAGATGAGCTTGAGGGTGGTAAGGGGATTGTGGGACCAGGCCAAGGGAAGCAGTTGCTTCAGATATTTGAGGCAGACTTTGGTATATCTGCAGTCGTCTGGTCTGAGGGAGTTGAAAAAGAGATCAAGGCGGGGGTCACCGTAGGAGTATAAAGGCACTTGTACCTATTATAAGATGACAAGTGTCATGTCGTGATTTGTTGAGTTAGTTAGATTGCTTAGTCAAGAAGATTACAATGTAACAATATATAAGAAACGTGTAAGCTGGTGATTGCATTATCAAAAAGCAAGAAACAGAAATAGAAAACAAAATCTTTTTCTCTCAGATTCTTCTCATTCTCTTTGATGTTTTCATGGTATCAAGAGCCACAAGGCTAACGCTTCTTCTTCTTCGATCTTGATTCCGCTGTTGTCTTCTCTGTCCGTTCTTGCTCTATCTTCTTTCTACCTGTTCGCTTTGTCCCAAATTTCTTGCCATTTCTTCAATTTCTCAGAAATTCTTGATTACAATGGTGACTGCTTCTCAGTTAGTTCTTGCTCAATCTCCGATTTCTTCTTTAATTCCTTCATGGTAATACAGTGATCTGTAAAACTCGATGATACTAACTACGTTACTTGGAATTTCCAAATGGAGCTTTTGCTTCGCGGTCATGGCGTTCTAGGGTTTGTTGATGGTTCTATGCCCTGTCCTGCTCAATTCACTAGTGCTGCTGAAAATTGCATTGTCTCTGATGCCTATCAGGTTTGGAAAATTCATGATAATGCCTTGATGATCTTAATTACTGCTACTTTGTCCTCCTCTGCAATTTCCTATGTAATTGGTAGTCAGAGCTCTCGTCAAATGTGGCTCCATCTCAAGGAACGATTTGCAAGCATATCTCGGACGAGTATTTTCCAGCTGAAAACCGATCTTCAGAATATTAAGAAGGGTCCTGAGTCTGTTGACCAATATCTTCGAAGATCAAGGATTCCAGGATCAACTTTCTGCTGTTGGTGTCGACATCTCTGATGAAGATATCATGATTCTTACTCTCAAAGGTTTACCTGCTGAGTACAATACTATTAAGGCCGTGATTCGTGGTAGGGAGAGTGTTTTATCACCGAAAGAACTTCGTTTTCAACTTAAGGTGAGGAATCTACTCTTGAAGAAACGCTCGACAAATTCCTTTGCTTTCTGCAATGGCTGTCCACCACATGCCTGCAGTGTTCATGCCGCCTTCTATTATGCCTGCCACCTCAATCTGTGTCATATTCTCCCAATTCATCTTCTGGATTTCGTGGTTCATCTTTTCGAGATCGTGGTAGAGGTCGTCTATCCTATAATACTTTTCAACGATTTCATGGAAAGAATGGTAATTACAATAACTCAAGTGGGATTCTTGGCCGGCCTCAACATGTTCCTCCATTCTCTGGTTCATATCCTGTGCCTACTTGTCAAATTTGCAACAAAAGAGGACATATTGCAGCAACTTGCAATTTTCGATCTACCTCATCTCAATCTGCTGATGTTGAACCTTGTCAAATTTGTTGGAAAAGGAATCACACTGCCCTCACTTGTCACTTGGAGATAGTTATGCTTCTTCTTCCCCTCAAATGAGTGCCATGTCTGCTTCAGTGCATCTCCTTCTCAAGAAGTTTGGATTGCAGATTCTGGGCTACCAATCATATGACTGCAGATATATCCGCTTTGTCTACACCGCTTCTTATTCTCACTGCGATACTATCACGGTGCTAATGGAGCAGGTCTCAATATTGCTCACATTGGAACCTCTATTCTTCCTACTCCAAGTCATGTTTTTCGACTTAACTCAGTCCTTCATGTTCCTCAATTATCTACTGGTTTATTATCTGTGAATCAATTATGCAAAGAAAATAATTGCCGCTGTATCTTTGATGCCACTTGCTTATATATACAGGACATAGCTACAGGAAACTTCTGTACAAAGGCCGAGCAGTAATGGTCTTTATCCTATGCCTCGTCCTCTTAATCATGCTGCATCTTCTGCTGCCTTGCTTGGACAGAAGGTCACTTCAGATCTTTGGCATTGCAGACTTGGACATCCTACAAACTGGGCCAGTTGTGCAACTTGCTTTGGATCAATCTGGTATCTCTGCATCTTCTACAGATTCTGCTATATGTGAAGCTTGTTTGAAGGGCAAATTTACTAAGTTGCCTTTTGCCTTAGTTCCTATTAAATCTGATAAACCATTTCAGGTCATTCATAGTGACCTTTGGGGTCCATCTTCTTGTACTTCTATTGAAGGCTTTCGATACTATGTTTCTTTCATAGATGAATGTACTCGTTACACTTGGATTTTTCCCTTGAGAAATAAATCAGAAGTTTACTCTCATTTTGTGCACTTTTATTCTTTTGTGCTCAATCAGTTTTCTACTTCTATTCAAGTGCTTCAAAGTGATGGAGGGGGGGAGTACATTGGTAATCAGTTTCAGCAATTTTTAGCTTCTAAAGGTATTTTACATCATAGATCTTGCCCTTACACACCAGAACAGAATGGATTAGCCGAACGAAAGAATAGACACTTGATGGAAACTGCCATCACTTTAATGCAAGCTGCCTCATTGTCTGAAAAATACTGGTTTCATGCTTGTGCAACTGCAACTTACTTGATTAATCGACTGCCCTGTCGGCCTCTACATATGCAATCACCCTATGAAGTGTTGTATGGATCCTCTCCTTCTCTTCACCATCTCAGGACATTTGGTTGTGCTTGTTATCCCTCTATGAAGCCTTATAATCATCATAAATTGCAGCCTAAAACTACACAATGTATTTTCCTTGGTTATGCTTCTCAGTATAAAGGATACATTTGTTTTGATACTTATGCAAACAAACTGATTGTCTCTCGACATGTTCTATTTGATGAGACCATTTTTCCCTCTGGTCAACTCAAGGACAAGGGTGGTTCTACATCAGTTTCTTCTATGCCTTCCACATGCTCTCCGCCAACTCATCCTTTATATTTTCCCCAATTTTCATCTGTGGATCATGCTGATTCGGCGCTTCCTTCAGATTCATCATCTTCAACATCTTTGCCGGCTCAAGCTACTACTTCTGTCCTCGATGTTATCTCTACATCTCCTCATGATTCTAGTGCTCCTACCTCTCAATCTCCTGATCTGCATATGGTTTCTCATATTCCTCAGAATCAGCATCCAATGCAAACTAGAAGTAAGTCTGGCATTTTTAAGCATAAAGCTTTTCTCACTACAGATATCTCTACCAATGTTATATCAGAACCTCATACTTATGCCTCAGCTGCTAAAGTTCCTCAATGGCAGTTAGCTATGCAAGAAGAAATGGATGCTTTAAAAGCTCAGGGTACTTGGCAATTGGTTCTTCTACCTCCCAATCGCAATCTTGTAGGTTGTAAGTGGGTTTATAGGATTAAGAAAAACTCAGATGGGTCTGTTGCAAGGTATAAAGCACGTTTGGTAGCAAAGGGGTTCTCTCAAGAGGCTGGTTTGGATTATGCAGAGACTTTTAGTCCTGTTGTAAAACCTTCTACAGTTCGTTTAATGCTTGCTCTTTCTGCTACCTTTGGTTGGAAAATGCAACAACTAGATGTGAAGAATGCTTTTCTTCATGGCATTCTTCATGAGGAGGTTTACATGTCCCAGCCTCCTGGCTTTATTGATTCTTCACATCCCCATCATGTCTGCAAGTTGGTTAAATCACTCTATGGCCTCAAACAAGCCCCTCGAGCTTGGAATGACCGATTCACTAAGTTTCTTCTTACTTTAGGCTTCACAGCTTCATATGCTGATCCCTCTTTATTTGTCTGCAAAAAGTCTGACTCTCTAGTCTTTCTTTTGTTATATGTCGATGATATTATCATCACCGGATCTGATTTAGCTGTTGTTCAATTGATTATTGATCAACTTTCACAGGAATTTGACATGAAAAATCTTGGGGACCTCCATTATTTTCTTGGCCTTCAGATTCAATATCCAGCAGATGGCATCTTTGTTCATCAGTCCAAATATATTCTTGATGTGCTTACTAAGGCCAATCTCTTGGACTGCAAACCTTGTGTTACCCCTTGTCATCCCAATCATAAGCTGCTCAAGGATGGTAGTCTTCCTTACTCAGATCCTGCTCACTATCGCAGTATTGTTGGTGCCCTTCAATATCTCACCTTTACTCGGCCTGACATTGCCTATGCCGTGCATCAAGTTTGTCAGTTTATGCATACTCCTTTGGACACTCATTACTTGGCTGTTAAACGTATTCTTCGTTATCTAAAGGGTACTATGTCTCATGGTTTGCTGTATAAGCAAGGTTCTTTAGACATGACCGCTTTCACCGATGTCGATCGGGCCGGGATCCAAATGATCGACGGTCTACAATCTGGTTTTGTTATTTTTCTTGGCACAAACCCTATCTCCTGGTCTTCCAAGAAGCAACAATCTGTTTCACGTTCTTCATCAAGCCGAATATCGTGCAATGGCCGTGATCGCAGCTGAAATTGTATGGCTTCAGCAGCCTTCTTACCGATCCGCATTGTCCTCTTGTTAAGAAACCGTTTTATGTCTGTGATAATATCTCGCCATGGCTCTGTCTTCCAATCCTGTGCTTCATTCTCGTGTCAAGCACATTGAAATCGATCGTCACTTTGTTCGTGAGAGAGTCACTCGTGGGGACTTCCTTCTTCAGCATGTTTCTTCCTTGCCAAGTTGCGATGTGCTTACTAAAGGCCTCTGCTCTCCTCAATTTGATTATCACTGTTCCAACCTCATGCTTGGTCCTCCTGTGCATGAGGTTGAGGGGGGATGATAGGATATAAAGGCACTTGTACCTATTATAAGATGACAAGTGTCATGTCGTGATTTGTTGAGTTAGTTAGATTGCTTAGTCAAGAAGATTACAATGTAACAATATATAAGAAACGTGTAAGCTGGTGATTGCATTATCAAAAAGCAAGAAACAGAAATAGAAAACAAAATCTTTTTCTCTCAGATTCTTCTCATTCTCTTTGATGTTTTCAAGGAGGAGGAAGGAATAAAATGGCAGATGTCAGCGTTGGAGGAGTTGGAAGTAGCCATTAATCTTCTTCTTCTCGGGATTGGGATTGGAAATGGTGTGGTTGCAGCTGCTGCTGCTAATTGTGGTGGTGGTGAAGAAATGAAAATATTACCTCCTAATTTGCCTTTGCCGAGGACATTGACAAGGTTTTCGAGGCGGCGGCCTCCTGCTGATGCTTTGTTCGGATTCGGAACTACCCTCGAACACACTTGCCCCCCCGGCACCACGGCTTTATTCATCTCAATCATCATCTCTATATATTATTATTTGCTGTAATTTCAATTTGAAAATTGAACAGTGGTTTGTTTTGGGTGCTCTCTCTCTCTCTCTCTCTCTCTCTCTCTCTCTCTGCTGTGAGGACTGATTGATTTTCTTGGCTAGGGTTGTTGGAAAGGAATACAAACAAAACCTAAAATTGAAATTGATTATGGATTCTGGTAGTGACTTGGGCCGCAATCCTTTTCCTTTTTCTGAGGCTAATAACACTTGTACTATATATGTCCACCACCTAATCGGGCCGGGTCATCCATTTTAAGTATCCCTCTTATTTCAGGGTAATCAAGCAACTTTATCCCATTTAAGGTTAATTAGCCTAATTAACTATAACTCTATGGCTAAACGTCCACCACCATGGACTGCTACATTACTGAAGTTGTAATTGGGATGACTTACACCCTTCTAGAAACATCTGTTTGAAAAAGTGTGGTTGAGGAATGCTTCTGAACATAACCCAAAACGGAAAACCGCCGGCTATTTGTACATTCATCATCTCAAGGTGATCATAGATGCATATGACAGGGGATATACAGAATTTTCCAACTCTTGTGATCTGCCACCTCCTAACAGTCCTAGGTCTAAAATTCTAGTTTTATGTAGTTCACATCTAAACCTTGCGGATTATTGATTAGTTGCTATTTCAAACTGAACAGCTTCATACATTATGGCAAAAACATTTTGCTTATCAGAATTTGGTGACTCTTATAGGTATTGCTTCCCTTTTTGGGCAAAAGAATGAATGACAATTGCAGTTATCCACATTCTTCTGCTGGCTCTATCTCCATGAGATGAAAAATATGGCTTAAATTCACTTCTCTTGTGATCTTTTGCAATCTTTGTTCTGATGGAAATGAATACCTAGAAAATTTCCTCTGGTTGTATTTTAGTACTTTTTTTTGGATGAATTTTTCTTTGAAGGTTCCAGTTTAATACTTTTGATGCTAGGTCTAGTTTATCAATCTCTTTAAACTATTGGGAACAAAAAAGATTCTCTTTTAACCTAGCTTAAGAAGTATCATTTTATGTAAAGTAATATGTGTATAACATTACATTTATGTTTGATTCGATTTTAAAAAAGCATTTTATGTGTGATGAATGACAGGGCAAGAAGAATATTTAACCCAAAAAGAAAACTGTGGGCCATTGACACCTCCAAAAAAAATTCGTCCTCATCACTTTGCGTACTATAGAGCAGTCACTAATGCCTTTTACAATATACTCCCTTCCTCCCTAATAGTTTAGATTATCGTTTCCACTCTAGTAGTTTAGATTATCATTTACTAGCCTATCGTTTCCTACTAAAAAAAATTTGGGAGTAGTATTATTATTTTGAATTGAATACCAAAACAGTCCCTCTGTTTCACCTTATTTGCCAATTCGGTCATTGTAGCCAACCATTAGCCAATTTAGTTCTTCTGTCTTTCTCCGTGAGTAAATGTAATCATTTTCATCCCTTTTGCAATTAAAAACTGACTGCAAAATCCAATTGGTTACAAATTACAATAATAAAAGGATCAATAATAGAAAAGTAAGATTAAAAAAAATGTTGTTAAATGAACCTTAAAATTAATTGAGAGTACATCCTAATATTTAGATTAATATGTAAAATTAACTAAGTACACCTTATTTAACTACCAGAAATACCTATAGTTGTAACACCCCGACTCTAAATTTAATCCCATATTTAATTTATTTAAGTGAAATTACGAATCTACCCTTGGGGTAAGGGTAAACTGGTCATTTTCTTATCCTGAAGGATTTTGGGACAACGGGTCATATGGCTATGTAGGTCATGCTGAGACGAATCCGTAGAGATGCGGTAGGCTTGAATTGGAGTTGTAACGAAGATTTGGCGACCAAAAGTAGTCCAGTGGCAAACTTGTAATTATTTCGAAAAGAGTTTGGGTAAAAATTTGATTTCTCTCTCTTCTCTCTCTCTCTCTCTCTCTCTCTCTCTCTCTCTCTGCGTCACACACTTCCCTCCCCTTTCGTTTTTCTCACATTGCCACCTTCCAAGACTACCGCCAAGGCCACATCAACGACCGCCTCGAGACCGGTCCGTTCAAACCGTCACTCCTCCCTCATCCTTTCCTGACTAATCTTAGCCATCACCGTCCACTGTGCTCACGGAATTCGTCGAAAATGAGCCGGTTTTGACATCATACGCATGGTTTTATTGATGAAAGATTTATGCATATGTTTTAAATGGTATACGGGATATAATATGTATTCTAATGTTGAATTTGATGTTCTTATAGCGCTCTAGCAATATATTGTGGGTGTCGACATATTTGAGTATCTTGAGTATGTTTATATGGATTCTGAAATTTTTTATCTATATTGTCTATGTGTGGGGTACTTGGGTTGTTGAGGTGAGATTGTGGAAGGATTTGAGTATGAGGGGTTGTTGAGAGAAGATGTATGATTACACTATGTAAGTACCATCCCCTTGTTACTAGGCTTCCCACACTTGGCATTGGTTGTTCCGGCATGTGGGAAGAACATGTGATTATTAGTCTCACACGTGGCGTTGGAAGTTCCGGCGTGTGAGACACTTCCCATACGTGACGTTGAAATTTCCGGCGTATTGGAAGATTATATATATTATTTGAAATCATCACACATGGCGTTGGAAGTTCCGGTGTGTGATGATGTAGTCTGCGCGCATAGGACTTAGTATTGGAGCTACACGTGGCGTTGGAATTTTCGGCTTGTGAGCTATGGAGTTTCGTCCCGGTTGGACCGCTCATCTCTAGACGCAGACAACACTGAAATCTCGCAGCTAGCCAAACAATCCCCCGGTTGGATTGTTTCCCCAGTACCTTGGTAGTGTGATAAGTATATTGTATATTTCTGTTTGGGCCTAATTTGGCACACCCAGCCCAAAAGAACAAAAGCCCATGTCAATTTTTGGCAGCCACCAACGATCCCTTGTAATTGGGCCAAGATTATACACTCATCCCAACACTGCAGGCCCAAAAGGATAAGGCAAAATTAGACCTAGGCAGTATGGACTAAAACCGGAATCAAGAGCCCAAATCAAAGAAGGCCCAGCCCAGGACCTACCGGACCATGAGAATGACTTGGAAAAGTCAACATTTTCAACTGGGTTGATAAAAGTTAAACAAAGGCAGGCAACAAAGAGGAGACATCTCTGAATCTCTGCCACCAGAAGATCAAATCCCTTTTATATATTTAGAGATAATATTTCTACTCCAAAGAAGGCACCATCTTTCAAGAGATAAGCATGCTATGTTCTCAAAAAGAGATAAGCAGGAAAACAGGGAGTTATTCAAACTGGAAAATCAAACTAACCATCATGGTTTGAGCTCTCACAAGGGGCAATTGGAATTAAATAGGGGTTAGGTTCTCTTTCAAAAATATAAGGAAGTGAGTAGGAACTGATTGAGAGCTTATCTGCCAGAATTGATAAAACCCCTCTTTCTTTACATTTTAAAAATGAAAGATCTTTTGAGAAAATCTGCCGCCCATTTTAAAGAATCAGAAACTCTACTCCAGCATTTCTTATAAATATAGGAGAGGGTGAACAGAGCAAAGGACACACACAAAAAGACAATCAATCAAACAATCAAAAAATCAACTGAAGGCAAAAAACTCAAAATGATCACTTGATCACTGAGAACCTGCAAAACAAACTGGAGCAACCAAAAGCTCATTTGAGCCACGAAAGAAGCCAGCTATAGATCAGAACCTCCAAGTTCAGACTTAGAGAAATAAGTCATTCAAAACGAGACTTCTCTCGTTACAAATTTGGTTCAGCAAAAGCCAAAACAAGCAGAGTTTGAGTTTTTACAAATATGATCAACAAATTTATGAAAAGTCATGATCATACATAATAGGTACCACATGCGATTCGGCTCGGTAATCTTGAAGTCCATACGCCTTCAGGTCAAGAGGCGCAGATTCTCCCTTCAAAAGCCTCCCGGGGCTTGAAGTAGATTAAAGCTCGCCAAAATTGAACTTCGTATCGATTTACAGATGAAGCTAAGCGATTGAAGTTGTTGATTCAATCTAGCCCTTGGATAAGAAGCTTCTATCCGGGCATAAAGGAATTCAGCCTTTTTTGTCTTTTTAGAGTTGATTTTTTCCCTCTCTAAGTATTGTAAAAAGCATTCTGTCTAAAACAATCCACTTTATTATCATTCATTCTTGCCAGAATTACCAATGTTATACTGTGATAAATTGTAAAGTCCTCACCAGTCTGAGGCAGGAAAAGAATTTTCTTGGGAGATATTCCTCACCTAAATTGACAATCACTTGTTTAGAAATTAGTAACTTGGGGCGCAAGTTATCTATTCTTAAGAAGTCTGCTAGAATTTTATTGCTAGCAGTAGCACGTTCGCTGTAACACCCCGACTCCAATTATTTCCTATTTTAATCTAATTAAGAGAAAATATTAATTTACTCCTGGGTTAAGGGTAATTTTGGTCACTTTCGTATCCGGGAAGATTTTGGGACCATGAGTAGTGTGGTTGCGTAGGTGGTACTGAGACGAAACCGTAGACAGGCGGTAGGCTTGAATCGAGATTTAACGAAGTTTTGGCGATCAAAACTTGTTCGGTGCGCACTGTAAATATTCCGAAGGGTTTAGTAAAATCAGATTTTTACTATTTTCACCTCACTTTCTCTCTCTCTCCCGCGTCTTCTCCTTCTCATTCCTTGCGATTTTCCCTCCCCGTCATCGTTCACCGATTGGAAACCTCATCACACCACCACCTCCACCACCTGTCGATGAGACCGGTTCCGTTCGAACCGCCACCTCTCCTCTCTCTTCCCGCCAAGACGGAAACCTTCGGGACTCGCGAAACGCAGGAGAGGCTGCGGAAGTGAACTTCCAGCCGCTCGATCTCTCCTCCACCACCATTTCCGACGGGTAAGGTGAGGTTTCTCATCCATTTTCTGTGTTCTAGCTGGCTGTGGGATAGGTTTGGATCGATTTGCAGTTTAAATTCATGAATTTGAAACCTAGGTTTTGGCCGGTTTTCAATTTGAAATTCCGGCCAGTTCCCGTGCGAATTGGACCTCGTGGTAGTTGAATAAAGTGATCCTGACCTTGAGAAGAAGCTAGGGTAGGAAGGGTGAGCGTTGGTGTGGAGATTTTCCGTCGCCAAAATTTCTCTACACACCCACGCGCTGCCGGCGCGTGTGGCGGCGCGTGGGCAAGGCGGGTGAAGTTGTTTTTCATCCTGATGAGATCCTTAGGATGTCACGAGTGCGTAGGATTTTGCGGATCTCAATTTGGATATCGTTTGACTATCGAACGGATTTCGCATATTGTGCGTTATCCGGGTTCGATAAGTTCTAACCGTTGGATCGTTTTCAAACTGAAGTATGTTGTTCTAGGTACTCTTAGGAACCTATAGGAATTCGCGGATCGTGAATTGGAGCCCCGGATGTTCCGATTCAATAATTTGAAGTTTGGGGAATCGCGATTACCGTACGATCGGGAAGCGATTTCCAAACCTGCAACCGGACCTTAGGATATTCCTTTGGACGTGAGCGCACCGGGAACTTGGGGATTTAAGTATTTCCTTTGTGAATTTCCGTTTTGGAAGTACGTGATGTTAATCAAGGATTTGTATCTTGAAATAGGTACTTCGGTTGATCACTCGCAGCAGGACCCTCACGGGGCCGGGCAGCGTGGGATTATTTGTGAGTGGACTTTATTTTAAGCATATGCATGGTTTTATTGATGAAAGCTTTGTGCATATATTTTAAATGGTGATTTTGATTTAATAAGCATTTGATTGATGGATTTGAATATTCTGATACATCTTGGCTATATATTTTGAGTAGGGATATATATATTTGAGTATGATGATTATGTTGATATGGATTTTGGGATGGCTATCTATATTGTCTATGTATAGAGTATGAGAGGTTGTTGTGGTGAGATTGTGGAAAGATGTGAATTTGAGGGATGGTTGTGAGATGTATGAGTATGGTAGGTGAGTACCATTCCCTAGTTACTAGGCTTCCCACACACGTCGTTGGCAGTGCCGGTGGGGTGGGAAGGCCATGAGATTGCGGGTCTCACACATGTCGTTGGCGTGCGGTGTGTGAGACACTTTCCATACGTGTCGTTGGCAGTGCCGGCGTATGGGAAGAGTATGTGTATTGCTTAAGTATCATCACACACGTCGTTGGCGGCGGTGGGGTGATGATACTGATCTGCGCGTAGGACTTGATATGAGATTTGTGAGCTACACGTGTCGTTGGCAGTGCCGGCGTGTGAGCTATGGAATTCCGTCCCCCGGTTGGACTACTCATCTCCGGACGCGGGTTAGTGTTCGAAATCCTGCGTACCCTAACAATCCCCCGGTTGGATTGTTTCCCCGGTACCTTAGTATGGAGAGAAGTATATATTATATTAAAGTCCTAGTTATATGTATATATATATTTATATATGAGTATTTACGGGTTGGTGAGAGTTGCATATCATTGGGAAATGAGTGGTGGATTTGAGTTGTGGAGTTGTTTTGGACTTTGGGATTTTGTGTTTGAGTTTTGGTTTCTGAATTGTGAAATTGCATGCTAGAGCATTATTTTTACATGGTGGGGTTATTATGTTGATTTAAAGTGAAACTTTATTTTTGTCCACTCACATCTTTCTGTTTTGCGCCCCCGATGAAGTTGCTTCAAGGCGTTCGAGCAAGTCACGAGCTCCAAGCTTGTCGTCGCTGTTAGGTGTGTAAATTCTTTCTACTCCCCTGTTTGTTGTAAACAAATTCTGTAGACGCTCTGTTATCGCCCATGTTAGGCTACTACTTGAGGCCGGAGGCCATTTTATGTTGGATTGTTGTATGTTAAAAGCATGCTGGCAGTTGGAATATATTATGATGTAAATTATGCAGGTTGAATGTTGTTGGGTTTGAGCACTTTACAGGGGAGACTCTGCCAAAATTTTGGTAGAATGTCTTGGATTTTTAGTAAGTGGGCCTGGCATCAGTGTGATGTCGGCACCAAGACGGATCCGCCTCGGGTTGGAAATTCAGGGTCCTGTCATTCGCACACTAAATAAAGTTGACTTGTTGACCAGTCAATGGTTTTCAAGGTAATGGGGAACTTTACCCTTCCATTACAGGAACAAACACGAAACGGGTGAACAATTTCTATTTATATATTTATATATATAGGTGTGAGTGTAAATCAATTAGAATATATGTAATGGGTTGGTAAGAGCAGTATAATTTTTGGAATGAAGCTTATGGCTTGAGTATTTTTTTTTTGGGTTTCAATGAGTTTCAGAGAATAATGTTTTTAAGCATTTGATTATGAATTATGAACTTGCATGTCTTGAGCATTATTTTTACACGGTGGGGTTATTATGTTGTTTTAAATGCAAACTTTGTTTTTGTCCACTCACATGTTTTCTGTTTTGCTCCCCCAGAGTACTCACTCAAGGAGAGCTGCAAGTGTGTTCGAAGCTCGAACTGTGAACTTCATCAGTTAGGCTTTGAGTAATTTTCTTTATACTTAATTGGTTGTTGTAAACTAAATCTGTTAGATGCTCTATTACTGCCATGTTAGGTTTTACTTGTGAGGCCGGAGGCCATTTTATTATGTACTGTTGTATGTTGAAATCATGCTGCTAGTTGGGATTATTTTATGTATGTTATGCAGGTTGAATTTGTTGTGTTTGCTCAATTTACAGGGGAGACTCTGCCAAATTTTTGGTTGAATGTCTTGGTTTTTAGTAAGTGAGCCTGGCATAGGGGTGATGTCGATAACAAGACGGGATTCGTCCCGGTTTATGAGGAATTTCGTGTAACAACCCGAGATCGGCTCGTCGTAGCACGATATTGTCCGCTTTGGGCCCCTTTCTCTGCCCTCACGGTTTTGTTTCTGGGAACTCACGAGCAACTTCCTAATGGGTCACCCATCTTGGGATTGCTCTAGCCCCAACTCGCTTAACTTTGGAATTCCCATGACTCCGAAGCCAGTGAGCTCCCAAAAGACCTCGTGGTAGATGGAGGTAGGCATGTACATATAAGGCACATCACCCCCTCTCCGTTGGTCATCTGGGATGTTACAATCTATCCCCCTTAGGGGCCCGACGTCCTTGTCGACACACTAGCATCACACGGTAGAGTGGCTCGATACCAAATTGTCACATCCTGGGATCGGCCACTGTAGCACGATATTATCACTTTGGGCCCCCTCTTTGCCCTCACGATTTTGTTTCTGGGAGCTTACGAGCAACTTTCGAGTGGGTCACCTATCCTGGGATTGCTCTAGCCTCCAACTCGCTTAACTCGAAGTTCCCATGACTCCAGGTGTAGCCGTGGGTTAAATTTACATATGTGTTTTATTGAGTGTGGTGCGGACCTTGTCATTGGTTACGAAATTCGGGTGAGAACGAGATGTGATTGTGTTAGGAGGTTAAAACCTCGTATGTTGGAATTGAGAAAGTTAGATTATGTAAGTTGCGTTTGGCATTCATAATTGTTATTTGAGTTTATTATTTGCCTTACTTAAGGCAGTATTTGGCTTAAGGATTTTGTTGGTAGTTTGGTTTCGTTTCGATTTATGTGAGGGCCTAAGGCCGAGTTTGTGAATTGCATGAAATTATATTGTGCGTGCTACCTGTTGTGATATTAAATTGTGTGTTATGCAGGTTGGAATTTTTGGGAAATGTTCAATTTACAAGAGAGATTCTGCAAAATTTCGGCAGGAAGTCTCGTGCCCTTATTCCTTTTTGAAAAAAGAGACTATAGTTTTAGTGAGTGGGCCCGATATTGGTGTGATGTTGGGATTTCCATAAGATTCTTCCCGGATTTCGAGAAATTCGGGTCGGGTCCTGTTAATTGGTATCGAGCCACTCTGCCGTGTGGTGCGAGTGTGCCAACGAAGATGTCGGGTTCCTAAGTGGGGTGGATTGTAACATCCCATATCGACCAACGGAGATGGGGTGATGTGTCTTATAAGTACATTCTCATCTCCATCTAGCACAAGGCCTTTTGGGAGTTCACTGGCTTTGGAGTCATGAGAACTCCGGTTAAGCGAGTTGGGGCTAGAGCAATCTCGGGATGGGTGACCTCTCTGCTCGTAAGGACATGAATAACAAATACTAAGGTGAAGGCTTACATTTGATTTGGGTTGAATATGGTAGGGTGTACTTATTAAACTTACATTTGTTTCACAATTTAATATATCATTTTTGTTCCTTTTATATTATGGTAAATTAGTAATTCAATAAATAGTTTGATAGTAAAGTCTACTCATTCAATTTTAAGGTTTGTTTAACAGCACCCTTTAAAAATAAAAAAGAATTGACAACGGGGTCTAACAATTCTACAATTAATTCTATAATACAAATTTATAAATAAACCCAATCCTAGACATGTATTTATAAAAAAACCCAAACACTATTTAAACATAGAAACACACCCAAAATTAACCCCAAAGTCAACTTTTTGGGTGTGTTTATAAATGGGTTTTGAGTGTGTGTAATGATGGGTTTTGGGTGTGTTTATATGTTTAAATAGTGCTTGGGACATTTTGGGTGTTTTAGTGAGCATATCATATCATATGTCACATCAATTAAATGAATACGTGTATTTTAATAAATAAAATTAAAAAACTAGTATTTTCATGAATAACACCCGTCTAAAAATATGGTAAGACTAAGGTTATTCTTTATTTTATTTTGTTTTCACTCTTTTAATTAACCCTTGTTTATTAATCCTACATTTAATAGAAAAAAGAAAGAGGCCCTCTTACTTACGTTCCTAGGGTCATCATCTCCAACAAAAGGAAAGAAAAAACCAACCCTAAAATTCAAACAGTCAAGGCTCAAGGGTGAAGTAGGGAGAGAGATAGCAGCAACCAACGAACCACTGCTCCTGCTCAATTTGAATATTAGAGAGATGATGATGACTGATATGTATAAAGCAGTGGTGACGGGACAAGTGCGTTTGACAAGGGCGAGGGTTGTTTCGAATGATCCGAACAAAGGATGCCTCCGAAACCGAAACCCTAACCTTGTCAATGTCGTCGGCAAAGGCAAATTAGGCGGCACTATTTTCATTTCTTCGCCCCTACAACCAATGTCAATCCCAATCCAAAGAAGAAGGAGATTAGTGGCTTCTTACAACAACAACAACATCTGGCATTGTATTCCCTCCTCCTCGTACGGTGACCCCTGCCTTGATCTATTTTTCGACGCCCTCAGACCTGAATATAGAGATGTTAACCCCTGCCTTAAATATCTTGAGCAACTGCTTCCCTTGGCCTGGTCCCACGATCCCCTTACCACCCTCAAGCTCATCTTCACCTTCCATTCAATCTATTTTTCTGAAAAAAAGTTCGACACGGCTGTGCTTTGGCTCCACCACAACCACCCCCAAGACTCTGTTACGCAACCTCCACTCTATTGCCGACGTTCCTTTTGTCGACTGTCCCGGCGGTGAGAGTTGGTACCTTGTCCAAATTCTCTACAATGTCCTAGTTCAGAAACCAGACGGCCAAGTTCACGACGCTGCTGCGCATCCGCATCTTCATCCTGAGAGGTACCACGGTGACCCCGATTATAGATTGTTACACGATCGGGTTATACATATTTTCGTGGAGCGATTGAAATCTGATATTGACAAAATGGAGCAATCTGATTATATCACTGATGCTGCAGCGTGTTGCACTTCCGCACTATTGTGGGACAAGCACCGCACGAGCACAATTTTTCTGCGTGATAGCATTGCGAGAAGGCTTTCCCTTCCAGGATCAGATCAATTAGAAGAGGAGTTTTTGGTGCCTTTGACCAATTACGACAACAAAGAGATTGAAAAGCAGAATCTGGAGGAGGAGTATTTGTACAAGGTGAAAGCAGCAACAGATTTAGGAGGCGGCATTGGCATAATAAAGCCGGATGCTTTGCTTCCGCATCAGATCATAGGATATGTAGGAGATAAGGAGAAGGAGGGTTTCGGCGAAGTAATTGAGCTTCAGTGGAAGGCAATGGTGGACTTGTACCAAAAGCAGGGCGAGGGTTTGAGCAAATTCAAAAACATGTTGGTGGTGCGCCAGTGTCGACTGAAATATCATTTAGAGATTGGTTTGGGACTTTTGGTGTCTGAACTGAGCGAAGAGCCATGGAAAGGAAAGTTGATTGGTGGAGGAGATGAGCCATTCTTCATACGAGGTGATAATGATCTCAAGTCCAAGTGCGAGTTGTGGTGGAAATCCGATAAGTCTAGTGTTTTGGGTGTGATTGATATAATTTTGGAGGTGGGTGTGAATGCGAATTTGAAGGCAGGGCAGATGATTAAGAAGGTGATTGTATTCACCGAACTAGAATCAGGGGAGTTACAGTACCAGTTGCTCCGGAGCGAGTATGAGGCAATACAAAGCAAGTACAAGGACAAAGGGTACGGGAATGATGCGGTGCCACACATTTTGTATTGGGATTGGGATTTTGGGATGTTGTCGGATTCCTGGATTTGTACACAACATCCAGGCTTCACGATGTTGATGGGCTCCTCCGACAATTTGGTCAAGTCCTTCTGCCACAATGCCGGGGAAATTGGTCCGCACCATCTCATGGAAGCAACCATCGCTGGCAAGGAGTATCAAACTTTCACTGTAGTCGATTGACCTCTTAACTTCAACTGATGTTGTTCGATCACTAGGTAGATTAATCTTGATTTCAGCTAGATTCCTAAGCATCATTTGCTTTATTATATTATATGGAGTGATATTATGTTTTAAGTTTTGGCTTGTAATTCCATCTTATTTGTCACCGCTTAAAAGTTCATTTGGTAATTGAGTAATATTGATTTGGTATATCAGCTCTCTAAACTAACATCCTTGGGAGCATATAATATCCACGCAAAGGGGATTTAAACCCTGCCATTTAACTCCTCCAACGCCTTAATCACCTAAGTGATAATACAAAACTCATCAGATAATAATAACAAAGATAAAGTAGGAATAGGTGAGAGAGTTGGCTGCAGACAATGGTTAAGAGGGGTGATGTTTTTCATTAAAAAATAAATTAATGACTATTAATTTAATTATAATTAAGGACATGATAGTAAGAATTAATGACACGGTAAATTCTATCTCATTTTGGACTCAAATTAATTTAATTACATTAGTGTATGTACAATTACTGCAAATACATGCATATTCTAAAGTAAGGAAAGAAAGTAATTGTGGTAAAGAGTAAGATGAATGCAATACAAAAAAGAATCGAAATTAATTAACATGAGTGGTTTCCAAATAACTTAAGTTTTTGAAAAAAATAAAAAAGGACTGATGATGATGAACTGACTTTAAAAAAAGAATGGAGGGCTGATAAAAATTAAGAACCGTCGTAAAGGAATCACTACAGTAGTGTAGTGGTTTCATTCAGACTGATTGATATTGTCAGCAGCCTTGGTCTCTCAGCTTATGCAGTTTTGTTTTGCTGCAGTTGGAGTTGTCTTACTCCCCCAATGGTAATAAGTAGAGGATTGTATACCATCTTAAAACTATCGAAGGTAAATAAGTTTCTCTTTTTTAGAAGCTTATTTGGAAAGTCTTTGACCTGTGCCCTTCCTTGTAGAATCAGTGATGCTTTTGTTGTAAACTTTGTCTGCGTCTATGTGTAGTTAGCTGATGTAGATGACATCATTTACCTATCTTCCTTTTTCTTAAGTAAACGCAGAGTATAGGTGAATTACATCTAATAGCTCACATTCCCATTACATGGTGCTTTCCATTACATGAGGTGTTGAAGTTATTGTTGTTTTAGCTGCATAGAACTCTTAAGATGTCGGAATTTGTCCCTGTAAAAGTTGATATGTTGGCAAGTACTCTTGTACAGAAGAAAATATGTGCTCGTGCAAGTGGAGGATACTATAGGGCAATGGCAGCAGACACCATTGTTGCAGAAAATCTAACCTTAACTCAGTGATTGTGAGTAGTAGTAATTGGAAAGAAAGAAAAAAATGAATGACAGGAAAAATAATGCAAATATAAAAGTTGTGTAACTCTTGGAAAGAGAGCCAAATTTGGATCAAGCAGCAAGGAAGCATCTCATGGCCAGAAACACAGACACTTATTTATTTAGACACACACACACACACACACACACACCAAAAAGCTTTGCCACACAACCCTCTCTCAAAGAATGACTTTTATGAGCAGCAAGGAATAACCAGCAGTTTAAGTAATGAATCCATCAATAGCACAATAATCTCATTCGGTACTCTAGTACTGCATGCACATATAGTGTAATTGTGATTTGTGGATGACCACAGAGAGAGAGAGAGAGAGTGAGAGAGATGAAGCCTCTCAATAAGCCATATTCTTTGTTTTCAGCATTGTGGTCATATTCTTCATATTATTCAGTTTTAATTTTAGTGTCTGTAGTACCCTTTTTTGTGATATCAGTGCTTGTTTGCACTTCGGGTTCGTCTTCGTCTTCATGGACATGGAGATTTGGCAACAACATATTGGAGACTGACTCTACAAGATCAAGACCTTCTCAAGTGCTTGAAGCTGCAGAAGCTCATCATATTAATTCTTCATCATTGTCAAAAACAAATGAAACAACACCACATCTTCTCCCTCATCAAATTGTAATTAAGATTTTGAATTTTTTTTTTCATGCATGAACATTTTTGGCAGATTTTGTTTTTTGGCAGATCTGGGCAGATCTGATTTTTCTCTCTCAAATCCATAATACAAGGGCAATATAGGTATTTAACACACACAAATAAACTAAAAAACTGCTATTAAATTGAAAAAATTGACAGCTGTCAATTTTTGGGTGTCTTTATAGTTTTTAAATAGTATAGGGTTTCTTTATAAAACTATGTCTAAGATTGGGTATATAACTAAATTTCTATATTAAGAATCGATATTGAGGTTGAGGAGAAGCACCTAAACAGTTTACAGCAGCCTAGACATATAGGAAATAATTCAAAGTAAAGGAATCTAGCTCTTGAAACCTATCTAATATAGCAAATTAAATTATAAGGTAATTCCAATCCAAATTCAATGGATTTATTTGGTATTCTTGATTGCCACCACATCCATATGATCATATCCACACCACCGGTTCAAGTTGAGTCTCAATCAGTCAACTACCTCCAGAGTTTGATACTCTTCATGAGCGATGGCTGCTTCCATGAGATGGTGCAGGCCAATTTCCCCACCATTTTTCAAAAAGGACTTGAACATATTGTTGGAGAAGCCACTCAACAGCGTGAAGCCTGGATCTTGTGTACAAATCCAGGGTTGCTTGGTCTCGTTGAAATACAAAATGTGAGGGACCGAGTCATCCCCGTACCCTTTATCCCTAAACTTGCTCCGAATGGCCTCAAACGTGCTCTGTAGTGCGTAGTACTGAACATCCCAGATGGGGCTGTCAATAGGTTCTAGATCTTCGGTGAACACAATTACCTTCTTGATCATCTGCTCTGCCCTCAACTTCTCATTCACAGCCACTTCCAGAATCAAATCAAACACCTCCAAAAATTCCTTATTACATTCCACCAAGGAGGTCCAGCAGGTCTCCACGGTTCTCATAAATTCGAACTTGGACGTAAGATTATGTCCTTGTATCAAGTCTAGCTGATATTTTCCATACTGTATGTTATTATCTTTCCTTTCCATGGCTCTTCATTCACTTCCGACACCAGAATTTCCAACCCTGCCTCTGCATAGGCCTGCTCTGGATAACGCTCATCCAATTTAGGGTGTAGTGAATAGCCCACCACCAAGCAGTTTTTGAATTTTCCCAAACCCTCCCCCTGCTTTATGTCCTCTACCATTGCCTTCCACTGAACGTCAGCGGCTTCCCGGACATCCTCCCTTCTTACATATTTTATGATCTCATTTGGAAGCGAAGCATCCAGCTTTATTATTCCACCTCTTAGATTGCCTCCTCCTGCTGCTGCTGCCGCCGCCTTCACCTCCTCCAAATACTTCTCAACCACACAGCGCTCTCGGACTTCACGATGGTAGCAATCGGTGAGAACTTGACGATGGTAGTACTTGGTCAAGGGCACCAAAACCTCCTTCCTTAGCCGTTCCCACTCATCTGATTGATCTGATTCTAGGGGGAAAAGCCTCCTCCCAATGCTTTCACGGAGCAAAATGACGCGGGCGCGGGCGCTGGCGAGGTGGCCCTTTATAGGGCATTTGTCAGTGCAACACTCTGCAGCAGCGGATACGAAACCATCAACTTCAAGTTGGTCGAAGTCGTCCAGGTCATCATCATCATTTAAAAACTTCAGTTTCAGCTTGTGGTGCTTCATTTTGTCAATATCAGACTTCAGTAGCTCCACAAAAATATCAATAACATGGTCGTGTAACAACCTATAATCCGGATCAAGGTCATACCTCTCTGGATGAGCAGCAGCGTCGTTGTCTTGGCCGCCTCGTTTCTGAACTAGAAGGTTGGACAGAATTTGGACAAGTGTATACAAGCCCTCACCATAGGAGACAGAGTTGACAAGGGAGTGAAGATTGCGTAACAGAGTATTTGGGTGGTTGTGGTGGAGCCAAAGCACGGCCGTGTCGAACTTCATGCCCTCTACACCGTAAGTCTGAGCGCTGAAGATGAGCTTGAGGGTGGTAAGGGGATTGTGGGACCAGGCCAAGGGAAGCAGTTGCTTCAGATATTTGAGGCAGACTTTGGTATATCCGCGGTCGTCTCGTCTGAGGGAGTTGAAAAAGAGATCAAGGCAGGGGTCACCGTAGGATGAGGAAGGAATAAGACGGCAGATGTCAGCGTTGGAGGAGTTGGAAGTAGCCATTAATCTTCTTCTTCTCGGGATTGGGATTGGAATTGGTGTGGTTGCAGCTGCTGCTACTAATTGTGGTGGTGGTGAAGAAATGAAAATATTACCTCCTAATTTGCCTTTGCCGAGGACATTGACAAGGTTTTGGAGGCGGCGGCCTCCTGCTGCTGCTTTGTTCGGATTCGGAACAACCCTCAAACACACTTGGCCCCCCGGCACCACGGCTTTATTCATCTCAATCATCATCTCTATATATTATTATTTGCTCAATTTGAAAATTGAACAGTGGTTGGTTTTGGGTGCTCTCTCTATCTCTCTCTGCTGTGAGGAATGATTGATTTTTTTGGCTAGGGTTGTTGGAAAGGAATACCAACAAAACCTAAAATTGAAATTGATTATGGATTCTGGTAGTGACTTGGGCCGCAATCCTTTTCCTTTTTCTGAGGCTAATAACACTTGTACTATATATGTCCACCACCTAATCGGGCCGGGTCATCCATTTTAAATATCCCAATTATTTCAGGGTAATCAAGCAATTTTATCCCATTTAAGGTTAATTAGCCTAATTAACTATAACCCTATGGCTAAACGTCCACCACCATGGACTGCTACCTTACTGAAGTTGTAATTGGGCTGACTTACACCCATCTAGAAAACTTTCTTCTGGTATACATGGTAGATGAAGATTACCAATTCTGTTTGTGTGTGTGCAGATACAAAGGAGAGAGGAAGGCTTAGAAGTGTAAGTGTAAGGCCCGGAAATTCAAATGCCAAAAATCGAAAGCAGTAACTCATGAAAATCAAATAAACATATTCAGGAATGCTCTAAAATATGTGAGTAAACTGAAGGGCAGAAGATGAGAGATTTTGAGAAGAGTTTCACAACTGAATTTTTAAGAATATGAAACAACTTGAATTACTAAAACATGGTTTTCTGAAGAAGTATTCAAATACGATAGTTCCATCCTCTCATAAATCTTATTTTATTTTATTAAGCCTCTCATAAATCTTTAGGTCACAATTATCTGTAACTGAAACATGGTTTATATTCTCTCTGCAGAGATTTACAATCTGTTTGGGGGTGGCCAAAATTCACCCAATTTGCCAAGAAAGATTTCCCAGCGGGCGAGAATTCCTAGCGGGCGAAGAATTCCTCGTGGGTGAGATTTCCTAGCCGTCGGAGAATTCCTAGCGGCCGAGAATTTCTAGCAGCTGAAGAATTCCTTGCGGCCAAAGTGCTTTCTCAAAAAGGTGGCCGAGGTCTTTTCTTCAAAGGCTGTGGTGCCTTCTCAAAAATGCGGGCGAGGTGTTTTCTTCGAAGGCCGTGGTGCCTTCGCAAAAATATAGTCGGGCACTTCCTTTTGCAAAAGTGGTCAATCATATCCTTGCAAAAGTAGCCGGACATATCCTTGCAAAAAGTAGCCGGGCATATCCTTACAAAAGTGGCCGAATGCTTCCTTCTCAAAAAGTTGGGTCGAGCACTCCTTAAATACCTTGGTCGGCCACTCCTCTTACAAAAAGCTGGGCTGGGGCGAATTTTCTCCTTGCTCACCTTGGCGCCCTCCTCTCAACACTTGGGCCAGCAAAGTCGGGCCAAGGGAGTTGAAGTTCGGCGGGATGTATGTCTGCCGAGTTTCCAATATTCGAATATTTGAGAACTCAAATATTATCCAATGTAGGGCCAAGCCCAACATCCAATTATTTGGAGTTCCCATACCACCCATCTTGGCGGATGGTCGACGGATGCTAAGCCAACTCTAGAATTCTAAAAAACTCAAGGGGCACAAGGTTCCACCAGATGTCAAGATGAAATGTCGGAGGTCAAGGCCCAAGCCAAGGATTCATGCCCAAGATTTCCGAAGGTCAATGTGCATGTGATAGAGGCCTCACAAGGAAACAAATTAAGGAGATTGATGATAGTTCATAATATTCCAAAACAAGAGAGAATCAAGCAATCAAAATATTTCAACCAATGTAATCCCACGGATTCAAGGGGCGTCAAAAGGAAAGATTTAATGTTGACATTTGGCCATTCAATGGCCAGCCCATGGGCTGACGAATGCCCTATATAAACCTCACCAAACGAAGACAGTAGACACAACATTAGACAGACAAACCTATTTTTCGTCTCCCACTTTTCTTTTCCTAGACTTAGGATTTTACTTTTCATGCACTTAGTGTAGCCAATTCTTCCTTTTCTTAGTATAAATTTAAATTCTCATTCAATTTATGTTTTCTTGTAATTTAAATTCAAGTTTATTTCAATTGCTTTACTTTTCATTGTTATCGCACTTCAATTAAGTTTAATTTCAAGTTCATTTTACTTTATTGTTCTTATTGCTTTCATTTCGTTCTTGCTTTATTTATCGCTTTGATTCATTTTATCGCACTTTAATTCTCGTCTTTGTGTTATTTATCTTTCGCACTTTACTTTACACATTTGTTTTTAAATTAAATTTAAGTTTAAGCACTTGTACTTTACGCACTTATTCTTCGCTTCATTACGTTTCACCTTCAATCTTCATCTCCACCCACTCCACATCATTTGGTCGCTCACATAAAGCCTTGACCCAGAGGTAGTGAAAGAACCTAGGCCGTGAGGAGGTTCCTTGCTCGGCCGAACAATCCTTTGATTAAAGTCAGATCTCGGACGCAAACACATTCATCTACTCACATTCCATTCAAGCCCAAATTCGGGGCTTGGTAGTGACACACCCCGCACTCAAAAAAGAAGAAGGACCAAAAGTTCCTTCCATCAGTCGTCCTGGCCGATAAGAGGGAAACACAATCTATTCAATTTTTGGAAGTTTATTCTTACCTCATTTTCAAAATTCAGGACTCTGCGAAAATTGGAAAATGAGTGAAATTTAATGAACCCAAATGCTTTAATTAATTCCCTCTTTATTAGTTTTTCCTGGAAAACCAAGGGATGGTTATTGTGGGCCCGAGGTCAGGTAGGGTCCATCGACAACAAATAATCTAATCCTATACATGAGCAGACATAAGCTGCTGCAGCGTCGATTCTAAGAATCAAGCATATTCTGATGCTTCTCACCTGCATAAGGTCAGATCTTTCTTTCCCTTGTATTGTACATATATCTATATAGTTTGCATTTAAACTCTGGACTCTTATGCAGGTTAGTGGAAAACCTGATCAGTCAGTGACTCCATTGAATCTAGGTGATAATCGGACAAATGATGCTTCAAACTTTAACACTGAAGTTGTGGGAGAAGACGGGAGTCACAGGACAACTGATGCACCAAATTTTGACTTTGAAGTTATGAAGGAAAATTTATCTGCCACAGAAAATACACTGTCAGCTCATACCGAAACCAAGGTAGGAATGTAATGATTATTCTATTACTTAATTGGCTTTGCTACGGGCTCATCAGCATTGATGCATATGCTATTGTTGACGCAGAAAAATGGTTCTGTCCTTTTCTCGCGTAACTTTGTGATTTTGTTACCTTCGGTATGCTATGACTTCGGTAGTAGTTACACCTGTAAGATAGCAAACGCTCGGTAAGTCCTAGGTACCGGTGTGATACCGGCCGAAGGCTCTCCGATGCTTAAGTAAGTACGGATTTGGTAAGTTTGAACTACAGATCAATAGGCAGTATGCCGTTAGTTCTGATTGATTACCTCCAAGCTGAGATGGTAGCCCTCTTTTATAGGCCTTGGGAGGTGTGCATTTTACTTAGAGTTTCGATGTGGGACTCTAGACATTGATTGTGTGACTGCCACGTGATCCGGATGCCAAGGTTGCCCTAATAGAGCGATCGGTAGGTAAGATGCCGAAGCTAGGTGCCGAATGCTCCCATAGCTCCAGCTTGGTCCACATGTCAAATGTTTATTGGCTGTTCATTTTGGTATAAACAGCTACTATAGTGAATTTGTACGTCTTTGCTTTTTGTAGGTTTTTCCTTCCCCAAATTTGTATCTCCACTTTTTGTAGATTCTAACCTAATGTATTTTAAGCTGGTTCCTCGTTTAAACTCATGTGTTCTTGAAGATAAGTGATGAGCTGATTGGCTGTCCAATTTTGTGATGACAAATGGCAGGACACTAGCTGAAGGACACAGTGAATCCACATCTGTTTGAAAAAGTGTGGTTGAGGAATGCCTCTGAACATAACCCAAAACGGAAAACCGCTGGCTATTTGTACATTCATCATCTCAAGGTGATCATAGATATGCATATGACAGGGGATATACAGAATTTTCCAACCACCTCCTAACAGTCCTAGGTGGCAGATCACATCTAAACCTGGCGGATTATTGATTAGTTGCTATTTCAAATTGAACAGCTTCATACATTATATGGCAAAAATATTTTACTTATCATTATTTGGTGACTCTTATAGGTATTGCTTCCCTTTTTTTAGCAAAAGAATGAATGGCAATTGCAGTTATCCACATTCTTCTGCTGGCTCTATCTCCATGAGATGAAAAATATGGCTTAACTTCTCTTGTGATCTTTTGCAATCTTCGTTCTGATGGAAATGAATACCTAGAAAATTTTCTCTGATTGTATTTTAGTACTTTTTTTTGGGGATGAATTTTTCTTTGAAGGTTCCAGTTTAATACTTTTGATGCTGGGTCTAGTTGATCAATCTCTTTAAACTATTGGGGGAAAAAAATTCTCTTTTAACCTAGCTTAAGAAGTATCATTTTATGTAAAGTAATATGTGTATAACATTACATTTATGTTTGATTCGATTTTAAAAAAAGCATTTTATGTGTGATGGATGACAGGGGAAGAAGAATATATTTAACCCAAAAAGAAAACTGTGGGCCATTGACACCTCCAAAAAAAATTCGTCCTCATCACTTTGCGTCCTATAGAGTAATCACTAATGCCTTTTACAATATACTCCCTTCCTCTCGAGTAGTTTAGACTATCGTTTGAACTAAAAAAAAATTTGGGAGTAGTATTATTATTTTGAATTGAATACCAAAACAGTCCCTGTGTTTTACCTTATTCGCCAATTCTGTCATTGTAGCCAACCATTAGCCAATTTAGTTCTTCTGTCTATCTCCGTGAGTAAATGTAATCATTTTCATCCCTTTTGCAATTAAAAACTGACTGCAAAATCCAATTGGTTACAAATTACAATAATAAAAGGATCAATAATAGAAAAGTAAGATTAAGAAAAATGTTGTTAAATGAACCTTAAAATTAATTGAGAGTACATCCTAATATTTAAATTAATATGTAAAATTAACTAAGTACACCCTATTTAACTACCAAAAATACCTATAGTTATAACACCCCGACTCCAAATTTAATCCCATATTTAATTTATTTAAGTGAAATTACGAATCTACCCTTAGGGTAAGGGTAAATTGGTCATTTTCTTATTCCAAAGGATTTTCGGACAACGAGTGGTATGGCTACGTAGGTCGTGCTGAGACGAATCTGTAGAGATGCGGTAGGCTTGAATCGGAGTTGTAATGAAGATTTGGCAACCAAAAGTAATCCAGTGGCAAAATTGTAATTACTTCGAATAGAGTTTGGGTAAAAATCTGATTTCTCACTCTCTCTCTCTCTCTCTCTCTCTCTCTCTCTCTCTCTCTCTCGTGTCGAGCTTCCCTCTCCCCTTCGTTTTTCTCACAGCTGCCACCTTCCAAGACTACCGTGTTCGCCACCAATGACCGCCTCGGACTGGTCGATTCGAACCTTCACTCCTCCTCGTCCTTTCCTGACCCATCTCACCATCACCATCCACTGTGCTCGCCAGAATCCGTCAAAAATGAGTCGATTTTGACAGCATACACATAGTTTTATTGATGAAAGATTTATGCATATGTTTTAAATGGTATATTGGATATAATATGTATTCAAATGTTGAATTTGATGTTCTTATAGCGCTCTGGCAATATTTTGTGGGTGTCGACATATTTGAGTATCTTGAGTATGTTTATATGGATTTTGGGAAATTCTATCTATATTGTCTGTTTGTGGGGTACTTGGGTTGTTGAGGTTAGATTGTGGAAGGATTTGAGTATGAGGGGTTGTTGAGAGAAGATGTATGATTACACTATGTAAGTACCATCCCCTTGTTACTAGGCTTCCCACACGTGGCATTGGTAGTTCCGCCGTGTGGGAAGAACATGTGATTATTAGTCTCACACATGGCGTTGGAAGTTCCAGCGTGTGAGACACTTCCCATACGTGACGTTGGAATTTCAGGCGTATGGGAAGATTATGTATATTGTTTGGAATCATCACACATGGCGTTGGAAGTTCCGGTGTGTGATGATGTAGTTTGTGCACGTAGAACTTAGTATTGGAGCTACACGTGGCATTGGAATTTCCGACATGTGAGCTATGGAGTTTCGTCCCCCGGTTAGACCGCTCATCCCTAGATGTAAGACAGACTGAAATCCTACGGGCTAGCCAAACAATCCCCCGGTTGGATTGTTTCCCCGGTATCTAGGTAGTGTGATAAGTATATTGTATATTTCTGTTTGGGCCTAATTTGGCACACTCAGCCCAAAAGAACGAAAGCCCATGTCAATTTTTGGCAGCCACCAACGATCCCTTGTAATTGGGCCAAGATTATACACTCATCCCAACATTGCAGGCCCAGAAGGACAAGGCAAAATCAGACCCAGACAGTATGGACTAAAACCGGAATCAAGAGCCCAAATCAAAAAAGGCCCACCAGGACTTACTGACCACGAGAATGACTTGGGCTTTCGAAGAAATCCAAATTAGGCTTGGCATGGTCAAATGAAGAAGGGCGAGCACAAAAATGGACCCATGTGATTTATTCTGACTTGGAAAAGTCAACATTTCCAACTGGGTTGATAAAAGTTAAACAAAGGTAGGCAACAAAGAGGAGACATCTCTGAATCTCTGCCACCAAAAGATCAAATCCCTTTTATATATTTAGAGATAATCTTTCTACTCCAAAGAAGGCACCATCTTTCAAGAGATACGCATGTTATGTTCTCAAAAATAGATAAGCAGGAAAATAGGGAGTTGTTCAAACTGGAAAATCAAACGAACCATCGTGGTTTGAACTCTCACAAGGGGCAGTTGGAATTAAAGAGGGGTTATGTTCTCTTTCAAAAATACAGGGAAGTGACTGTTGAGAGCTCCTCTTTCTTTACATTTAAAAAATGAAAGATCTTTTGAGAAAATCTGTCACCCATTTTAGAGAATCAGAAACCCTAGTCCAGCATTTCTTATAAATATAGGAGAGGGTGAACTGAGCAAAGGACACACACAAAAAGACAATCAATTAAACAATCAAAAAATCAACCAAAGGCAAAAAACTCAAAATGATCACTTGATCGCTAAGAACTTGCCAAAATTGAACTTTGGTATCGATTTACAGCTGAAGCTAAGCAGTTGAAGTTCTTGTGATTCGATCCAGTGACATACTCAAATTCGGCCGGATCGAAGTTTCTATCTAGGCGAGAAGGAATTCCAGCCTTCTTTTTATCTTTTTAGAGTTGATTTTTTCTCTCTAAGTCTTGTAAAATGTAATTCTGTCTAAAACAGTCCACTTTATTATCATTCATTCTGGCCAGAACTACCAATGTTGTACTGTGATAAATTGTGAAGTTCTCACCAGTCTGAGGCAGGAAAAGAACTTACTTGGGAGATATTCCTCACCCAAATTCACAATCGCTTGTTTAGAAATTAGTAACTTGAGCGCAAGTTATCTATTCTTAAGAAGTATGCTAGAAGTTTTATTGCTAGCAGTAGCACGCTCGCACACTAAAGAAAGTTGCCTTGTTGACCAGTTAATGGTTTTCAAGGTAATGGAAAACTTTACCCTTCCATCACAGGAACAAACACGAAACAGGTGAACAATTTGGCACGCCTGGTGGGACTTCTCAGTGTACATACTCCTAAATAAATTTTCTAAAGTATATGAATATTGGAAGTTCTAGCCAGAACCCACGCTGCGCAATGGAAAAAGATCAAGCAACTCTCCGAGAAGGACTGGAGTAAGAAGAAAGTGATGCTAGGCAATCACCCCATGGCGATGAAGTAGACGCTCTAGGGTGGCTCCGGAAGGTTGAATCAAATACAAGAAGCTGTGTTCCGACATGAGGCTACATCACAAAGGAGTCAGGACACTTTAAATAACATGACAACCATGATGCAATGCCAAGTTAGCAAGTAGTTCGGAAGGACCGTGAAGTGCTATGGCGAGTCAATCTCGATGTGGTGGTCCAACGGCTAGACCTCCTTACGGTCCTCCACCAGATTGGCATGACCATATCAGAAAATCCTTTCATCGCAGATAGCTGGAATACCGGGGCATAGAGATCCAACCGAGCAGAGGGGATGAGCCCTTCCCATCCAAGAGCAGAGGGTCGGTTCGGCCACAAGGCCTTGCACGATTCAGTCCAACAAAATCAGCCGAAGCTCCACCTATTCCATAACCTGTGGCCCCACGTGATCAGCCCCGCACTTCTGCGTGATGCACCAGCTGTGTTGCCTTACAGACTCAGAAGGATGGATCCCAATCCATTCCCTCCACCAACAAGAGGCAGAAGAGGCAGAGGAGGAATCAATGTTGAGCCTATTCTTAACAACTATTTTGAGTTATTAAAAATAGCAACTTTAATTCTCGCAAGTGCACGAACCGTTTATAGTAAAGCTTATGTAAATACGAGGTCGATCCCATGGAGAATGGTAACTTGGTTTCAAGTTAAATTACTTAGAATGCTAGAAAAACATAGAATAAAGAAACTGACTGACTAGCTAAAGGTAAGGTCGAATTCAACAATGCATCTTGCTAATTACTCAAGGTATAGGACAGAATCCTAGCACCATACACACACTCGAATTGGAAGGGTTTTGTTGTTGAAATGAAAAGAAGAAAGTGAAATAAAAGTGCTCGAAAGTAAACACTGGACATATTGTGAAACGGTAATTAAGAGGTGTTAGAGCCTTGGAATCCACCAATAATTTTCCTATCCAAGTTATGAATGCATAGAAATTGACTCAAGCTTCATCAACAATAGATTATCGCATACAAGCCTATGGTATCTAGGTGCAGGATGCGTGATTCTCCTAAGGCATGTGATTATGCATGACATCTACACAACACGTGATCTCTAATATGCAACCTAAGCATGGTATCTACGTAGAATAAAGCATACAAGAGTCATTAAGCTCATTGAGAATATGATAATCACACAAGTCCTAGAACATGGTATATGTCCTAGTCAACCTATGATTATTAACCCCTTGAATGATTCTTAGGCCATTCATATGTTGCTTGTGAAAGGAGAGTATAATTGGTGAATATAAACCCCTTCCCAACCTGTGCTAGATGCATAAAATCCTAGTTAGCTACTCCAAGAAAACATACATCAAGCACATAATAAACTAGAGATTAATAACTTGATAATGAAAGCAAGGAAATCAATTAACTATCAAATCATCCATAACATTGAATATTCATGACTAGGGCTTCATCCTAAGCCCTAACTAAATGGATTAGTTAGACATAACTATGAATAAAGAAAATACGAAATACATAGATTGAATAAAGAGAAGAAAAGAACTAGCTGGCAGCAATGTAGTTCCCAGGATAGCTCCAAGCTCTCTTCTCTCTTTGTGGTGAATCTGAATGTGTGTATGAGAGTAATGGATGAAGTGAAAATGTGTATCTGACTCTCCCTTCTGAATGAGTGTGTAGCTCTCTATTTATAGAGTGCAATTTTGTCATCTCCTTTGGCTGGTGAAGCACACCTCCCTTAGCTGCTCCCAACTACTCCAGCTGCCCATACTTGCCAACTGCTCCAGCTGCCAAATACATGCTTTGGTATGGTTTCTTTATGAAAAGCTTGACTTTTGTTCATCCTTCTGAGTTCCTGAGCTAATTTGACTCTCATGTGTGGCTGCTCATGTGTAGCATATGGCTCTAGGGATGTAGCCACATTAAATGTGATGGTAGCCAACATAAAATTTCTGTGAACTTGGTTCAGTATTTGACGTCCTGAGGGCTCTAGATTTATCCAATTGGGCTGAAATTTGGATATGTTATAATAGACACCCATTGGAACAATTTCTATCAAGGATGTCTCCTCATCTGACCTGTGTAAGCTGCTGAAATAAGGCCGGCAAGATGACCTACGAAAAAAGGAACATACCCATGTAATGTTTTATGACTTAGAAAGGTCAACAATTTCAACTGGGTTGATAAAAGTTGACAAAGACGGGCAACAAAGAGGGGACATCTCTGAATCTCTGCCACTAGAAGATTAAATCCTTTGTATATATTTAGAGATAATGTTTCTACTCCAAGGAATGCACCATCTTTCAAGGGATAAGCGAGTTATGTTCTCAAAAAGAGATAAGTAGGAAAACAGGGAGTTGTTCAAACAAGAAAATCAAACTAACCATCACGGTTTGAGCTCTAACAAGGGGCAATTGGAATTAAAGAGGGGTTAGGTTCTCTTTCAAAAACAGAGAAGTGATTTGTCTTAAGAACTGACCATTGATGGTTTATCTGCTAGAACTGATAAAACCCCCTTTTCTTTTTGCATTTAAAAATGAAAGATCTTTTGAGAATTTTGTCGCCCATTATTAAAAGACCCTACTCTAAAGCATTTTCTTATAAATATAAGAGAGAGTGAACAGAGCAAAGACACTCAATCAAACAATCAAAAATCAACCAAAGGCAAAAACTCAAAAGGATCACTTGATCACTGAGAACCTGCAAAACAAACTAGAGCAACCAAAAGCTCATGTGAGCCACAAAAGAAGCCAGTTATATATCAGAACTTCCAAGTTTAGACTTAGAGAAATAAGTCATTCAAAATGAGACTTCTCTCGTTATAAATTTGGTTCGGTAAAAGCCAAGACAAACAGAGTTTGAGTTTTCACAAATATGAAAACCTCAACAAATTTATGGAGAGCCCTGACCAAGCAGAATATGTAACATAGTGCAGTTCCGGCTCAGTAATCCTCAAGTCCACTTCGCCCATTTCGGACCAAATAAGTTGCACCCGTTAAAAAGCTTTCCAAGGATTGAAATATATTAAAGCTCTGTCAAACTCAAACTTTGGTATCAATTTATAATTGAAACTTAGCATTCATTTGTTTGATTCATCTAGCACAGACATACCCAGTGCAGCCCGGATCAGAATATTCTATCCAAGCATAAATGGAATTTCAGTCATATTTTTGTCTTTCTAGAGTTTATGTTTCCCTTTCTAGTTTTGTAAAATGCAATTCTGCCTAAAACAGTCCACTTTATTATCATTTGTTCTGGCCAGAACTACCAATCTTGTACTGAGATAAATTGTGAAGTCTGTTGATGCTCTTTTTCAGAGATGGTCAACTTAGGGAAAAAGGGTTTGTCTTCAGCAGTGGAGAAGGTGTGGACCTTCAATAAGGGCCTAGCATGTAGAAGACAAAGTAGGAGAAGCAGTTGTTAAGCTTCGGACACCGGTGTGGTGCCGGCCGAAGGCTCTCCGATACTTAAGTCAGCTAAGAGCAGTAACTTTAGCAGAGTAACAGTAAAATGTAAGAAAGTAGTTCCCTTTTTTACTAAGGTACTGTTCCCTATTTATAGGGAAGTGAAAGTGGGAGGTTTGTGTAGATTTCAAATGTTGGACTTTGTGCAAGTCGATGTGGTGGTGACACGTGTCACGGAGATTAGGTTTATCAATTAGGACCATCAGCAGTCGGGAGCTTCGGCAGGTGTTTGGTACCTTGGAAGAATGTCTTCCTTCGACAGGGAAGAAGGCGTGTTTGCCTTTGATGCTAGTCGCTTTGAGGCTGAATATGCTCGGTTGATTATGGTGTAAACAGTAGTCCCCCAAGTTTGCGGTCAAAAAGTGACTTCTGGGTTGGGAACTTGTGAGCTTTTTGTGTAATCATGACCAAGCATTCCAGGGTTAGTGGGAGCCGTAGGGCAGTCCCTAGTCCCCCAAGTTGGCAAACTAGAAGTTGCGTTAACTCTTGGAAGGTATGATAAAAGTTGTGTTAGTCTCTAGGACTGTTGGTAGCCAAGTACCTGGACTTTTGGCAAGTCTTTGGAGTCGAGCCCTTGTGTTTCAGGAGCTAGGCTTTGGCAAGTGGAGGATTGGGTAAGCCATTTCTTGTTTCAATGCCTTTTGCCGTTCGGCAAGGAGGCCAAGCCATTCTTCCCTTTATTTTATTTATTTTATTTTTTTATTTAATGGCCTTGGGCTTTTGGAATTAAATGCTTAGCAAGGAACTTGACTTCGAAGAGTGGAGTTCTATGAGGCAAGGGCTAAGTCATTGAGCCAAGTATATCTAGTGTTGGGCCTGTGTGTTTTGGCATGAGGCCTTGGCAAGTGCTGAAGGATTTTGACCCGTTTTAGCTGGGCCTTTTGTGTGGGCTTCGGCAACCATAAAGGGCTAGGGTTTTTAGGATTTAGAGGATGAGGGATAAATAAGTTCCCACAATGCTTGCCGTTCGACAAGACATTTTGGAAAAAAGGCCTTGGCGCCAGCAAGTGCCTGGCTCGTGCACAACCTAGCTTCGGCAAGGTGAGTTCCCGAGAAATTTTCATTTGGCAAGGATACCTAGGCCCCCACTTGTTGTGCTCAACCCTTGCCGAACAGCAAGGGTGATTTGGGAATACTTTAGGGCCTTTGGTGTCTGCGGCAAGGCTAGCTTGGAAGGAAATTTCGTGTTTTTCGGCCAGAAGGAGTTTTTGGGTTTTGGATCTGGGGCCGGAAACCCGTAGTTCAGTGCAGAGGTGGTGTCGGGCCTGGACTATTGGCAGAACCGAGGTGGTCCTCAAGCTTGTTGCATAGTCTTGATCTGTAGGAGCTGGTATCGTTTGGCCACGAGTTTGGGATGGGTTTGGAATGTGAGGACGTTTGAGAGGCCTCCGTTTGATCAGCCAGGCTTTTGCCGTTCGGTGGCCACATACTTCACCAGTCCTCTTTCTAAGTCTTTTTGACTTGGTATGAGGGGGAGGAGGACTTTCGGCTGCAGAGAAATAGGCAATAAGACGATTAGAACATGTGAAAGAAAGGGCAAAACATTACTAGGAAAGCTCAGAACTCTCGAAGACTTTACCAAGTTTCCGATTGACGGTACTCTCATGAACCAGCAGTTTCTTTCCTCTTGTTCCTTCGCTGAATGAGTCGCCTCAACACTGGTTGTTCTACCGAGTTTCACCATCTTCATCTCCATAGGGAAGCTCCAAGTCTCTAGCGACAATGACAAGGATGCAGAAAATGAAAACAAGTCAAGTCAATCTGTAAGAAAATAATAAAAGAAACAGAAAAATGGAAGACTTACTAATCACTTCTTCACTGACAGACTGTCCACCTATGTTCCTTGTAAGGGAGGGTCGATGCAGATAGAACAAGAAATATTAGGCATAATCACAAAGGCGAATAAGTAAAATATGGACGGAATTGGGAGGCTACCTTTTATAACTTGAGCATTGATGTCCTTGATGGTCTGCACCATGAATTTGTGGGTCTCCTCTCTGCGTGAACAGCCCAGAGTCCCACCATCAAAAAGCACCTTGAGTGCGATCGAGGCGGGCCTTGAAATCTAGTTTTCCACCAAGCGTCAAACTTGGCAGAACTGCATGAATTTGGTTCCCAGGCTGGATAAAGAGCATTTGTGCGGTTGTTTATCTTATTTACAGCACATCTGGCATCCTTGTGCACTTCCGGATCATCTGCATCTCTCTATGAAGTAGCCTGATTGCAGCTCCTATAGGATTTGAGTGGGATGAGTGAGGGCAGCCAAGTTGTCTTGTGCAGAAATTGGGATGATAGACTTCGCCCCTAAATGATAATTTGGAGGCTTTCCACCACCATGGGGTAGATCTCTTGGCAAGGTGACACTCAGGAACTTCTTCCAAGTCAATTCAGCTTCCTCTTCTTCTCCTTCTCAAGCAGCCGGTATCCATGCGGAAACTAAGGATAGGTCCTTCGATCACCACATGCCACCGAGCATCGACCTCTTAGTACGCACGAAAAACATCAGTACTCCTCGATTGAACGCTTAGGCACTTCACGACATCGGAGGAGGCCAAAACTTTGTTTTGGCGGAATTATGTCCGAAACCTCGGTTCTAGGAAATAAACTGCGGCTAGATCTGATCATCCGAATGCACCGATGCTAATAGGTTCGGGATTCTCCAGGTGGCGGTGTGTAGGTTCTTGAACAAATGAGCGAATCGTATGCCCAAGCCCACGCGTCATGTGATTGTAAAGGGCTTCGACATGTGCCTATACTCAAGCGAACGCCAAGGAACGATTGGGAAGACAAATTTGTTCAGCCAATACATAATGAACAACATGTGCCGCTGATCCTTGTCCTTCTCAGCACTGAACTTCCTCAAATAATTGGAGAAAAAATAGTTCTGGTTGATTGTGGCTGGAGAGATGGTGAACGGCTTGGACAATTTCTCCTCGTTCTTCCTCCTGTGATAGTCACCCACTGCATCTACAGGCCTTCCATGGGGCCTAAACCCAAAGATCTAAGCCATATCCAGCAAGGTTGGCGTCATTGGGCCCACACGAAAATCAAAGGTGTTATTGGCAGAATTCCAGAAACACAAAACTGCAACAAGCAAATTCTCATCTCTATTAATGGATTGTTTGGATAACAGGATTGCATCATAAATCCTAGCCCTCTTCCAGTGAGCTCCATATCTCGGAAAAAGTCTGTCAATCCAATCTGCCCATTTGACTGGACTGTTCCTCACCTCACTAGATGGGAATGAATGGCTTAGATTCTTGCTGACCCAAGAGTGAGAAGCCAGGGCAGAGGTACTCTCAAAACACAGAGGAGTTTCAGCATCATCTTTAAACAAGCTTGCCATTTTGGCAGGTACATGACCAAACCAGTGAGGACCTAGCACCAGGGTGTTTTCAAAAAGATGAAGGACATTCTCGTCCAGATTCTTTTGGGCAAAAGGTGAAGTTTGCTCAACCCCAATGGCGTATTTATCAACCCGAACCCAGTGATGTAAGCGGGAGGAACTGAGGAGACGAACCTTGGGCACGAGTCTTGGGAGAAGACATGTTTAGAAGTTTTGAGCTAGAAAAAAAAAGGGAAATGGCAAGGAAGGCAGAGTCTGGTCGAAGAAGAAAAGTGAAATTTCTGGGGAAAACTAAGAGAATCAAGGTCTGAAAAGGCTAGGTTTTAGAATGAACAGGAATTCAATTTTCAAAATGCTTAAAAAGAGCTCGGACTCATTGAAAGAAGAAGACGATACGTCACCTAATGATGACTAGCTAGTAACTGGCCATTTTCCCACGAAGACTAGTTCGTGGTAGGCAGACGTGGCAAACATAAGCTAAGAAAAAGCGCGCAAATTAATGGCCAAAATCATTTAAGTCTACAATTCAAAACGATTCGACTTAGGGGCATTGTTTGGGCCTAATTTGGCACACCCAGCACAAAGAAACAAAAGCCCATGTCAATTTTTGGGCAACCACTAGTGTTCCTTTGAAATTGGGCCAAAACACACACTCAGCCCGACAGACTGGAGGCCCAGAAAGACAAGGCAAAATCAGACCCAGGCAGTATGGACTAAAATCGAACGCAAGAGCCCAAAATCCAAAAAGCCCAGCCCATGATTTGTCAAAACCACGACACGAACTTGGGCTTCGAAAAAGAAGAAAAGAAAGAAATCAGCCCATGGCTCAACTCAAAATTAGGCTTAGCATAATTAAAAAAAGAAGAAGCCTAAAAAAGGAGCATACCCATGTGATGTTTTCTGACTTGGAAAGGTCAACAATTTCAACTGGGTTGATAAAAGTTGACAAAGGCAGGCAACAAAGAGGGGACATCTCTGAATCTCTGCCACTAGAAGATCAAATCCTTTGTATATATAGAGAGATAATGTTTCTACTCCAAGGAATGCACCATCTTTCAAGGGATACGCAGGTTATATTCTCAAAAAGAGATAAGCAGGAAAACAGGGAGTTGTTCAAACTAGAAAATCAAACTACCTATCACGGTTTGAGCTCTCACAAGGGGCAGTTGGAATTAAAGAGGGGTTAGGTTCTCTTTCAAAAACAGAAAAGTGATTTGTCTTAAGAACTAAACATTGAGGGCTTATCTGCCAGAACTGATAAAACCCCCTTTTCTTTTTGCATTTAAAAATGAAAGATCTTTTGAGAATTTTGCCGCCCATTATTAAAAGAAAAAAACCCTACTCCAAAGCATTTTCTTATAAATATAAGAGATGGTGAACAAAGTAAAGACACTCAATCAAACAAATCAAAAATCAATCAAGGGCAAAAACTCAAAATGATCACTTGATCACAGAGAACCTTCAAAACAAACTAGAGCAACCAAAAGCTCATTTGAGACACAAAAGAAGCCAATTATAGATCAGAACTTCCAAGTTCAGACTTAGAGAAATAAGTCATTCAAAACGAGACTTCTCTCATTACAAATTTGGTTCAGCAAAAGCCAAGACAAGCATAGTTTGAGTTTTCACAAATATGAAAACCTCAACAAATTTATGGAGAGCCCTAACCAAGCAGAACAGGTACCATAGTGCGCTTCAAGTAATCCTCAAGTCCACCACTTTTGCCCTTTCGGACTAAAGAAGTTGCGGTCTTGCCCGTTTAAAAAGCTTTTCAGGGCTTGAAATAGATTAAAGCTCGCCAAACTCAAACTTTGGTATCGATTTATAATGAAGCTTAGCGATTCGGTTGTTGTGATTCAGTCCACAGACATACCCAATCCAGCCAGGATCGAAGCTTTTATCCAGGCAAAAATGGAATTTCAGCCATCTTTTTGTCTTTCTAGAGTTGATTTTCCCCTTTCTAGTTTTGTAAAAGGCAGTTCTGCCTAAAACAGTCCACTTTATTATCATTTATTCTAGCCAGAACTACCAATCTTGTACTGAGATAAATTGTGAAGTCCTCACCAGTCTGAGGCAAGAAAAGAACTTACTTGAGATATATTTCTCACCCAAATTCACAATCGCTTGTTTAGAAACCAGAAACTTGGGGCGCAAGTTATCTGTTTCAAAGAAGTTTGCTGGGATTTTTCATGGCTAGCAGTGGCACGATCGCACACCAAAGAAAGTTCGCTTGTTGACCAGTCAATGGCTTTCAAGGCAATGGAAAATTTTGCCTTTCCATCACAGTAGCAAACACAAAACAGGTCAACAAGCCTACAAACATCTCATGAATGGTTTAACAGGTATAATGGATGTAGCAGACCTGGTGGTGGAGCATAAGAATAATATCTTTAACTTGCAAAAATTTCTTACTCTTTCATTGAATCCAGCAACAAGTGACTAGAAAAACTTGCCAATCTTTGTGCATATTCCCAAGTGGAAAATAAGACGTGTGATCATTAAAAAGGAGCATCAACCTTCTTTGGGGCAAGTTTTTTAATTTCTTCTCCACCTCCAAAAAGATATCCCAAAGAACTCTCTCCCCCTCCACTGCTCACTCCACAACCCATGTTTTTCGCCTAGAGTGAATGAATCCTGCACAAATATTTCTAACCAATTTATAAATAAACAAACAAAAAATGAAACTAAAACAATTTCAACTAAAAATATTCAGCATTTAATGGATCACAAGAAGAAGCATGAAAATGCCATCACACATTAAACTGTTCTAATCTTGTAATCAAGTTCAGAGTTTGATACATTATGTGCTCTTAAGCCACAATCCATCTCTCCGAAAAGGACGGTCGGATCACTCACGATCGCACGATCAAACGGTTATCGTAAAACGCAAACTTTATGTTATTGAATCGGAACATCTGGGGCTCCGATTCACAATCCGCGAATTCCTACACGACCCTAGGGATGTCTAGATTAACATAAATCAAATTCAAGACGATCTAATGGTTCGAACAATCGAACCCAGAAATCTCACAATAGGTGAGTTATGTTCGGGGTTCAAACATTAACCAAATTGGAATCTAAAAGTACCTATGTGCTTGTGATGACCAGGAGATCATTTTAGGACATAATGTCGGTCCATTATCTGATGGCCGGAAAACTCCAAACCTTCATCCGAGCTTCCTATCCTAGGTGTAAAACCCCATTTGGAGTCACTTTTGTTCTTGGACATACCCCAAAAAATGGCCAGAAGTGGCCGGAATCGCGATCCCAAAATCGGCCGAAATCCAATTCAAAAATCGAACTACTTACGCTCAAAATTGATAAATTCCTACCCGACCATCAGCTAGATCATGAAAAATAGGTGAGAAATCATACCTCACTCGCCTGAAACGGTGGCCGGAGGAGGGAGAACGAGCCGCGAAAGTTCTACGAAAAAGCTGCCCAAAACCGCCTGTTTCTTGGCTGTTTCCAGCGAATACAGTCGCGGATCAAGGCGGCGAAGGGCTGGGGTTGGAAGAGGGAAGTGTGGTAGTTCTAACGGGACAGGTCTTGCTTGAAATGATGGCCGGAGTTGGGAGAAATCACCCTTTGAATTTGGCTGGTCGAGCTGCCCAAAATGAAAAAATTCTGGGTTTTAAAAAAACTGAACTTCGAAATATTTATGGTTATGTCATTGAACTTCTTTTGATCGTCATTTCTTCGTTACAACTCCAATTCGAGTCCACTACATGTCTACGGACTCGTTTCGACGTGTTCTACGCAATGGTCGAATTGAAATTTCCAAATTCCTTCCCAAACTTAAAATTACCTCTTTGCCCCTTTTTATATTAAATAATATCTTTAATTTTCAAAAACCTTAATTAATTCAAATCATTTTATTTTATTGTTTATTTCAATTTATTTTCTCATTTAAATTTATTTCCTCTTATTTTAATCATTTAATCTCCCCCGAATAAAAAGTCAACTCTTAAATCATTTCAATATTCCCAGGGTAAAATTGTTTTTTCCTTGAATAATTTAATGTTTAACTAATAATTTAGAATCGGGTTGTTACACCGTGTTCATTTCCAATTTTTGGGACTCCTTCTTCACATCTCAGGGAACGCAACTCTACCGCAGCTTTTCCTATCACCCACTCAGACTAAAGTTCTTAATCGCACAATGGAACATTACTTACGCTGTTTTGTCGACTACAAACCCTCCACTTGGGTCCATTGGCTCCCATCGGCTGAATGGTGGTATAACACCACATTCCAAGCTACCATCAAAATGAGTCCTTACCAAGCTCTCTACAGTGTTCCTCCCCCATCCATTCCCCAGTACCTTCAAGACACAAGCTTGGTTCAAGCAGTGGACCAGACCTTGCAACAACGCGACCAGCTCCTCACTTCCCTTCGCACCAACATGCTCCAAGCTCATAATCGCATGAAGCTCTATGCTAATAGAAACCGCATTGAGCGCGAATTAAATATTGGTGATTGGGTTTATTTGCGCATTCAACCTTACCGACAGACCTCTCTTGCTACCTTAAAAAATATCAAGTTATCCCCCAAATACTATGGCCCATATCAGGTTGAAGCACGCATTGGCAAAACTGCTTATTGCCTACGCCTCCCACCTTCCGCCAAAATTCACCCTGTCTTTCATGTCTCCCTTTTAAAGCTTAAATTGGGTGAACATTCTTCACTCCCCTGATCTTCCATCTACAATTGCCGCAACGAATTCCAATGGCTGCCTGAATCATCCTTGACTGTCGTCTCATCAAACAAAACAATTCTCCAGTTGTTCAATGGCTTATCAAATGGGTTGGTCTACCACAGGCCGACGCCACCTGGGAAATCGCAGATGACATACTGGCTCGTTTTCCCTCCTTTGTCGCATGAGGACATGCTCCTTCTTAAGGGGGTAGGAATTGATGGAATCCCTTGTCCTCATGGATGAATGCCTACCAGCCTAGTCATTAACCATTACCACTAGCCTCTTTGCACGCGCTTCTGCGCCTGCGAGAGGCATTTTTTAAAAAAATTAAATTAAATTTATTTTAGAATTAAAAAAAGATAATGGGTAATTGTGTTCCCCAAAAATATGATTTATTATCTGATTTTTCTTTCAATTTTAATTTTTATTAATATGAAAATGTGTGAATTTACCATATTATCCTCATTTAATTAATAATTTTAATTCTTAATGTTTGGATTAACAAATGGCATTTTATGGTATTTTGAATGTTTCACAATTCTCTGCCTTTTGCTTTATATATATATTATGTTTTCCTCAAAGGCTACTTTAGCCATTCTATCATTTTTTATTAGCTGTTCACCTGTTCTTACGTGGCAGCCTACAGGCTGGCCCTAACAACCTCATGCATAAAATGCTACTGCATCAATGAGAAAGGCGTATAGAACTTCGCCAAATACTTATTTTGTCAATTTCCTTTTCTCTGTTTTGCAATACTTTGTACTGGTACCTATCAAAAAATTTGGATGGGCGGGAAGAATGAAAGCAAATTCCATGGCAGTTGGTCTGGGTTTCTGGGTTTGCTGATTTACAGCGAAATAGCTATTTATAACAGCTCCGAAATTACTTTTATACCCTCTTCAGCCCGGGAAAAGCTCAAAAATTAGAAACTAACTAAATATTAATTGGACTATAGTCCTGTTTGGTTTAATTGGACTGTTGTCCTGAGACTAAGCAAGCAAAATAATAATCAACCAGTCATTAATTTTGTATTCGGCTCAAATTAATTTGCCATGGGAAAACTCTTTCACGCTTTAACAAGGCAGTGCTCATATTAACTCCTTTATTTAGGTCCACTAAAATGATATCCCTATCATATACACGAATATGAGACATCAAAATAATATTTGATGTCAAGCTTTTTGACATATCTCTTTTAGCCTTCAAATTCAAGTAAAATTTAGCTACTCGATCCATTTTATATCCATCGGAGATACTCTAAGAAGCTTCTATAATAATAAGCAAATTTGGAAGTTTAACAGGAGTAGCAAAGCACAAACCCAACACATTCGACCAAAAAAAAAAAAAGGAGGAAAATCACTTTGAAAAAAAACACATTCCCCGATGCAGGAAGTACTAGAATATTACAGCATATTAGAAAGAAACCATCTACAGAGGGTCCATATTACAGAGGGACCAAACCAAACTGACGATTCCAACATCAATAGCCCCGGGCCTTACTTGCTACCGCCTCCAAAAAGGTAATCTAGGGATGATCCACCACCAGGAGCTGCATGCACCTTTGTCGATGGCCGATCCTGTCAAGCACATTTTCAAAATTAAACCACGAATATCCAAAAATACAGGGTAACAAAAGTTTTCTATGTCAAGAAAATTGGTTCTTTCCTGTCACAACATTCTACAATATGCAAATCACAAATCTTAGCCAACAACCTTTTCACGAGGAAAACAGAAACCATGGATGAATATGTTTCTAGAAATATCATAGGAGATAGAATTCTTAATAAGCAGAGGTACTATTCAGTAAAGAAACATCTTCATTAAGGTAGCTAAGGTAGCCAAGAGGCCTGAATATCATCTAAAGGCAGATGTGGCACATACCCCCATCAATATTCTCTCATATTGTTTGTCACAACTTCAAAATTTTAAAGCATAGATATTTGATTCAGAGAAAATAATGACTATGAACAAGATCATACCGTGAGGAAGTTGCCACAGTTCTGGCCATCTGCTCGGAAATAGTTGTTTGAAGTGTTCCCAGGAACGCCTGCTGGAGTCTGCTTACTGACTTCCGCAGGTGTTGTTGGAGCAGTAGGCTTCTGAGAAGGTGGTTCAGTGCTTGGAACTGGCGCCTGGTTCTGAGGAGCATCAACCTTCTTTGGGGCGGGTTTTTTAATTTCTTCTCCACCTCCAAAAAGATATCCCAAAGAACTCTCTCCCCCTCCACTGCTAACTCCACGACCCATGTTTTTCACCTAGAGTGAATGAATCCTGCACAAATATTTCTAACCAATTTATAAATAAACAAAAAAAAAAAAAAAAACTAAAACAATTTCAACTAAAAGTCTTCAGCATTGAATGAATCACAATAAGAAGCATGAAAATGCCATCACACATTAAACTGTTCTAATCTTGTAATCAAGTTCAGAGTTTGATACATTATGTGCTCTTAAGCCACAATCCATCTCTCCAGAATCAACACCACAACAGTATACAATGGGGGAAAAAGACTACACCTTATATGTGCCTCAATTTATTTTAAATTAAAACAAAAAAAAATGGTTAAACGGGAGTAAGAACTGAGAACCCAATATTACCAAGAACAAATGCAACTCGGAATCTCATATCTAATTTCACTAATCTACAAACAGCACTTGAACATGAAATCCCCATGTCACAGCCAAATTTAACTTGAACTCAGAGCCCGCAATTTGACTTAAATTTGACTTGAAAACAGTAACAACAGATGGGATTCAATATATTGCAATTAGATAGCTAAAGAAAACTCACACATCTGCAATCTGAAAAGTTCAAGCGAGGGACCAAGCAAAGAGGCAAAAAACCCCCACACACTGTAAATTCATAGAAATAATATGTACTTGAAATTTCAAACCATGCAAACACCAACACACTAAATCATAATAAACCACAAAAAATTAATAACAGTAAGATTCGACAAGAAGAATAAGAAGAGGCGACTCCATAGTAAAAGCACAAGTGTAAACCCCAATGTTCAATATATGTAATTAAAACCAGGGCTACGATACAGATCCACAAAATCTAGAGCAAATTCTAAGCCCAGAATTCCGTTTTCGCTAAGTTCAGATGACTTTGATCATTTGAATTCCTACATTTTCTCGAGAAACAAACAAGAGAGCGAGAGAGAGGCAGGCTCACCTGTGTTGTGCTTTGCGGATTTTGGATCGGATCTGAGTCGCGAGCGCTAGGTAGTAACTCCCAGCGGCAACACTTAGTATATATAGTGAAATTCAAATGGCATGTGGGGCCCAATGTTAGATATTTTCAAAAACAAATCTTTAAACAGAAGGGGTGCGATTCCTAATTTGTTAGATATTTTATTTTCCGCTATTTGGATCTTTTACTGTGATAAATTTTTAAATTGATTTCGTAATTATTAGTTGTCACATTTTATCCCAAATTGTTGTAAGAAAAAAAAATATATATAGTAGTATATATAATATACATCTTATTGCCATAATTACCACGACATTCAAACAAATCAATAAAATTGATCGAGACATGGATGTAATACAAATCAAGACATCAAACAATTAAATTAGTTGATTACTTACTATTACAATACAAAATTTGTTAGCTTGGAATAAAAAATAAGTTGCCTTTTCTTTCGTAAGTTAGATGAGACTATTTTTCTCGCGTGTCCTTGCTATGATACTTACACGACCTACAATTAAATTAATTTTAAATATTACAGTGATATAGAGTATTAAGAAGGTGTTCTTTTTTCTCTTTAGCACCAAAGAGGAAAGATTTGTACTTAAGATATCTTTTTTTTTTTTACACTAGGAAGAAAGAAACCCTGGATGCGAAGTACGGAGAAGGAGGAAGGCTACAACCATTGTGGAGGTAACTCCGCTCAACTAATTAAAATATCTTTTAACATTAAAAGAAAATATCAATTAATTGAAATTAATTTGATTTATTTTAATATTTCAATTGCGACTATTATCATCCAATCTACTATGAATTAGGGCTCAAGTTTTACTCAAACTTAGATCAATACTCAACTTGACTTTTGGTTAGGGTAGAGTATGGCTATACTTATAAACGCACTTAGAATTGTCTTAAGATTAAACTCATATATTTTTACCAACCTAAACCTTATGTAACTCCAATATAAGTTACAAGATCGAAATATTGTTTAATTTGAGCCTGAGTTTAAACTTGAGTTGTCCCAAAAACAATAAGACGAACCTAAACTTATGATAATAAATCTGAATAATAGGTGAATGTGAGTGTAATGCGTTTTTTTATCAAGTCACATAGGAAATTGTTTATTTATTTATCTTTCGAAAGCCTAAAAAAGATTTAACCAAAAATATTTTGTGGGGAACATGAATATTTATCTCCAAAAACAAAATTTTTTTTTTAAAGAAAAAAATAAAAGGGGGAAATTGTATTTTGGATGATTCATTTTTGTCCTGACCAAAAAAAAAAAAAATATAATTTTTGGAAAATAAGAGTGTTGTAACCTTTTCTTTATTCTCACGCAGTTCATGCTGAGTTAGAACTTAGAACTTCCGATTGGTACCAACCAGAGGCAGACAACACAAAGAGGAAGGGTTTATCGGAACTTATATATCTTCACGCTCTTACTCGGGCTTCGCTAGAGAAAGATGAAAAACCTTAAACGCTCTACAAAAGCAAGACCTTCAATTCCCAATTGTTTTTAGGGTTTATTTCCAGGTCCTCCAAATCCTCTAAAGCCAACGGTTTCAGTTTGTCTCGCACTCTGATTTGGTAAGTTACACAGCTTGAGTATTGACTGCTTGACACTGCTTTTAACTGTGTTTTACTTATTGGTTGTTTGGTTGCCGAGGAATTGTGGGTAAGGGGGGGAAAACGTTAGAATTTGGATTTTACTGGATGCACGCTTTTCTCATTGCTTCTTATATGAGAAAAGTGAATGCTGCAATTATTATAGAAATAAATTTCGAATTTTTTGACCATTTTTGCGTTCCACCATGTTGTATTTTGTGGTTAGAATTGTGTTACAGTTGATTGGGTTGATGCAGTTTGATCTGTAGAGTATCATGGTGTGAGTGTTCGATTCTAGAAACTTGTTCTCTGTTAGTTGAGAGGTAAAAATGATTGTAATGTAGGTTTGAGGTACTGAAGAGAAACAAATCATAATTGAGAAGCTAGTATTCTCTCGTTTCTTTTGTAATTACTAAGATGAAATTTGATATATGTCTGGTTAATACTGTTGAAAACACTTGTATCACATAGTTCAGTGCATTATACACGAGCATTGCAATAGTTACTGGTTGAAGTTTATTGTTGTATTTTTTTTTCTCGGAGAAAGTTCTTTTAATATTCTTTTCACTACACACTTTATATGCTTCATATTGATTTTAAGGTTTTATGTGGAAGCTTAAGCTGAAGATCAAGCCTATGCAAACTGGGTTTCATGCGAGGAATTTTTAGTATTGGAAGCATTTGTTAAGTTGAGCCATCTGCAATGTATGGCCAAGCTAATTATAGCCATCAGTTTGGGCAGGGTCCTCGGACACCCATGACACCTGCAAACAACCAACAGCGCCCACCAGCTCTGCCTCCGCCCCCCCTTCAATACCAACAGGGACCTCCACCCCCTCCGCCTCCTGTAGTTCAGCAGGCTACATCTGTTGTCCCACCTCAGATAGGTCAGCGGGGCCCCTATTTATATCAGCATGGTTTTCCTCCCCCACCTCCCACTGTTCACCAAAGTCCACCTATTCCACTCCGTGGAATACCAAATACAGGTCAATCTTATCTACACCCCCCTCCACCAGGCCATGGAAGTACCTTAATATCACAGTGTTACTCAAATGCTCAGCATAATGTGCAACATCATTCACATACAGGAACCCAGAATTTTCATCGTATTCCTCCACCAGGATTTGTGCCTCCTCCTTGCCCAGACATGTCAGCCCCACATGGACCATTACCTCCTCCTCCTCCTCCTCCTACTCCTGCTGCTGCACCACAAGGACTGCCATTGTATAAAACGCTGTATCCTCCACAACCACAGACTGGTGGTGCACAGGGTCTTCAACAAATTCCACCACCCCCTGCCTCTCCTGCCTCTAATTGTTTCACTACCACTACATTTGGTAGTTCTGTGCATTTAACTGTCAAAGATTCTCACATGCCTTGCTCGGCTCCCCTACCACCAGCATCTGCTCAACCTCCCTCAGCACCATTGCCCGCCCCACCACCTTCTTCATCTCCAACCCTTGCTGCTTTCAATTTCCCTGGTCATTCAAACTTTGATCATAGGTTTAATAAACTTCCCATGTCTGAATTGAGGGATCTGGATTCTGTTGATGAAGCCGCAGATAGAAATGAAGTCAGACATATAGCAGCTGTGCATGAGGGCTCCCAAAATTATGAAGGTGGAAATGGCCGTGAAGCAGGTTCTCTAGTTGGAGATGGATTATCATCAAATGGAAGTTTGATGTTGGATGTTTCTCCACCTCCACCTAAGCCAACAGATGAGAAAGTTGTTCAGAAGATTGAGTTTTTCTGCCATCTTATTGCTAAAAATGGTCCTGGTATCGAAGATTTGACTCGTCAAAATGAGTATAAGAATCCAGAGTTTGAATTTTTATTTGGTGGTGAGCCAGGAAGTGGAGCAGCAATTGCCCATGAATACTTCCTGTGGATGAAGAAGAAATGTAATTTGGCTTGTAAGTTGCATGACGGGCCAAATGGATCACCATTGAAGTCTTTGGTGATTGACTCTTCATCTCAACCTGAACATTTGAATGCTTCATCTGGTTATAGCTTGCCTGCTGATTCTGACATGGAGATGGAAGGTTAGCACAAGTGATTTTGCTCTCTCCTCAGTATTCATGATTTGAAAGTTTTGTCACATAATGTGTATATGTTAGGCAGGTGGCCATTTGTGACTTTATTATTTATGATCACGTTATTCTGGCCATATGACTGATATTTTTAGTGAACTTTTGGGCCTGGAAACCTCTATGTCATTGCAGACTCCAGAAGTGCTTTAGACATGATAATTTTCTGTTTCAATCTTGACCTAATACTTAATATTGCAAAATGCTGAATTGTAGTCAATGTCAGTATCTTTTGCAAATTTTCTATGAATTTTCCATGTATTTGCCAAGTAACTGTAATTGGAGCTGACAATTTGATTTCTCTGGATGTGGATTCAAGATGATATCACCCTGTCTGACAGAGACCAGGGAGTTAATGATTCAATTGAAGCCCTAAACGGCAAGTCTGATTTGATTGATCATGAGCTTGATGTAAAAAGACAGCTACACAGGCCACAGAGTTCACCAGAATGGAGAGCAGCCCAGGGCGTCTTTTGTGAAAAGGTGTCATGCTCTTTGTCCTCCGAACTGTGCAAACTAAGTGAAGGTTTAACTTCAGCATTGTCTCTCTCTCTCTCTCTCTCTCTCTCTCTCTCTCTCTCATGCATACAAGTTAAGCATTTTCTTATCTCTCTTTTCCTTGCTTAGGTATTGCTGTTACTTGTGTGATTTTTATATCATTATGCGTACCTTATTTAAAGCCAAATATGTTCAGTAATTCTTTACTTGATATATTGTTTGTTGCTCTTCCTGGAAATAAAAAACACTTGTAGATTATATACTTCAATTTTTGATTTCCACATATCTGTTCAAGATTGTGTATATGTCTTCCTGAGAGTGACAGCAAGTATTTTTTGTCATTTGATGAATTCGCCTTTGTCCCTCTCCACTCTGGAATGGATTTAAAGTTAGATACGAGTGTCAAGATGTTAGAGTTGTCCGCATTAATGGTCCTATTTTACTAATGTCCAAAGTTGTGTGTTATCCTCAGGCTTGCCTTTGTTTATCATGATCCTTTTCTGTCATATGCTCAATGAGTTAAAACGTTTTTGGTTTGTATCAAAATACAGGCCCAAATCTCTTATTTGAAGGACGGTCAAAAATTGAAAAGTCTCCTTCCAGAGTTGATAATATGTATTCAGCTGGAGCTGCTGAATGCCCCTTGGACAGCGATCTAGAGAAATCTTCTATTGCCATAGCCATAGCTGATGATCAGAATAAATTAAGTACTCCTGCAGCTCCTGAGGCCAACAATTCTAATAGGTTTTCTAATCAATTTATTAAAGTTGGCAGTCCGTTTAGACTTCTACAAGACTATGCTTCTGACAATAGTTCAGAAAATGATGATGAAGCGTTTGTTGAAGATGTTAATGTTAAAATAGTTCCACCATCAGTTACAGCTGCTGCTGAAAGTAGCCATAAAGATACCGGGTCTCATTTAAAGACATTTATAGGATCTGAGAGTCCCTGCATGTCTGATAAAGAGTCTAGGCTACCGTCTGAATCCAGAAAGCCTTATAAGGCTGAAAAGTTTTCCCTGCATACAAATAAAGAGATTAAGGATACCAGTACAACGTTAATCACAATTGAGAGTCATGAGGCTTTCCAGGAAAAAGATGCATTGGATGGTGCTGGTACTGATGTTTCTAGGAGGGGTAAGTCTCAGGAGGGTAAAAAGGCTACCATTGAATCAGTTCCTCCGAAGGTGGATGAGTTTGGGAGATTGGTCAGAGACGGTTCCAGTGACAGTAACTCTGATGATTCATGCTATAATAAGAGGCATAATAAAAGAGGTAGAAGTCGAATCCGCAGCCGCAGTCGGTCTCCTCCTGACAGCAGGAGGAGGAGTTCACGTAGGAGAAGAGACAAGCGAAGTCGTTCTCGCAGGTACTTCCGATTGTGTTGCATGTGTATTGTTCTGTTTGGTTGGAAGGTTAATTTAATGTTGACCGAAATTTGAAGTCTTAGGCAGCTGAATTTGCCTTGGTATTTAACTGTATTTTTATTTTGATTCCATAGAGTACGTTATCTGCGGAGAATCATGATATTCTTCTTGACTGTTTGTTTTCCAGTTGGTCTTCGAGGAATCAAAGAAGCAGGAGCAGGTCTCCCACATTTAGGCGCGCAGGTGAGTTCAGAGATGGCAACAAAAGACAGGACAGGCGCCACATTCCAGAATGCTTTGACTTCCTTCGAGGCAGATGCTACCGTGGAGCTTCTTGTCGGTATATGCATCATGAGTATGATAAGAATGACAGTTCAAGGCACCATAGGAGCAAACAAAAGCATCTGGACACGCAGCCTGGTTTGAAAAGTTCTAGGATTAAAGAAGAGACTAAGCATACATCTGGCATGAATCTGCATGATGAAATTAAAGATCAGGAGTTGCAAGATGTGCCTATTGCTAGAAAAGATAGTCAGTTGATTGATCCTGATAAAATTAATTGTGAGAGTTCTAGAGTGGCAACTGCTACAGTGCAGGTGAAACAAATTCTTCCAGAAACACCAGTGGAAACCACTACTCATATCCCTGACAAAAAAGAATTTCAGGAAGTGCTCAAATCTCATCAACCATCCCCTCAACTGATAAGCAGTGCTGATAATATGAAGTCATGTGATGATACTTCTCAGGATGTGTTCCCTCTTATGAAAAAGTCTGTAGTCGAGCAAACTCAAAGCAATAATTCTGTTGCACAGCTTCAAAAGGTTGATTGTCCCTCTAAGCAGATGGAAGAATTTCTCGTATCTGATTTGTCACCAGATCGAGTATCCAAGACTTCTCCAAATAAGGTCTATAGTAGTGGACCTTTACCAATTGCAATTTCATCAACTCATGTGTGGCCCATGAAAAGTTCTGATGGCCAACCACTTTCATCAGAACAGTTTCCATATCTTTCACAGTTGCTTCCTCCTCCACCTTCACAAGGTACCAGTGCTGTTCATGTTCCACAGTTGCATAGAGATTATAACCTGATGCCACCCTATCCACTTCAGTCCACTCCTACAGGAAGTATTCATTCTTATCAAGATTCCTTACCTAACCAACATGCTCAATTATCTCGACCACTAGATTCCACTTGGACATCCCTGCCGCCACCACCCCCACGACCGTTGTATGATTCATCTATAAATGCAGGAACTGCTGCACGAGGTGTTTCTTCACAATTTCAGCAGAATCATTTGGTTCCAAGGAATGACTTTGGTTCTCATACTTCTGTCCAGCCTTATCCAACTGAATTGCCTTCTCATTCTCAGGCTGGTGACTTTCTGCATCAGATGTACCCTCCAGTGCGGGAGTTTCATCGTCCTCTATTGCACAGGGAAGATTTCGGATCCGGCAATCCATCAAGTCAGCCATTTGGGGCCTCTGGTCTTTCAAGAGAAGATCAATTTACACATGTTCCTGTGCAGGATTTAAGTTCTTCAAATGCTTTTGCTCATAGCAACATACACCCCCAACCTACTCCTCCACGGAAAATAAATATGCACAAAATGCAAAATTTCTCTGGCGACAATTTTCCTTCAGGTGAACTTTTAAATTCATCCCCACAGATTCAGTCTCGTTCACAGAACCAACAGCCAACCTGTGGTATGCAATACCCTGTTGGTGATAGCATTTTGGGTGTGCCTGGGAAGACTGGTGTAAAATACCATGTAGGTGATAGCATTTTGGGTTTTCCTGGGAAGGATGGTCCTATGTCCCAATACCCTACAGATATTCTGGACAGAAATCAGTCATCTCACCTTCCTGATTTTGGGGCATCTAGGATTCCCACACATCATAATGCTTACGCGGATACTTTTGAGCAACCACTAAGCTCCAAATTCAGTTCTAACATTCTCAATCAAGAAAACGATGCTCCCTCTGGTAATATTTTTGATACTCCCTCCATTTTGAGCCAAGTTCCTGTTGATGGGCAAGGTGTTGGCAGTGTTGGATCAAGACAGACGACTTCTTCGCCAAGTTCTGCTAGAGCTGTTGGTCAGCTGTTACCTAAGTCAGATGGTGAGCAGTATGATCCACTTTTGGACAGCATTGAGCCATCATCAACTCCATGCAAGAAAAGCGGTCATGGTCAAAAACAGAAAACCCCCAGTGATTCCAATATCATGGGGAGCGTCAGTGGCTCATGTCAACCATTGGATCTGGAAGAGAACAACAAATGTAAAGAGGTAGATACTGTTGCATCAGCTACATCTCTAGATATTGATGAGTATGGTGAGACAGCAGATGCAGAAGTGGGTGTTGTTGAGGATGAGAGTCCTAGTGATCCTGATGATGCAGCAAACACAGCTGCAGGAGAAATTGAGATTGATCAGAGGGAGTCTCCAGGGAAGAGCAAGAAGGAAAAAGATTCCAGATCAATGAGACTTTTCAAGATTGCTATTGCAGATTTTGTAAAGGAAATTTTGAAGCCATCATGGCGGCAGGGTAATATGAGCAAGGAAGCGTTTAAGACCATTGTCAAAAAGACTGTTGATAAGGTCTCCGGAGCCATGAAAAGGCATCAGATACCCAAGTCACAGGCAAAGATAAATCACTACATTGACTCATCGCAGCGAAAACTGACAAAACTGGTGATGGTAAATACTTTTTCCAATTCCTTCCTGCTTTTGGTGTTAGTTGAGTGGGATTTTGGAAACTTGTTTCCTGCAATTCATTCAGCAGTTTTCAAATAGGAAAAACAAGTAAAGAAGAAAATTGTGACCGAACAGCTTTACTTTTTGCTGCTTTGGTTTTTTCATTTAATAATAGGCATGCACATAAATGACCTGGTTGGTCAATAGAGCTGAACTCAGCACTTTCTTGTTATATCTGTTATATTTCCATGCTTTCAGCATCATAGTTCTCTCTATGTTCTGCAGGGCTATGTTGACAAGTATGTCAAGTTGTAGACCTTAGCTGTGATTCAAGCAACCAACTGGCATGCCATGACAGAAGATTTTGATCAGACGTGTACGCCGTTTCCCCCATCATTTGGAACTCCTTCCTATGCCTGATGGAGCTTTGCAATTTATTTGATATGATTTGTAGTCTTCAACTGGTGTTGATAGGGAGATGTTGGGTTTTGTTTTTGTTCTTTGTTGTACAGTTTGTCCCTATTACTGGAGGGATGCCATTTTAGAGGCTAATTAAGTTAAGCTAATGACGGCACTTTACTTAGCAATTCAACCTTAGCAAAAGTTCTGTGGCAGCTACAGAACATGTATGTAATGTGTTCTTTTGAATATCATTATTGTGAAGTTTCCTTCTTGTAGTGGTCTACAGTCTACTCAATATTGTATATTCAATTTTGTATGAGGTTGGTTCTAAATTTTTTCTTTTAATAGTACCCTTTTCTCTGCATAAAACATATTATTAGAGAGACTAATGTTTTTTTATTTATTATTCTAGTAATATAATTACTAGTTTCTCCGTAAAACATTGTCAATCATGCTCCCAATTTTAAGTTAAATTTTAGCTAAAAAGACTAAAAAGTTATGTTAGGAATTCTTTATAAAATTTCTACTTCAAATTCAATGCTCCTAATTAGAGTAGTCACTTGGAATAAAGTATTTGTTTAAACTAAAATTAAAGTTGTAATAATTGTTTTATCTTACTTCAAATTAATCATCCTAAGTGTTGTAACAGATAAAAAATAACTTCTTTCTTTTGCCAAAAAAATTAAAAAAATTACTTTGAGGAGAACAACACGAAACACTCGAACCCTAAATCGGAATATGAAGAGGCGGGGGGAGAAAAAAGAAAAAGACAAAGACAAAGTATATAAAAATAAAAGAATAAATAGGAAATAGCCCGGTAGCTGCGCGTCGAAGGAAGCGAAAACCAGTTGAAGTATAGCATAGAGCAGTTGACTCTTCCAATTGTACCAGCACAGTAGACAAAACGACCCTCGTTTCAGCTCCTTCAACCCTCAACTCATTGATTTTCGCTTCTTCTGCTTCTCTGCGGCTTTCTTAATTGGGCTGTTAGAGATCTGCTTGATACTGATATTCACGATTGAAGAGAGGTCACCTGCGCACTCTTTTCCTTCCTATTTTAAACTAATTGTGTTCTTGAATTATCAGTTTTAAGTGTCGTTTCAGCTCCAACTGTGAAGTTTTTTTTTCCCAGCTTTTCAATGGACATATTGGTTTGTTTTTATTGAATTGCTTTCGAATGGTGCTTGTATTATTGCTTCGAAATGAAAATATTGAACTATTGTTTCTTTGCCATAGTTATATTGCTTATATATAATGCTCGCTTACTTGTTTATGAATACATTTTGTTGGGTGCTCAGTCGTTTGTGTATGCAATTTTTGCATTTGGATGCAAAGAAGGATCCATTTCTTTGTTAGAATTTAATCTCATAGTCATATGACTGCTGAAGAATTAGGTCCTTTAGTTGCAGCGGGAGTTAATCAGCAACTAGAAGTTGCCCAATCTATTCCTCTTATCTTTTGTTTTCTTCTTTTATATGTCATGTTAATTTTCGTTTTAACTTGCATGCATATATCTCACCTACGGTTCTGGGTATTAGGGTTATGTGAATATACACTCTGGACTGATTGCTTGTACTATGTTCTCATGATTTTTAATTGCATTAGTTATAAATTTGAATTATAAGCATGTACCCAATAATATTGGCTTCGGGGGTGTCCTATCTCTATTTTAATCAACTGGTAAATTTTTCTTTATTATTTGTCGCAAATTCAGGATATTTTACCCTTCCGAATTGTCACTAAGACTTTTTTAAAATCCCCTTGCATGGTTGATTGAATGCCATCTGATGAGGAGATGCTGTAATCTCAATAGCCCTAGTATTTATTCATTGCTTTTGTACTCGCCTGGATCTGTTTGTGTCCCTTGTAAAATGTGTGAATGGGGAATTTGGATGATCTTATGGGTTTAATCTTTTTTTTAATTATCTTTTAAACCCTTTTTTATTGTGAATGTTTCTTATGTAATTTATTTTGGTTTCTCAGGTCTAGAAAAAGGACTGGGAAAACAAAGACTATATTTAATTGGCTGGGAAGAGAGGCCCCTGAGGGGCGGCATATTGTAATGAGATCAACTATATTAATGCAAAATAAATAAATGGGAGGGGATACTTTATTCAAAATTCTTGAATTCATGGAGAAGATTAACCCAGTCATTAGCCTCTGATCAATATGGAAAATTCACCATGTAGTGCAAAATCAAATTCACAGTCAGAAAAGGAGGAGGAGAAGTCCAATGAGAGTAACTATTTTCTTAAAGATAGTGATGTACATCGTCAACAGGGGACTTCTTTAATGAAGAATACTATGATAGAGGGTCCCTCAGTCAATATTGGTGCAGATTTGCCTCAAGCGGAAGCCCTGATTTCTGTAGTGCCAAAGAGAAAGCGGAAGAGAAAGCGGAAGAGAGCAAGGAGTAGTGCCCCGATTATAAATAATTTAGAGCCTGATTTTAGTGATAATACAGAATCAGTTCCAGTGGAATCCCGACCTAATGTAGTGATGAAGAGGAATCATGCCCCAAAAATTGGTGATTTCAATCCAGATTGTTTGAAGAGTCCTCTTTCATCAGAGAATATTACCCCTGAAAACAATTCTTGCGTGCAGTATTCAGGTAGAGATGTACATCATGATTCTCCACTTGGGGCTTACACACTGCTGGAGGAGCCTTCAATCAATGTCATTTCAGATTTGGTACCAGCAGAGTTACCACCTCATGTAAACTTGAGTAGAAGGAAGAGAAAGAAGAAGAAAGCTACGATAGGTGCTGCCCCAGAACCTGAAAATTCATGCCTGGCCTCTTGTGCTGGAATTTGCTCAACACCAAATTCAGAAAAGGCCAAACAGCATGCAGATTTGCCTAGCTTACGAAGAAAGAAGAAAAGGAAGCAGAATGAATGGAGGAAAATCGATGAGACTGACAGTAATGATAGAAGTTGTGAAAGTCCTAGAACAAATGAGGAGCTGAGTTGCTCACAAGGAAAGATGAAAAATAAGCCAACAAAAATGTCTAAAGCCCATGAGAATAGTTATAAAAGTTGCGATCTTTCTGTTGGTACTTCATTAGTGGAAAATATTATGCCAACAGTAGGTCCATCTCTACAGCCTCCTGTCACAGAATCTTTAGAACAAGAGCTGGCACTGGCACAATCACCTGTGGAGGGAATTAGCACAAAAACAAACTCAGAAAGTTCTGAACTCATTGCAGATTTGAGTTGCTCAAGAAAAAAGAAGAAAAAGATTCAGAAGGAAAGGTGTAAAACCCAGGAGACTAATGATGAAAGTTGTGGTAATGATAAAATATGTGATCTTTCTGTTGGTACTTCATTAGTGGAAAATGTTATGCCAGGAATAGATCACTCTCAACAGCCTGCAGTCTCAGAGTTCTCAGAACAAAAACTAGAATTGCCACCACCACTTATGGAGGGAATTAGCACTAAGACAAATTCAGAAAGTTCTGGACCTTTTGCAGATTCGAGTTGCTCAAGAAAAAAGAAGCAAAAGCTTAAAATCCATGAGAGTAATGATAGAAGATGCAAGCTTTCTGTTAGTACTTTAGTGGAAAATATTATGCCAGGAACAGATTCCTCTCAACAGCCTCCAGTCTTGGAATTCAGAGACCAAAAGCTAGAATTGCCACAACCACTTATGGAGGGAATTAGCACGACGGCAAATTCAGAAGGTCCCGAACCCAATGCAAATTTGAGTTGCTCACAAGAAAAGAAGAAAAATAACTGGAAGAGAGGACATAAAACCCATGAGAGTAATGATAGAAGAAGTAATCCTTCCCTTGGTACTTATTTGGAAGGAAATATTATTCCAGGAGCAGATTTGTCTGTACAGCCTCCAGTCGCAATATTCTCAGAACAAGACCTAGAAGTGGAACAACCACTTGTGGAGGGAATTGGAAAAAAAACAAATTCAGAAAGTCCCAAACCCATTGAGGATTTGAGCTGCTCGCAAAAAATGAAGCAAAAGAATGGGAAGAAAAGGCGTAAAATCTGTGAGAGTAATGATGAAAGTTGTGATCCTTCAGGTGATACTTCTTTAGTGGAAAACATTATTCCAGGAGCAGATCCATATCTACAGCTTCCGCTTGCAATATTATCAGAACAAGAGCTAGAAGTGCCACAGATACTTTTGGAGGACAGTACTTTTCAGGAGAAGAATGAGGACAAGGAGCAGAACAAGAGATCCAATGCCTCAGGAAATAATGACACTGACCACGATATTTGTGCAGGCTTGCCTGGCCAAGTTTTAATAGATGTTAAAGCTGATGAAAACAATAATGATAATTCTCTTTCAGAAGTTTCAAAGTTGGACCCTACGAATATACAAGATATTACTGATATAGAACAGACAGAAACCAAGACTGAAGTTCCTTCCTTGCCACCTTTGGCCGTAAATGTGAAGGAGGGTAATCTTTCACAGATATCAGACTCTGCAGCTGAAAGATCTCTTGTTAGCTGTTCTAAGAAAAAGCTTCTCATTCTTGATATAAACGGCCTTCTTGTTGATATTGTCCCACAGGAATGTCATATCCTTAAGCAATATAAACCTGACATAACAGTATCAAGGAAAGCAGGTGATAATTGACATTTAAACGTATCTTGAGAGTTATATTATTTTCTAGTCTTACTGAACTCTAATTCCCTCTTACTTTTTCACAGTTTTTAAGAGGCCTTTTTGTGATGATTTTCTACAGTTCTGCTTTGATAGATTCAATGTGGGTGTTTGGTCTTCAAGAACCAAGTAAATTTCATTCTAAGGCTGATATACCTTTTCCTTTTGTCATTTCCTTGTTTTGTTGGGTATATGATCTTCTACACTCTGTTTTCCAGGAAGAACGTGGACATGGTGATAGATTTCCTCTTGGGCGATTCCAGACACAAATTGCTCTTTTGCTGGGTAAAGCCATCTTAACAACTTGAGGACTTATTCAGTAGGGTTTGTTGAGTTAAATTAGTGTTTTGCTCTTCCTCTTTCATGAATCATACAACCAAAGTAAAAAAACCATGGCTGCAATTGATTCATCTTTTCATTGCATTGAATTTCAGTATACCCATTACTTTATTCTTATGATGATTGGCTTATGCAGAACCAATCCCATTGTACTACTACGAGGTTCAATACCATTGACAACACAGATAAGCCCCTTGTTTTGAAAGAACTAAGAAAATTATGGGAGAAGCATGACCCTAATCTTCCATGGGTGAAGGGAGAGTACAATGAATCAAACACATTGTTACTGGATGATTCCCCGTACAAGGCTTTACGCAATCCAGTTAGTTGATCAACTCTTTCCTCTGAATTTTTTTTTTTCTCACGAATGTGACTGGTTTTAGTATAACGATTATAACCTTATTCTAATAATTTTGCTTCTAATTGCTTAGGCGAACACGGCAATATTTCCATACTCATATGAATGCAGGGACAGAAGAGATGCATCATTAGGTGAGACACCATCAAGAGTAGAGGCTAAGTTTTTATGTATTTGGAATTGTGAGGTTAACAACAGACACACCTATATCGCATATTATTGCTGTGTATTTGGAATTGTAATGCCATTTTTGTCCACATGGTTTATCTCAACTAAACTAATTATGCAGGTCAAAATTTGAACCCCGTGTGTACTTAGTCTTGTCATTATGTCCTTTAATCATTATGTACATCGTGTGGCTTCAAAGCTTTGTGTCTGCAGGTTCCTCCTATAGTTCTTTGAATTTATGATTTTCAGTTTATTTATCCTCTGAGGTTTTTGTTTACTTCTAAGTAGTCAATAATTAATTTTTACGAAGAAAACAGAACTAGAATGTCTGTAAAACGTCTATGTTTTCACAATGTTATTGGTATGAAATTTTAACTTCCAGATGTCATTATGTTTACTCTGTTCTGATGTCTATTGTTAGTCTTTGCCCCTGCCTTTTGGACTGACAAATGTCATTCCATATCATACCTTGTTCCAGATGACATTGGAATCATATTTATGCTTTTTTTTTTCTTTTTCTTTTTTCTATTTCTGTATGTTCTAGTATCAATGTATTTTTACATAATGACGTAGTGTAATATGTGATATTATACACTTGACATTAATCGCAGGAGCTGGAGGTAAAATTCGTTCTTTTCTAGAAGGATTGGCTATGGCTGACAATGTTCAAAAGTATGTGGAGCAGCATCCATTTGGTCAACGACCAATAACAAAGTCAAGTCTTTCGTGGGGTTTTTATCGTAGAGTAATAGAGGATGAAGTAGAGTCGCCTAAAGATTGATACCAGCACTTCCATTGGCCGGCAGGCAGAATTGTACTAATTGGAATTACCCGAAAAATGGTTCAGTGAGTTTTGCTTCTTTTTTTGTTTGTAATGTGCTTTTTGGGATGACCGCTGGTGTACGAAATATGCCAATGGATAACTATGTAGGTTGCGTTTTTGTAAATTACATTATACATGGAGCCTTGTGCTCCAGCCAAAACTGAATTGTTGGGCAGCTCGTTGAAATTGAAATTTTCTTTCACTTAGCTTGAGTTTTACGTACCAAGCAAATAGCTGATAGAATATTGAATTTTGCTCGCCAAATTCTCCGTTCTTATGGTCATGTTTTGCTATAATTTTATAGAGTTATGAATTTTATAGTCATGTTTGGCTATGTTATGAGCATAAAGACGACAGTTCACTAACGCCGTCACGTTTGCCTGTTATAAAGAACTATAACACTATGGACGCCATGCTTTTTTCTTCACCTTCCGCCACTTCAGTTAGTTGGTATTGACAGTTGATAGAAATTTGTTACCCAACCAACCACCACCATGCTTTACAAATCTTATGCTTCGAGTCTCAGGAAAATCTCATTCTCCTTGGCTTGCCTTTTGGTCATATAATTTTATTTCCGTCAGGGATGCATTGCATTGCACCAACCAAATCAGATTCCATGTGCCTGACCTGTTTCTAACCAGCAAAATGGTCCAGAGGCTCTGCGGTTGGTTCAATTCAAAGTGACAGCACCAAGAGGCCATTAAGTCTAATTAATTATCATAATTAATAATAATGTGAAGGCTATTAACCCAACCCAACTCATGATTATTGTGATGGTTGGGTGATTTTTATTCAAACAGAGTCAACTTGGCATGTGCAGCTAGCACAGCAACAGTGCTGTCCTATATACGAATTAAATAAATATATTAGGGATTCATCAAATAACGAACATTTGTGTGAGGTCATTCCGTATTATATTTCATTAATCTTAATTATATAGTATATATTTCAATTTCAAGTGTGTCAATGTGTCAATGATGAAGATGATGATTGGTTGGTGGGGTTGAGGAATTGAAACGTAAGCTGAATGAATAATGTGGCAATCAAAGAGTAGGGGTGAATGAGTAAAACATGCAATATGGGTTATGAATTATATGACGATTGAGATGGGTTTAGTAGTTGGTTTTGCCTAATGGAGTTGAGGCATAACACGTGTACTTTCCTTCATCACTTTGTCATCCAGTGTGGCTAGGGCTCAATGCACTGATGATTAGTTCCTTTGCTCTCAACCTTCCTCAGTTGTATTTATTTAATACGTACATCACGATCACCTTTTGTTGATCTTTTGGCTACCTTTTCTTGGCTCGTGATCAGCTTCAACTTTCCTTAGTAAGCCAATGGCAATGCATTGCAATGGAGGTCCTGTCATGTGATTAGCTAGCAAGCACATGCACATGTAGGTTTCCCTCATATGTATAATAACCCCATAACTAACAAGCTTAATCAAGGAAACTTGTTATATATGAGTTTTCTGTATGTAGTTTTTGTTTTTGTTGTTAATGACTTCAATTAAGTTTATTATAACATATAATTTGCTTGAGATTAAGTATTCAGATTAGGTGTAAGACTCTTCTAATTGTCATGGTTCCCATGTCTTGAGATGTTCATATTGGCAGTTTGTATTCCCTAACTGCTACAATTATTTCCTTGATAAACTACCACTAAAACTATCAAGCTTATATGACTAATATATTTCCAGAATATATGTAGGCGGCCCTTTGGACGGCCATGGGGTGAGAGTTGACAAACGAGTTACTTTCCATGCATACCTATCATTCTTATATACATCGACTGTTAAGGGCAGCTGACTTCGTCAACTAGAAAAGAATCAACAACCCCCAAATTTAAATACTAATGTATCAAATTGACGATTTTAATAAATTTTTAATGATAAACTGTCCATTTAGTTGATATGACCTTTGTCCTTGGCATTGTGAGAACTACCTTATCATATTTGATGCGAAATGATTCATCTCTCGGGGTATTTTTTGATGTGGTGGTCACATAAATACGTAATGTTATTAATTCACTCATGTTACTTTACGTAATATATTAGTTATATCGTTCATCCATATATTATAATAACTGAGTCACATTATTGTGTAATTGTGACATATTAACACTAATAACAATATTTAATTTAAAAGGCCCTTAATCAGCTCCACCGGAGCCAGTGGGCATTCATTATTCAATTATTTATTGATACCAGCAGCAACCACTCGTCAGTCGTCAATCACGTTACTCACGTACTAGCCTTGACAAGATTCACCCTTTTTTCATTTTTTCTTGTTGTGGGACATATTAACTCAATATTTGTCATAAAATGAGATGAACTTCTCTACTTTGCACCAAGTGGTATAATGGTAAATCAGCAAATGACAAGTGTTTGCAGAAGGGATTCTGGTGGCACTTGGTACTTGGGAGTTTGCAGGTGCAAGGCTTTCCCTTTCCTCCATCCAACTCCAAATATATAAAATTTCTCTCCGTCTCTATCTCTCCCCTGACAATATCACATGCACATGAAGACAGCTCTAGACCCACCCACATCCTCATCCCACATGGATGTGAGAGAGAGGGAGCCTAAAATACATCTCACCCACATACACTCAAGCAACTCTTAATTTCTCTCTCCTGGAAAAGTAGAAAACTTTTCATTTTTATTTTTTCCAACTCTGAAGTCTTTAACTCTCACAAGAAGTTTGGTTGACACATTGCAACATTTTCATAAAACAACAAACCTTCCCATCTGTTATAGCTGTCTTCCCATTTGTTCTTTGAGGAAAACATCTCATCTTGGATCGCCAAAAGATTCCTTTACACGTTGCATTGGTTTTAGTTTCTTTTAGGCAATTGAAGGTAATGTTTTTGATAACTCTGGATGCTGTGTGCTTATTGTTGTAATGGGTCCCCTCCAATTTCTTAGGCCCTTTTGTGGTTCTCACACAAGGCTTTGTCTGGTTTATTCTGTGAAACCCAACAAGGTTTCTTTCGCTCACTCATTAGATTGGATTGAATCTTCTGGGTATACTTTTTCCATTTAGTTTCTTTACTTAATTCTTGCAAACTGTTGAGATTGAGGAAAACCCAAAAGGGTATCCATGTTATAAGAGGAAATGCTATGGAAGTTGGGATCTTCGATTGAAAAAGGACCATTTTTATTTGGTGGCATCTCGATGAAGAATAAATTTATCTTCTTTGAGCTGTAATTAGCTGGAGAAAGTTTTGAGAAGACTTTTGGGGTCTTGTTGAGGAGTATTATAGGTAAGATTTAGTGTTAACTTCTGTTGGGAAGCTGTTTTTGAGATTACATGAATGAAATTGAAAGAGCTGCAATTGAGCTGTTGGCTTTGCATTTTGTTGAGAGGGGAGGAACAAAAGCAGGATAATTTAGATATTTCTTGTACTTAAGCAGGTAACTGGTGTCAGTGTGTATAAAGGACACTTGGGGTGTCCCAATTTTGCAGCTTGTCAATTGAGTTGCTGGAGAAATTGCAATTGCCTGAAAACACTGAAATTGGTTTCAGATGGTTTAGAGGTGTGTGTGAAATTACTAAATTACTGATTCTTGATTCTGGCTTGTCATTGAAAGTTGTGAATTGCGTATTGTAAAATTTGGTTCCGGCATTTTTGAACAGCTTTATATTCATATGGGGGCTGAGAAGTTGTAAAACTCTAGCTTGAAGATAGAATAGTAGATGGATGTTTAGGAAGTGGGAGTAATTAATTGTCTTGGTCAGAGGACATAGAGATGGCTGCAAAACTTCTGCATTCTTTAGCTGATGACAACCCAGATTTGCAGAAGCAAATAGGATGCATGAACGGGATTTTTCAAATTTTCGATCGTCACCATGTACTCACTGGTAGACGAATTAGCCACCACAGGAGGCCTCCTCCAGGTAATTTCTTATTGATGAATGCATATCAAACTACTTGTGGTTAATGATAATATCATAAAAGGTTTTTTGCACTTCAGTGTTTCAATCCAACTCTATCACAAATCTCATCATGAATTGAAAAAAAATTCTATGACTTATTCTAAAACTATTGCATATGTTTGAACAGCATTTCTATGCATGCTGCCAATTGATAATTGACTTTTATTCTTTATATTATCTTGTCCTGTTTGCAAATTTAATGATTGAACTGTCAGCATTGCGGCCTATAACGTCTAATGCATTCCTTTCTTTCATAGGGAACTCCCATTTCAGCAATGGTGGCCTGGAAAGGGAGTATAACAATGCATACCATCGTCAGACAGTAGCTGTAAGAATTTTCTACTCGATGACTCCATTATTTTGTTTACAAATTTGAGGATTATGTCTTAAATTTAAAATACACCTTGGTATGTTACATCCTTCGATAACATTTTTTTTAGGGAATCAATGTTGTTTCAAACTCACTGTTGGATAGCAAATTCTCATTGTACTTGTTAGACATACTAATTTCACATCAATCAGATATCATTTACTTTCAAACTTGAGCTTTATACAGTTTTTTGGTGAGAATCATAAGCTGGAATCATCTTAGAATTTGGCATGGAGGATATTCTAATGACAAACCAATTCAAATTCAATTATTGAGGGATGCCTAGTACTGATACAGAATGCATATTATTAGTTTTCCTACTTCTATTGACGGTTTAATTCGCCAGGGAATGCATATTCTTCTCCTCGATTCCTTATTTCTTCTCTGTTCTATTGCTCAAGTGTTTACTCTAAACTTACGGGCTGTTTACTCTAAACCTACGGGCTGTTCTACATCAAGTACACTAGGTGTAATTTTTCCTAATTCTTGGCTAGGGCTGTGTGTATATCCCAGCTTCTGCTGATTCTGGAATGGAACTTGAAACCATCAATATAGATATCTCTGTGATTTTAGCAGATTTTATGGTACTGAATCTGAATTTGTACTGCTTGTAATTGCAGGAAATGAATTTGAACAAGAGTATTAATGAGAAACAAAGAATCTCCACTGAATCATCAAGAGCCTCTTTCTCATCCACTTGTTCTTCCTTATCATCTGTGGACTATAACAAGACAGCTCAACCAGGAACCTCTTCTTTCGACAGAATCATTTTTCCTGAAACTCCCCCAAGGGACCCAGTGACTCAATCAAGTATGTCCCCTAAACTAGGGAGGCAATCCTTTGATCTCCGGGATGTGGTGAAGGACTCTATGCATAGGGAAGCCAGGGGACTGTCAGTTAAAACTGCAACCAAAGAGGAAGCAGCTGGTCGTGCAGTGAAGCATAGGGACTCTCCAAGACCCTTACAGCTGTCCAAGTCAGTGGAAGGATCTAATGTAGTTGGGATCAATGGAAAGCAAAATGTCCCTGCTGACCTGAAGGAGTCTCTTAGAGTTCTTGCTAAACTTCGAGAAGCACCTTGGTATGATGACGATGCCAGAGATCATCCAAGATCATCATATGAATCGAAAGATGGTTCATGGCATACAATTTCAAAGGATGCTCCACGTTTTTCTTATGATGGTAGAGAGAGAAATCGTTTGTCCTTGGATTCAAGAGATAACTCCAAATCAACCCCAAAGCTAAAAGAGTTGCCAAGACTTTCACTGGATAGTAGAGAAGGTTCAATGCGGAGTTATCACTCTGATTCAAAAACACATCACCCTTCAAAATGTTTTCAGAATAGTGGCAACTCAAATGACAGAGACCCTAATCTACCTCAGTCATCCAGAACTCATAATCGGCCTCCTAGTGTTGTAGCAAAGTTGATGGGTTTGGAAACCTTGCCAGATTCTGCCTTGACTAGTGATAGTCACTTGATTAAAACCTGCCCTGTTAAAGATTTTGATCCTTTTTCAAAATCACTGAAGACAAATAATCTGCAGAGGCCTATGAGAATTTCTAACACCACAAGAAATTCTATGAAAGACCCAACATCACCACGGTGGAAAAATCCAGATTTGGTTATGAGACCTATTTTAAGTTCAAGGTTTCCAATTGAACCAGCACCATGGAGAATGCAGGATGGAAGTCGAGATTCTCAGAAACCATCTTCCAAACATGTTAAAGTTCAAGCAAGGACTCCGGACTCCTTCCCTTCTGTTTATAGTGAGATTGAGAAGAGATTGAAAGATCTGGAATTTAAACAATCTGGGAAGGATCTCAGAGCTCTTAAACAGATACTGGAAGCAATGCAAGCAAAAGGGCTGTTAGAGACCAAAAAAGAAGAACAAGCTTCAAATTTTGGAACTCAAAAAGACAATGAATCAAAATATACAAGTTCCAGTCAAAATTCAAGGTCAGTAAACCAAAGAAACACAAGCAACCATGTAATTTCTTCCACAACTAGAGGCTCCGCTTCCTCTAGGACTTTTGAATCCCCAATTGTCATCATGAAACCTGCAAAACTTGTTGAAAAATCTGGCATTCCCACTTCATCATTAATTTCAATAGATGGCCTTTCTGATGCCCAAACTCTTCAGAGAGGGGGAATCATAGATAATAAGAGGGGTTCAACTAGCAGCCGAACAGTTAAAGATCAGTATCCTAAAAACAGTCGGAAGGACTCTGCTGTCAGTTCCACTGACAAAAAAGCAAGTGTCAGGAATATAAGATCAACACAATCTGTGCCAAAGGAAATCACTGTAACAAATTTAGTAAAGAGCTCAGGATCCGTGAGCCCAAGACTACAACAGAAGAAGCTTGAGTTGGGAAAGCCATCTCGTCCACCTACCCCCCCATCTGATTCAAAAAAGTCCAGAAGGCAATCCAGCAGGCAATTAACAGCGTCAGGTTCACCAGGTGGAAAACTCAGATCAAAATCTTCCAACTTGCAGCAAAGTGATGACCAATTGAGTGAGATAAGTAATGAATCTAGAGCTTTGAATCTCCAAGGAGATGACCTTGATATGGAAATCACTAGTATTGTTCGAGCTACTGAGATAAATGACAGCCAGAGTCCATCTTTGAAAGCTGCGAAGTATTTGGCTTCCGGTTCAATGCAGCAAGTAGGTGTTTTACTGGTTTTAATCTTCTATTTCCACTCATCCACTTTTGAAACTTTAGTTTATATATGGAATTTATTTATTTTTGTGTTGATTTTTCAGATATCAACTCCAAGGTTGGAAGAAGATGGATCTGTTGCGGAACTGGCTACAGTTGCTCCAGAGCATCCTAGTCCTGTCTCTGTTCTTGATGTCTCAGCATATAGAGATGATGCACCATCTCCTGTAAAGCAGATGCCAAATGCCCTCCAAGGTACAGTTTAACTTTTCTTCTAAAGTAGAAGAGAATACATTCTGATCATCTCACTAGAAAGATTATATAGTCGAACTAGTGGTTACCAAATTTTGTTTATATTCCTAACTCAAGGAGGGGTCAATGATCCTTCACTATAAGTGGTCTATTTGACTGCCTCCTTGCCAAAGTGAATGATCTCTTGATTGCCAAGCTATCTTTTTTTTTTACCGCCATTGACCATGGTCTACTATTATCACTCCAAGTAACATGCATGACACGCACATTAATCATGGTTAACCTTATCTTTTAAATGCAATCATACACATTAATCACAGTTAATTAATCATGATGTAATATGTTGCACAAAGTGTGGTTCACTACGATTGATAGTGGTGAACAGAATTGATCTAGAAAGAGTCTTTTCCTCGTCCACCAAATCTGTCTTCAATACTTATTTGGCATACAGGTGAGAGTGCTGAAGATTCTAACCACGGCGAAGGTGAAGAGCAATGGATCCCTGCAGATAAGCTTGACAGCATGGGAACTGGTCATAGCTCGGAGATCAATCGCAAGAAACTGAAAAACATTGAAAACCTAGTTCAGAAGCTTAGACGATTGAACTCAAATCACGATGAAGCAAGAACAGATTATATTGCATCACTCTGCGAGAACACAAATCCAGACCACAGATACATTTCTGAAATATTGTTAGCTTCAGGTCTCCTACTCAGAGACCTTGGCTCCAGCTTGACAACATTTCAGCTCCATCCCTCAGGCCATCCCATCAACCCTGAGTTATTTTATGTTTTGGAGCAAACCAAGGCAAGCAGTTTGCTTGCAAAAGAAGAATGCATCCCTGAGAAGGTAACCCATGTGAATCAAGAAAGAGAGAAATTTCATCGAAAACTCATATTTGATGCAGTCAATGAAATTCTTGTTGACAAGTTGGATTTAGTTGGCATCCCTCCTGAGCCATGGTTGAAGCCTAACAAACTGGCCAAGAAGACCCTTAATGCACAAAAGCTGCTGAAGGAACTGTCTTGCGAGATAGAACAAATGCAAACCAATAAATTGGAGTGCAGCTTAGAGGATGAGGATGATGGTTTGAAAAGCATTTTGTGTGAGAATGTGATGCATCGGTCAGAAAGTTGGACAGTTTTCCGTGGTGACGTGTCTGGTGTAGTGTTAGACGTTGAACGACTGATCTTCAAGGATTTGGTTGACGAAATCGTTATTGTTGAGGCAGCTAGTTTTCGAGTAAAACCAGCTAGGCGCCGTAGGCAGCTGTTTGCTAAATAGTGTCTTCTAATTCTTCTACTTACCGTTTACTGTTGTGATTTAAATTTTTTGTTGTGATGAGCACAATAATAAAATGTGTGTAAGATCTACAGTTCTGAATGCTAGATTGTAAAGAAGTTAACTTGTCAAAGTCCTTAAAAAGATAAACGTATATTTGAAGATCAATTTATAAGATCCCTTTTTCTCCTCTCCACTTTTCATCTCCTTCATTGTTTCGAAGAAGCTATATGTTTGCGTTGATCTTGTCATCTTCTTTTATGCAATCATTCTTGCTGGTCTCCCCCATCTTAGTAAGACTGAGCAAAGTATCAGTAAAATGGCTTGTTTGGACCATGCCAGTATTGAAGGTCAGCAAAGAGCAGTGTGACCACAGCTGAAGCTCTAGTAAAAAACGAAGGAAAAATATGTTAATGAAATGAAAAATCCAAGTCTTTGGGTTTGTGAGTTTGCTTGCATGCATAGCTTGCTTTTAGTAATTTGGAAAAAAGTTACTTAGTGAATGCGAATAAGTAGATTATAAAGTGTAATCCTAACAACAAGCCTCCGTAGCATAGTGGTAGTGCGTTCGCTTCGTAAGCGAAAGGTCGCGAGTTCGATCCTCGCCGGGGGCTTTCAATTTTTTCAATTTTGGTTTTACCATCTAACGGACCGGACTTCGACCCAAATTTTGGTTTTACCCACAACACGACCCAAATCAAAATGCTTTTAGGCCGCACGAATTTGACCACGAACAACCAACTGTGAAATTTAACACCACCTCTTTCTTTTTTTTCTTATTCGGTTCTAGTTTTCTATTAATTTGCTATGGATAGGACTTAATTGGTTTTGAATCTGAACCATCTAAAGTAAAGAGACCTAAATTGAAAAGTGAAAATTAAACCAATATGAGTAAGACCACGGATGGATGATCAAATGTGGTCCTTGTCTACCTTAGCGTAGTAGCATGTATAGTTGTTTGAGGACCACACCCAAAATTCCATAAATCTTAGTAGGAGTACCTATCAGCATGCCTCTGCGCACATTCCATTAATCTCCTCCTTACACACACACATGTATGTATATATATATATATATATATATATATATATATATATATATATATATATATAGGGTTATTGACTGAAATGATCCTTTAACTAGTGCTCGAGTTTCATTTTGGTACACGAACTAAATTTTTCATTTCAATAGTCCTCCAACTCTCCATTTAGTAACTAAACCCTCAAAGTCTCTCAACTATTCCTGAAATCGAGGCAAAACTATCGTTCTTCGGCAATACTCTCCTCTAAAACCTGCATAGTCATCTCTCCTCCCCTTCCCCTTCCCCTTCGTCTCCCTTCCCTCCCCTCTCTCCTCTCTGCCCTATCTCCCTCTCTCTCCCTCTGTTCTATAAATGTTGGATTCCTCCAAATTTGAACCATGCCAAATCCTTTTCAAAGCAGTTGAACCCATCCAGAAAGGGGGACTGCTCAAAAAAGAGGAATCATATGGGTTGGTCATTTTAGAGGAGGCTACTGCGTAAAAAAGATAGTTTTGCCCCTCGATTTCACGGAATAGTTGACAGACTTTGACGGTAGCACCGTTTTGTTACTAAATGGAGAGTTGGAAGACTATTGAAATGAAAAATTTAGTTCGTGTACCAAAATGAAACTCGAGCAATAATTGGGGGATCATTTCGGTAAAAAACTTTATATATATATATATATATTTCCAACAAATTTAAAACAAGAAATAAGAAAAAGAAAGGTTAGAAAAATATTTGAGTGTTTTTTGTTCTCTTTATATCCACTTTTATGTAGTCTACTCTGTAGCTAAGAAGAGAGGCTAGATCTAGAGGACCACACAACACAAGTAGGTACTGGCAAAGCAATTTAGCAAAGCCATTTGTGTGATGCCACGAGGGCACATATAAAATGAATAAAAATTGGGAATTAGGGTAAAGAACTGGGGTTGGGTGTGTCCTTTAATGTTTCTTGGATCTTGTGACATAATGCTGCTGCTGCAGCATGAAAGCTGCTGAGTGACAGACAGACTGCTTCTTCTGCCTGTGGACTCTTGTTCTTTCCTTTTCCTTCTCAGAAGAGTTGCAGATTCCAAACCCTTTAATGAATAATTTTTCTTTTCTTTTCTTTTTCTCCTTTTCTCTTTTTGTCTTGTATGGTGCCTTCTTCCATGCTTATTATAAATCTTGCTGTACAATATTGGTGCAGACAGAGATATCAAGGAAGCAGTTAAACTTGTGGGCTACCCAGCCCTTATTGTTTGTGTGCTAAAATTATTAAAGAGGCACAGATAGTTTGGCATGCATCTCAGAATGCATGAGAGAGAGAGAGAGAGAGAGAGAGAGAGAGAGAGAGAAAGAGTACGAGAATTCTATAACAGGATAACCTAGGGAGCCAACTCATAAGCCAAAAAGTCTAGCTACCTCTCCAGTTCCCAAAACCACTTTAAACATTTGGTTGGTTTAATTAGTTAAAAGCTTCTTTTTGGTTGAAGTTTCTTTGGGGTGTGGATTAATGTTTTGATGGGTTGTTCTTGAGAGGCAAGAATTTAGCCTTTCTGAGGTAACTAACCCTCTTATACATATAGGTATAGAAAATGTAAATAATAAAATAGCTAAATAATTTCCGATTTAAATAACCAATGATTTAGAGCGGAGAAATATGTGCTTACTTATACATATGTTGCATAAACTAAGAGCTCTCTCTCTCTCTCTCTCTCTCTCTCTCTCTCTCTATATATATATATATACATACATACGTACGAAACAAACATGCATTAATGTGTAATTGTATGAATATTATTGCACACAATATAAGTCAAAATTAGTAATCAAAATCGTTTCAACGTACGTTGATCATGGTAGTTTATAATTTTAGATCCAAAATGGTTTTGGCCCCAGATTATTATTGCATTGCGCGCACAAACACATATATATAAACACCAGAGAGTGTCAGCGCGGTCATTTAATTACTTGGGGTAGGCTGCCCAATGTGGCCATGCCCAACATCTCATCTCTGCAGTATGCATATATATGACCCAAAACCAGCTGGTGAAACAGGACGAAGTAAAAGGTATGATATTGTGGCCACATATATATATATAGAGAGAGAGAGAGAGAGAGTTTTGCTCTTATGCGGACGTCCGCATTTTGTTAAACTACGGTTGTGCACTTTCCAACTTGAGAGAGAGAGAGAGAGAGAGAGAGAGAGAGAGTTTTGCTCTTATGCGGACGTCCGCATTTTGTTAAACTACGGTTGTGCACTTTCCAACTTGTTTTTTTGCAGAAGAGGTGGATTTGATTCGTGCAATTCCAATTAGCACTAGAAAGCTGTTGGATTCATTGATTAAAAATGGCAGTGCAATACAAAGTGCTTAACACGTTGCAAGAGCCTTGAGAACAACCAATGATACTGCTTCTTCTTTTGCATCTCCATATTCCCACATTTGGGATGCTTTTTGGAGGGCCCACACCTCTGCCAAGGTGAAATTAATCTAGCAACATGTAAGCTTTTACTTGTATGTACACATATATTGGCAAATCTAAGGACAACCGTAGTTTAACAAAATGCGGACATCCGCATAAGAGCAAAACTCTATATATATATATATATATATATATATATATATATGTGAAGGGCAGTGGTTTTGCAATAATATTCCCGAAAAATTATTTAATTAATCATCTCTTCGGGATGAATGCAACTGGGATTGAAAACCAACACGATTTAAATTCGTGCTCATTGTTTCATGCATGTTCAAAAGCACAGGCCAAAAACACAAAACCAGGAATTAATTTGATCTATGATCCATGTAACGAATTAGGGTGAAGAAAAAAAAAAGCAAAACCTTTCAATATATATATATATATACACATTTTTCTCATTATAATTTGTTGCTTAAATAATCACATTATGCATATATATGTATGTGTGTGCGCACAAATGTATTAACACCATTTGGCAATCTTGGAAAGCTTTTCAATATATATATATAGCCCCAATTTATTGAGGGATTTCTTAAATAAAATTATTTGAGAAACATCCCTTAAGGTCCCTTATGAATTTTTTTTCAACAATCCAAACCATCTATTTTTCACACCTTCATTTAGAGATCATCTTTGCAAAAAAATCATGCAAATTGAAAATCATTCATGCATCTAATTGATACCAACAAAATCAATGAACATGGTGCTTCAAGAAAATACTTTAATTTCAATAATTTAATTGAATGGTTAAATAATATTAGATTTAAGTGATTTTTTGTAGAGATGATCTTTGAATGAATATCTACAAAAAAGACTGTTTGAATTAGTAAAATACAATGCAAAGTGGACCCTATAAGAGTGTCCCTCAAATAAACTTATTTGAGGGATCCCTTAATAGAAGCACTATATATATATATATATATATACACACACTTTTTTTTTGCTTTCTTTCTGTTCTTTCATGTCATTCTCTCACAAACACATGCATGTCAACACCGGCAAAGACTAGAAAAACTCTTCTTTCCTCTGGCACTACAAAAAAAAATTGGCAACAGTCACCATTATTTGGTGACATTTTATGACATTTGCTGGGGTGACTAAAGGTCTTAGTCACCAAAACTAAAGCTTTTAGTCACTCCAGCAAATGTGACCAAATAATGGTGACTGTTGTCACTTTTTTTTGTAGTGTGAGTAATAAAGAGTGGAGAAACCTTTATATGCAAACCTACTGATTTCGCTATATATAGTCAAGATATAGAATGGCTAAACAAAATTAACCACATTACTAGTACTTTGATGAGGATATCTAATGTTTGGAGAAGCCTGCAGGCATATTGTACAATATATATGTTCTCTTCAACGAACGGTCATGCCTCTGATCCAGCATGACGACTATAATCTCCTTGGAGACCAAATTATATGAGCTCAGATATATAGATAGATCTATACATATGTATACCTCAAGAGTGCATATGAATGCAATTAGATGAACTCAAACATGTATATATAAAATGCGTATCGGCTATGGAAGTGGTATATATCTAGTTTATAAAATTATAAGCACTCTGATCAATCACTATTATGCAAATGTCTACATATAATTGTCGTACTTACAAAGTTTTCACTATTAACTCTTGTTGCTTTTTTGCAGAGAGAGAGAGGAGAGAGAGAGAGAGTGAGGAAAGTCTTGCAGGAAACAGAACCACATAATGATCAGATGAACTTTATGTCTTGCTAGCTAGCTTGTGCTGTGTGCTGAAGAAATCAACTACTTAGCTCCTCAAGCCAACCCCTCCATTAATGCCTCAGTTCATCGATTTCCATGTCTCGTCTGTTGTGAAAATTAATTGATGCATGATATATATATATATATATATATATGTTTCAAGATCTTGAGACCAATATAGTAGCCTCCATTCCCATTGTCAACAATATGAACTTACATGCGTTTAGGAGCTGGTATTAATTATGGTCCTTGTTTGGTTGGCTTCCATTGTTATCCTGTGAATTCGAATGGAGCTGCTTGGGATTGACCGATGTTGGATAGGATTTCAAAGACTGAAGAGAAGACATGAGAGCATTTGGTAGGAGATTTGGTGAATTTGATGAGCTCAAAAATTGGAAATGGTTGGCTTGTGATCTTGGCTCACTAGTATTAGTACCTCTCTCCACTACCGGGTTGGTAATATACGGAGGATATGGACCGAAAAGGGAGGGTGTTGCTGTTGATGGACAGAAGAACAATTGAGATCCAGATGGCATTGAAGTTGAAAATGATAAGGCATTGCTCATCATATGGCTATGATGATCTATTTGGGGCACTGGTGGAAATCCATGGCCACCAAATTGAGATAGAGATAAACTTGAAGGCTCTGAATAATTATGATAGTAATTGTATGCCATGGCATTGTTTAGCAGGCCAGGTATGGAGGAAGGATGATTGCCTTGGGGAAATAGCTTCTGAGCCAAGAGTTGTCCACCCCCAATATTGCCATCTTGATGATGATTTTGATCATCATCATCTTGTTCATCGTGTGTTTTGATTGACTTGCCTTTCCGATCACCCACATTAGTACTAGTAGAACTTCTTTGATGGTCATGAACTACTTGATGAGCTTGATGATCTGCCTCCATAAATGAAGAATTTACATCAAAGAAAGGAGCAGCAGCAAGAGAATTGTTAGACTGGTGACCTTGATCATGAGAATGATGAGGATTTAGCATTTGCTGATGAAATTGATGAGCAAATCCATGAGGAACTTGGAGAGGTGGGAGCTTATCAATATCATCTTCAGTAACATCAAGCAGCCAGTCTATTACCTTACTAGGCTGGCTAAGTCCAAGCCTGTCTTGAAGGTCATATAATTGAATGGCTGTTGGTACTGAGAGCCTAATTCTCCTGTCCCTCAATCCCCTCACCGTGGAAACCTTGCTGTGCCTGTCTTTTCCTCCGAAGGTGCGCGAGACACGTACAATCCTTGGATTTCTAAATCCAGACCATTGTCTTGAAGTAGTAGTACTTGATGATGATTCCTTGTTGAAATTACTACTGTTTCCATCATTATTGGTGTTGTTGTGGCCCTCTTGCTTTGCTTGGAAACCCTTTTCCCTTGAATTTGATATCATTGTACGCAATTCTGATTATAAGCTCATACTTCTTTCATCAATTGCTCAAATCCTTGTAAGTCCAACATCATTCTCCCATCTTTGAGCTCCAATGATTCAACTGAAAAGAAAAAAAGAAGAAGAATAAGAAGAAAAATAAACTGTTGGACGGCACATGGAAGTCTTTGTTTCATTTTTATAAGATTATTCTTTATTAGAATCCATGTGAGTTAATTTCTTTTGCAAAATTGCTTTATGATGAACTAGTTGACCTGTGATCGGTTCGATTTGAGAAAGAAAACATTCTCATCGAAGATCCAAAGAGCTATATATTTTTGCATATATATATATATATATATATCCTCCAATTAAGGTTGTCCCATATCTGCAAATCTGAAAATTGAGCAGATATTACATGTAGGGAGGTGATCAGTTGTTAATATTACATCCAAATGAATGGCCACAAACTTCTGCTAAATACCACTTTAATCTTTGAAAGAAGCTAATGAAAGAACTGAAATCTGAACTGTCGAAAATTTAGGTATCACATTCAAGAGAAGTAACATGATGAGGAAAAGCTGGTTGAAATTCATACGAATTCCAACACTGGAAACCCTAAATTACCTTTATCTCTTATCAATCCAAGTTGGAAGGTATACATAAATAGGACCAGAAGATGAACCATACTCACATATCAGACCGAAAACTGAGGTTGCAACAGCTGAGATCAGAGCTGTCCAAAACTAATTAAGTAATAAGCAAGGAAGCAGAAGAAGTAGGAGAGGAAGAGGATGCTACAGTGCTTTGAGCCTCTTGCTAAGTATGCATATATATGATGCTCTCTTGAATTTCTTACTGAGCTTGTGTAGCTCATCTGTATACCAAATTCAACATCCTAGGGGTTCTTAGCTGCGCAGAGAGAGAGAGAGAGAGAGAGAGAGAGAGAGAGAGAGAGAGAGAGAATATAAACTTTTTAAAAAAAGAATTCACAATTTGGTAAAGAAAAAGATGCTAGCTAGAATTTACCGCACCATGTTGCATGGGAATGAAAAAGGAAAAGGTATGGCACATTTATAGCCACGTGGACTCCCCTTATGTTGACAAGTCAATCTGGGAAGCCGCAGTAAAAATTTCATCAATTTGTTCATACCAGAGACTGAACAATCACTGCTTAATAAATGAATAAGTTTGGTCGTAGTTTATTATTGAATAGACTCTGTCTAGCTAGGTCTATCTAGATATTGGTTTATTTTTAAGGGGGACCATCCCTCCCTCTTACACTTTATCGGCAACTACAAATAGCTTTCTTGGTGTATTCCACATAGCATGAATTGTACAAGGCATGCCTATAGCTACACAAATTTAATCAAGAAACCACACATCAGAAAGAAAAGAAAAACATACATATACAACCCTAATTAACTAGTGGTAAAGAGGATGTCTGATATATAATTTTATTTTATTTTATTTTTTTATATAAAAAAGGTTTTAGAGAATATTATTATTTCTCTATTTGTAAATTTAGACAATTTTTTCGAGACGTATATAATCTTCGCACCTACTTAATTAGCAGAGATTGTATCGATATTGTCCTAAACTGTTCATTAATAGAGTTTAGCTCAAGTGATCCCATCAAGATGTCGATACAATTTAGGGAAATGTACCACTTAATATACTTTTTTTATGAACAATCCCTTTCTTCCGATCCGAGACAACTATATTTGATCCACAAAATATTTTAGATGAGGAAAGGCATGATATATAAGTAAAGAGTAGCTAGGGTTTGGCGTTGTATATACTTCACATGCAAGAGGGGATTATTCAAGTAGCTTAGCTAGCTAGAGAGAGAGAGAGAGATCATAGGGTAGAGCTTCGTAGAGTGGAGGAGGGACCAAAGCAGGTTCTTTAAAGCATCCACTGAATGCAGAGAGAGGGACCACTACGACATGTGTATATGTATGTACTGATCATATATATATATATAGCAGTGAGATTTTCACAACCCAAGTTACACTAGTTTGTTAATATTAACTCACATGAAGACTATACATTATATATTTATACTCTTTGCATATTGTTTCCTTTCAATTGGCCTTGTGATCTGTGGCCTGCTTAGCCCCATTTTCTAGCAGTCAATGGCTCCTATAAAGTATAAATATTGTGTGTTTGAGAGAGAGAGAGAGAGAGAGAGAGAGAGAGAGAGAGAGAGAGAGAGAGGCTTTTCTTCATCAAGAAACCACACAACGCAGGCAAAATAATCAAGGAAAGTGGAATCCTCAGCAAAATAATTGAGAACGTACGTTTAATATAATATAGACTAATGTAGTTGCAGTTCAATCGTAATCAAAAGCTGAAGTCTACTTTTTCATATGCATTCAAGACAAGAAAGGAACCAGCCGACACTGACATTTTCACAGGACCAATTTATTATTTCTAATAATAAGGAACAATTTGATTATCCTCACTTTGAGTTTGTAGTGTTCGTTTAATCCCATTTAAAGCGATCTGCTCTGCTGCTGCCATTTTAATCTTTTAAATGCTTGCATGGTCATGTATTGGTTATGCAGGCAGCTGCAGAGCAAAAAGAGTGGAGACAGTCGGACTTGAGACTTGAGACTTGAGATGAGAATCTCATTTTACTTTTTTATTTATTTTAAATTTTGGTTCCTATTGGCATATTATAATGTCATCAACTTATGCTTAAAATTCCAAAAAATACTTGACCACAAAAATTCCAAATTATTTGTAACATAATTGAACTTGTTTGGTCACTCCATAAAATTGAACAAATAATTATCTTAACCTAGACAGAAAAGTGAAAAATAAAGTTGACGTCGCCAGCACCAACATTTATCTCAATTACCATCATCATGACGGCATGAGAGAGAGAGAGAGAGAGAGAGAGAGAGGCCATTATCCATCCAAAATTCCAATTGTCTAATGTACTATATATGAGTTTGTGTTATTGGGAGGGGAGATATTGATAGAAAACCAAGTTGATTAATTCAAAATTAATTATATGATAACATTAAAAAAAAACTATATGTGCAAACAGCGTGAATGAAATTTAAGAGATATTTTATCTGTCATTCACAAGCACTGATCTAGTAGTCTTTGTTTTTGGTTCTCTTGGTGTTTGTTTTCGTTCTGAAGCGTGAAAGAGACAGGTCCAAACCCTAGGGGGGAAAAAAAGAAGGTAGACATGACCATAAACAAAAATAAATGCGTGCTCTCTCTCTCTCTCTCTCTCTCTCCCTCCTCTCTTTTCTGCCTCTCTCTCTCTCAGTAAATAACACAAAGCTGCCTCCCAGCCTGTTACAGAAAGTGAAATGCATTTCCCCTGTGAACTCTCCCCGCGATGACCTCCTTTATGTCAGTAGCTTGATTACAAAGATACCGCCACAGAGGGCAAAACGGGCATAAGAGAAAATTCAATGGGTTCCAATGCCACAAATATAAAATTAACTAAGCTCGATCATCTCGTCTGGTTAATTACTTATTCCTTTAGGTTTTTTAACTAAAATAAGCAGTTCTTCACACAGAAAAGTAGATAAAATTAGAAATGAAGAAGACAATCTAATTAAGTATATCCCCAGCACTGTCACTAATGAAAAGGTTTTCCATTGATCCGAGTAAGATCTTAGCCGGTCGATTCATGACAATATAAATTTTCTCACGAAAAGAAGTACTACTAGACTAGAAACTAGTTCGTTTTTTAAAATAACATCATATACTATATTATAATTCATGTGTGGGAAAAATAAGGGTAATCTTGACAGTTACAGGATACCAACTTTTGCAGTAAAACGACAACACTAATCTGTTTGCTTGATTCATACTTCATAGAGTGCGTACGGAACTTTCTTTTACGATCATGTCTAATGCTTTTCGAACAAACTTGACCATCACTGTCTGCGTCTGCCCAACATCAAGCATGTATGAAAGTGAAGTATCAAAAAAGAAGAAGAAGATGTAAGAATTATTGGAAATATTGCAGGCGATGGGAACACTTGACGGTCCAGAAAATTGCAGCCCTTAGAGAATCAAAATATCCATCGAATTAACCCAATTTTCTTAAGATTATTTCCTCCGAGATAGCTAGGACGGCTTTGTTGCATGGCTGTTATCATGGTCCTTAATTAGAAACTAGGGATTAAGTAAGTAGGGTGGGTGGCCAAGAAGATTATTAATCTACTAATTAACAAAAAGTCACCCAACTTTGGCGGTCACACAACTATTTTAAAATCTCAATCAATCAACAACGCTAATGAACATTATAAGATCCACATCCACCTTAAGCCTAATATTCGAGGAGACGTTAACGGTTGAAGTTTACACAATCACGACAACAACAACAACAGTTAACTGTATTTCCATCTATTAAAGACAAGATGGTACCATTTCTAACAGCCCTCGGTCTTTAAAATCCAAAAACTTGGTAACAGGGTTTTCCGGATTGAGCTATGTTGAAGGATGTCATTCAGCTACAAGAGCGCCTGGAGTGGCTAGCCAGTGTGGGAGGGCCTGGAGTTATAATGGTATAAACAGAAACAATAGTTGTCCTACAAATTAAGATTTACACAGGGCCCATGGGGACAATGTGCATATACAGATTTGGCAGAACAGTGGGTTTAGGATGTCAGTTCAGGGCCCAACCCGATATGGCAATACCATCTCCACCTCATCACGGCCCCCACTGACTTCCTAGAAACCGAGGATAGGAAAGCCGATGATGAAATCCAGATCAGGCGCTGGATTCTGAGTTCAGATAAACCTATAATGTGGGTTTAGCGCATTAAACTCTACTTACTGCCTTTTTATCCTGCTAATTAAGAAAGGCATTTGACGTTGGGATTAAGGGTGAGTTGAGCTAAGTTGAGTTGTATGAATGACAGCTTATCAATCTTTGGAAAGCAAAGCATATAGCCAACTGCATCAAGAATATTGCAACAATGACAACAATGAGCAGTGAGGTCACCCTTTCTAGGTCTTCATATGGTTGCAGTTGGGGAAAGCAAATCACAATGAGACAAACAAGATTCACAAGTAGAAATCACACGTAGAAATCTTAGGAGTTAAAGAAACTAGCTGTACTGCCATCCATCACCCAACTGCGGTTGCATTTGGATTTTATACAAATACATTCTTGGACAACTAAAAGCGGCCAAATGGTTGTATCAAGTACCCTTTATTCATCTCAAACACAGAATTTCAATATGTGAGCAGACTAGGCAAACATCCATGCTAACACGAAAAGCACCTCTTTAGTGACAGAGCAGAAGAGAGGAACAAAAGACTGGAGCACAGACATTTTTACACAACGCCATAAGCCTGCAAGAAGACATAAAAAAACAAAGAGTCATTGATAAGGACTTAGACCACAAAACATTTACTATTAAATGGACTTAATATAAACATGAGGGCAATGAGCAAGCAACACCAGTACATAACCCTGATAAACCAAAGGAGATGGCAACGATCTACAGAACAAAAAAGATGGTATAGGGTCAACTTATGGATGCACATGAGGTGAAAGCAATTCTTGCTATGGAAAGCAGGCTATACTACTATTTCCATGCTTGGGTTGAGAGAAATGGAGAGAAATTTTAAAATTACTCTCATGTGGATGATTAACTGTACATAGAAACGAAGAGAAGAGTATAGAATACTGGAAGCTTTATTTTCTCTGCAAAACTGGGGAGATTTGTAGAGGAAATAAAATTTGTGGTTGTTGAATCTTCGAATATGTCCTCGACTAAAGTCTTTCTCTTTGTTTCTTTCACATCCTTCAACCAAGCATAAAATAAATTTAAAACATCCTCTCTTTTCTTTAGTCCTACCATGAGTTCCACCCTCATGGATGTTACCATGTGATCTTCTTAAAATTTGGTGCAAATATGAAACGCCACAATATCTGATAGAAGCATCAGCTCAAAATATATTCTAAGCAAGATCAAACACTCCAATCAAATATGAAGATATACTCATCAAACTTGGCCAGAGCATAGACCGTACCAAACTTTGGCTGAATGCATGTGAAACAAACAAATCGAAGTTTTCAATGAAATTGGAGCACAGGATCTTTGTATTATATCTGTATAAAGGTTGTGCCTTTGGATTAAATTCCACAACAATTGGTGTTATACTAGGGATGAGAGTTCAGAGAAGCTAGTTGTAAGCTCTCATCATTGCCTTTTCTTTGCCTACAAGGCTTTCATGTCTAATTTGTTGGCATAAAGGCTTCCAGCCTGCCTTGCAAAGCCATGCATGCAACAATGCCCAAAATTCATGGGGTAAAACAGTCACAGACAACAACAGAAGGTTTTTGGTACTAAGTGAAGATCTTTGTTCTTTCAATTAAGTTTTGCATAATAAAAGATAAAGAAAACAGTAAACTGTTTCAAAACCAAGCAACAGAGCCATATTTCCAATCCTCCATTGAGGTATGGAATGTGCCTCGACGTTTAAGGTGTAAAATACAGTATTTGTGGTGCAATTACTATCTCATATTATGAATAAACTAAAGATTCACTGATGATGCAAAGATTTCCATGGTTTCCAAAGGAAATAGAAGTCACAACAATGGAGCACTCAGAGAGAGGTGCAATGAAGCAAAATACATTCTCCTTCAGTGTAAGAGAAAATGAAATTGCACTAATCCAAAATTACAGCTACAATGCCACTGAAAGCAGCAATTACTAACCAATCAAACCTCAAAAACATAAGCTTGGAGAGCAACAAAGAACAAAACTGCAATCCTAGTTTGACCGTTCGATGAAATTCCCAACCATAAAAGAGACATAAGCAAACTCAAAAGCAACAATACAACATTCATCATGAAAAGCCCAGAACCAAAAAAAAACAAACCTTTTTCATTGCAGTCTATCTATTAACCAAACTAAAGGGATCAAATTCATGCATAAACAGATGAGATGGTAACAAAATGCGTAAAGTCCAACCATTTCTATCACAACACCGAATAAAAACTCCAACTTTTGTATTAGTCCATTTTCACAGAACTCTAAAAGCTAAAACACACAATTCTACTCAATGTTCATAATACCACCACAAAAAAAAAAAAAAAAAGATTAAATCCTTAAAACAATAAATGAAATTAAGGGAGGAGGAGGAGGAAGGAGAGCAAACCCAATTCATTTCTGGTAGCCTCCGCCTCGGGCGTTGCAGTCTTCTTCAATAACATCGGTCAAGTAAACCGGAGGGAAATCCGAGACGTCGAAGGTCTTCTTCTCCTTCATTAGCTTCTCGACATCAGCCTTCTTCAAAACGGTGCGTCTAATGGGGGGCCGATTGCGCCTCTGGTCCCGGGCGTAGTACTTGATATCGTATACGGTTTCCGGGTTGGATGTGGGCACGCAGGCCTTGACCTGGGTCGAAGCCGGGCATTCGAGCCGGTACTCGAGCGCGCCGGGTACGGCGAGCTTGTACTCCGGGTCCGCGCATGGACCCGTTATCTCCCACGGTTTCTTCAGGTACCGCTTTAGGGTTTGGACAATGGATGAGGTGGCGGTGGACACCGGCTTCGCCATTGAGAATTCAGATACAGATCAGATGGGAACTGAGAAAGGAGGGGACTTTCGACTCTTTTTCGATGGAAATGAAGTTTTGCGATGTGCACGTGTTTTTTTTTAATAAATCAAATTCATAATTTCCATTTTCTCATCAAATGCTTTTTTTATTCATTAATATTTTTAAAGCAGAAGTGGTCTCTAAAATAGTTCCATTTTCTCACCAAACACTAGAATACTTCCCTTCAAACATTAGTACATTACCATGGTTTAATGACTTGAGTTTTTGAGGTTGTTATCTTATATGAAAATTTTTGTTAGTTTGAATATATTGTTACATACTAAAGCGTTTGTCGTTCAAGTGGTTAAGAACGTTTATCTTTGACCGAATTATTGAGTTCGAATTCCTCCTTCTTATATCACTTGTAAAAAAAAAAAAAAAAAAGAATTTATTAAGAATGTAAATATTACTTGTCATTATTTTCTTACTAAGTAGTAATAAAAGTTGTGAAAAAAAAAAAAAAAAAGTTAACAAAACCAAGCAAAAAAAAAAAACAGAAGGGGTTCAGTATATTCTGCAGTGATAGTTCCTTCCCAAATCAAATCATGGACTTGCATTCCCAGAAATTTTGGACATTATAATATCCCAAAATTTCTGTCCCTAAATTCAGAAAGTAAAATCAAGGCACCAATCAATCTCTCATCATTTTTCTAGCTCAATTAAAAAATTCCAAATACCCAATTTGTATTTTCTATTCCAAGGAAACTGAAAAAGAACCTCCACAAATATGTAACTTTTTTTTTTCCCCTTCACAATTAGATAAAATTAAAGTCTGAAGCTACCGCTTTTGTCTTGTGATCTCATCAAATATATAATTAAAAAAAAGCTTCAGCCTTCAGCATCTTTCCTCTTTCATTCTGCCTTCCTATCCTCCAAGTACTGTTCCTTCTCTCTTCAACTTCACTTTGCTTCCTCTCAAGCCCACAGATCTCCCCCGCTCTAAAGCTCAGATCACTTCCAAGCAGGTACTCCAGATTCTTCTCTTGAATCCACTCTCTATGTTTACTGCCTCCACTGGTTAATTTCCATCTTTAATTTTATTTGTTAAATACTATGCTGGTGGTTGATCTGTCAATATCATGTTTCCATGGTCAATCTCTTGATTACTTTGGATGGCAGTGTTGATATATTTCTGGGTTTTTCATATTTTTATAGGGCTTTACATCAAACACAAATTTGTAATCAGATATTGTTTTCGTTATCATCCTGATGTATTTAATTCTCGGTCTGCTTCAGTTTTTAGCTGACCCTTCTTTTTCTGAGGTTGAAATCACTTGGTCTGCTCCATTGGGGATTTTGCTGGGGTTACTATAATTATAACATGAATAAAAGACTTTTGGGTTTGCAAGATTGCTTTTAATTGTTTGAGTATTTCTGTGATTTGAGCATATATGTAGGAATTGTTTCCTAATTTATGGTTTGTGATATTGTACTTCTGATCGAGTACTCAAAACCGTTTTAGCTCGTAGTACTTGGTCTTCCGAGCTCAAAGGCAAAGCCTTTGTGCATTCTGCTGGCACTTGCAGTGTGTTCGTGTGAGCTTATCTGGCTATTGGAGTTTCTTATAGTAGTCATCATTACTTTGCAGATTCTCTTGTTACAGATATGATAATCTCAATGCATTATTGGCTTTTGTAGTGATTCGAATTTGTTTAAAAATAAATTTCAATGCATTGTTTTGTCAAGAATTATTAAAAATGTACTGCTTTTGGCTCTCTTGTCGTTATTATGTTTTTCTTTGACATCCAGTTGGTTTCATTAGTTTGTTCCTTTACTAACATTACAGGATTTGAACTTCCGTGGATAGTCATGCAGGAAGCATCTCCTGCCTCTGCTCCCAGTGCCCAACTTGTTGGCAATGCCTTTGTGGAGCAATATTACCATATTCTTCATGAATCCCCACAATTAGTGCATAGGTTTTATCAGGATTCCAGCTCTCTTAGCAGGACAGATGTCAATGGCAATATGGCAACAGTGACAACTATGCAAGTAAGTATACTATGATATCACGGAAATAAAATTTATACCAAGTATCGAGACTTGAAATTTCTTTGTTGTATGGTTTAACATGGATTGGACAACTTTTTTTGTCTTTATGTTTCCAATTTAGTTTTCACTTTAAGGCATTACAAAAAGTTTGGCTTTATAGTAAGAATTTAAATATATATATATATATATATATATCCTTTTTATACAAGGTTGAACATGATTTTGGCAGCTATTCTATCATACATTGTCATATCAAATGCGTCTTTGAATGAATTTTGAACAAATCTGTAGACGGGATGTTTATTTGATGCTGTGTAGGCTCCAATTTTTGACATTTATGGACCAATTATTTGTCACCCTAACTGGTAATACTTTGATATGATACTACTCATAGACTAAAAGGTATTACTGAGTTTATATTACATAAGAACTGTTTGAATTAGATTCGCGAAACAATATAGTACATCACTCCACATAAATAGGAATCTTATTGTTTGTTTTGAAAATTTTCAAATTTTGTGCGTCACCTCTTGGACTCGATATAAACTGGATTGAGAATCCTGAACTATTATTGTAAATAAGAAATTTTGATGAAAAATATTACATTTGTTAACATTTATTATCTTTGCGAGCAGGCAATAAGTCAAAAAATTCAGTCCTTAAATTATGGAGACTATACGGCAGAAATAAAAACCGCAGATTCTCAGGAGTCTTATGAGAAAGGAGTGATTGTTCTCGTCACCGGATGCTTGACTGGAAAGGACAATGTGGGAAGAAAATTTGCCCAAACATTCTTTCTAGCTCCACAGGAGAAGGGGTATTATGTCTTAAATGATGTTTTTAGGTATATTGAGGACAATGAATCTTTGCAGACCAATAATGTCTTGGTTAACGGCATCAATGAAAGTGCTCCAGAAGCTATCTTGACAGCAGAACCAGGTTGGCATTAGTTTTCTTTCTTGATGTACCTTTTTGTTATTTGCTGTAGCTTTCATTTTCAAATTGCTTCTATGTTGTTCCAGAGCCTACTCACGCTCCTGATCATCTTGTGGTGGATCATGCAACTTCCTTTGAGGAAGAGGATCTCAATAATGGTCCCGAAGTTTGTGATCCTTCAGATAATGATGAAGGATCAGTTATTGAAGAAGAGATTGTGGAGCCCCCAGCTTACTCAAGTCAGAATCAAGGTCTTGCAGATATTGATCCAACCCCTGATCCTGCCCCTGAAACCCAGGAGGATGTTCCAAAGAAATCATATGCATCAATTGTGAGTTTAGGCTAATCACTTTCCTTTGTTTGTTTTTTTTTTTTTTTTGGGAGCAAGTATTTTTACTTTTGATGTCAACCCTATTTTTGGTTTTAATCTAATGAAGCTTCATTTTGGTGAAGGTAATGAAAAGTAATGCTGCATCCAGTCCTGTCCGTGTGCCTACCCGCACTGTGAGGACAATATCTGCAAACACCGACCATCAATCCCTTGGTTATGCAAAACCAGCTCCTGCACCAGTGGCATCAGCTCCTAGTGGTGATGCTGCCCCTGAAAGCAGCAATGCTCATGAGGAAGGTAAATGATACTCAGCTTGCTGTCTTCTTTTTCCCTAAATAAAATAATACTCAGCTTTCAATGGTCGGATTGCTTAGTTAACTTGCATAACACTTGCCTGAGTTTGAGACGCTCGTGTACTTTTTCATGGATGAAGTCTGATCTCTATTCTTTACTGCAGAAGGTCACTCCATACATGTACGGAATTTGCCATATGATGCAACAGTGGGACAACTTGAGAAGGAGTTTAAGAAATTTGGGCCTATTAAGCGTGATGGGATCCAAGTCAGGAGTAGTAAGGTCTGCTTCATATGCCTGATGCACTTTCTAATCCAACTGAGGATGCTTTGATGTAGCCTTACATGTCATATGTTTTTGGCTTTTTGCAGCAAGGATTCTGCTTTGGCTTTGTTGAATTTGAGACTTTGAGTTCCATGCAAAGTGCACTTGAGGTATACTTACTTTCATATTCTACTTGTCAAAAATTCCAAGAAGTTTCTGGAGGTCTGCTTTTTAGCCTATGTTTATTGTTATAGTTTGTTTAGTTCAGAATTAGCATTGAAAATATTATAAACTTCTCTTCTCTCTCCCCCCCCCCCCCCCAAGAAACAAAAAAAAAAGGGGGCAAATAAAGGCCAGGACTGAACCCAAGATCTCATCCTCCACCTGTATCCTTGAGGGATTAGGAGGTGCCACTAGGCCCAATGGTCATTTGCATCATTAACATGAGGATGTCTTTGTTTTCTCAGTGAAAATGGAGGCATTGCCCCCCACACATCTCTCTACGGATGTGTTATGACACTCGCCAAGATTTTACAAAGTTGTGAGCTGTAATTGAGTGCTATCTGTTCTTTTCTTTTCTTGGCTCTTTCCTTGCAGTCTTGTTAGATGAGTTGACAAAATTTAGTGTCAAATCAATTGTTAGTTTTTGCATTCCCTTTATGCAGAGCACATTATTGCTTGAGCTCAGCCCATTTGCAGACTGAGCTACTGCGCTTAGATTGTTTCACTGATTGTAACAAATGAGCTTGCACATTTGCTTGCTAAATTTAATTGAGCTGAGCTTGAGTTTCTCGGTTTGTTGAGTAGTCTTGCATTTTTAACAAGGTTCTATTTGCATACATAAACAAAAGAAATGGAAAAAAGAAGAAGTCATTCTCTCAGATGTGAAGACCTCCAGTTGATTAATAGTTGCTTATATCATCTGAACAATATCACTGGGATAACATTTAGGCAGTCCAAGAATATATGTTCATAAACTGCCATTTGACTGGCAGGTTGTAATGTGTTTATTTCTAGCTGTGGGTGCCATGCATTACTGTATCTTTGCAATCTTGGTTTACTTAGCTTGTATCAGTGTATGTTTAATCCAATTTTGAACTGGCTTGTATCAGTGTATGTCTAATCCAATTTTCAACTTGTTGAAAATCCTTACAGGCTTCACCTATCACCATCGGGGACCGCCCGGCAGTGATCGAGGAAAAGAGAACCACAACTCGAGGTAAGCTTGGCAGGGTGGGTTATAGAAGGTTGTAAGGTAAAAAGAATCTGCTACTAAATGTTGTAAAACTAACAAAGCTGCTGGCTGTTTCAGTTAGCAGTGGTGGGAGAGGAAGGTTCTCTTCAGGAAGAGCTGGCTTTCGGAGTGACACTTTCAGAGGTCGTGGGAACTATGGTGGTGGCCGTAGCTATGGCAGGAATGAATTCAGAAACCAGGGTGAGTTTTCTGGCCGAGCCAGGGGTTCAGCTGGACGAAATGGAGAGGGTTATCAGCGGGTGAATCTGAATGGAAGGGGTGGTGGACGTCAAGGTGCGGCAAACCGCAGTTCTGTTCCTGCTTGAAAAGTGGTGGATAGACAATTTTTTTCACACGACAAGAGGGTCACCTTTTTTAACCCCTTCTCTCCTTCAATTGCAATTTGTTGGATAAAAAGAGTTGTATTGGAACTATCAGAAATTTAGGTTATTTTGTTTGTTATAATTGCGAGTTTCTGTTAAGAATTTTTCTTTTCTTTTCTTTTTGATAACCTGTATTTTCTTAGATTATTTTATAGAGCTTACATGGCGTGAGTAAGTTGTGTCAATTCAATGTATGTCTATGAATCCAAATCTATATATTCTGTTATTTTGGTCATGAAATCCGTCTCCATTTTCTATTCTAATCCATGCTTGCTGACATGAAATGTTTAGAAATATGTCTAGCATTCACAATTACAGAGTGGCCAAATAATGAGAGTCTCATTATCCCAAAATGAGAACTAGTTCATCAAATTTTTCAATTTGACTTCTGCAAGTTGGATACAAAATTTGAAGCAGCAAAAGCTGCAGAACCACCCACCACTGAAAGCAAAGCAACAAAAGCTTGTACCCCTATCTCCAAAGGATAATCCTCAGGCACAAGATAGACTACAAATGGCCCCAAAAGCAGCAGTACTAAGCTCAGAGTGAACAATGCCCCCGGAGTTCCCGGGTCAGTGGCTGCCGATAGAACTCCGAATTCCTCCGCCTTGGAGAGCAGACCTAGTTTCTCTATGCTCGACAGCGAGAGCCCGGACTTCTCTGCCGCCGATAGCAGGCCGGCTTTCTCTGCTTTGGTCAGTAGCTTCAGTTGCTCCACCCTTGTTAGTAGCTTAACTGGTGATTTAGTTGAATTCTGCATTATAAATGGTTCACGTTTTAGTCCCCAGCTTGACACAATTTTGATGAGGGAGCTGCTAATAAGCTAAAGCTATCCCAAGAACAACATAATTTTTAACATATTTTACAAGACAGGGCATAGGCTTGAGATATTGCATAAACAATATAAAAAGAAGTTACCTTCTTGGAGCTAACTGTTTTGTTAACAGAAGGAATGGGCTTCTGGGTAGCCATGGATTGGATGAGGAGGGGTGAGAAAGAAGAAGCATAATTCTCTCTTCTGCCTCTCAATGGCGCACCTCTCACGCTGCTACAAAATGCTTTGGCCTCCATGCTCTCTCTCTCTCTCTCTCTCTTTCTCTCTCTATGTTTATGATGGCTTTCGCTGTTTCACAGAGTTCGTGAATCCTTGAATTGAAGGCTGGTTTGGCTCAAATTAAATAAGTGGACAGGAAGATAGGTTCGAGTGTAAACGTGTCACCGCGTGGACCGACGGATGGATCAACTGTTTCTCCTCCATATAAAGGGACTTTTTTTAATGAGCAAGGTTATTGTAGTAATTTCGCTACTTACCCTCCTTTTAAGTGGGTGCCGCGCGGTGTGGTCCTTTCTATCTCATCAAACACCTCCAAATCTCAAAACCCCAAACTTAAACCCTAAAGCACAAATTCTCTCTCTCCCTCTCCTTCTCAACACATCAATGGCGGACTTCCCGATCTCACTGGACAAGGCGAAATACTTCTTGCAGTCCCAGTATCATGACGAGGAAAAGTGGGCCCTTAACATGGTACTCTCTCTCAAACACTCTCTCGCCGTTTTCGATTTTGTTGGAAGCTTAAGACTTGTGATTAGAATTTCTCGATTTTGATTTAGGCGTGATTTCAATTGCATATATGTATAATTTCCTCATGTTTTGGCCATATGATGTGGGAAAAGTTTATGTTATTTGGATTAGAATATATAATTTTCCCGGGACTTGCGATTCATGGAGGTCGTAGGGGATGTCTGACATTACCATCGGGAAAGTTAAAAGAAGTTTTGTTTCGCAACTACAAGTGTTACTCGTACTTCATATAAGTGTTGTGCCGTGGTTTTTTTGCTGTTAATTATACATAATATGTTAACTTGAAAGCTTTACAAGTGTAAGGAAAACATTGTTGATATGTTAGATCAACAAGTGTTAGTCAAACCTTGCTTTTTTATTTGTCTACGATGTGGAATTTGGATTATGGTATCTCAGTTATTAACATTACAAATTGTGCAAGTTTCCCAATAGCAATTTTTTGTGATTACTATTGTGCATATAAGTTATAACAATAGATGTGCTTTTAGCGATGCTCGTCTGTTTATCATTAGATCTTGGTTTCCGTAAAAAATTGTAAACCAAAGACACATAAGTTTTTCCTTGCTAGACTTGTGCTTCTTTTCTAGACTCCAGTCTATAGAAAGTGTCCGATATCGATGAGTGTGATTTGCAAAGTTGCCTTAAATATTTTGATCTTTTCAGTTTTTTTCTTTTTGTCCGGGATCGTTTCAGATAGTGATGCTTTATAAACAGGGGCTCTTTTGCCCTTGTTATACTGTAGTGAACGTTTCTTGTGTTCTTTCAGAACTCTTGAGTTTTATTTGTTTTGCATGGATGCCAGATGCTATATGTCACTCATAAATCCATCTTTTTGTTGAGATAACAATGGAGATAAAGGAATTAAAAGTGTATTTCTCTCTTGCAGAAATTGCTGCGTGCTGCAGGTCTGTTTGCAGGATCAATTCTTCTAATGCGGAGTTACGGTGATCTGATGGCCATATGAGCTTTTCTTATGTGTTATAGGACGTCCTAATTAGCAAGTTCTGTATGCTTCCTTTGTTGCTTATGCGGATTTATTTGGCATTTTGTTAAATTACAGGTTTTCCTGTTTACTTTAGTTGTGGTGGTGTTAATAACTTAAAATGAGTTTCCAAGCATATGAGCATTCTCTCTTGGAGAGTTTAGGACATGAATGACATTACATCACTTTCATATACTGAATGGTTTTTATGAATTGCTTATTCATTTGATTTTCCCTGCAACCAATTGATCATTTTATTCCTTGTAGACAATCCCCAAATTGTTTTGACATCTTCAAATACATCAACTTTTGCTAGATATAGTACTCAACCCACTTCCAGCCAAATTTATGTTCTTCATTTTCATCAGACATTTTCGTTCATATCCATTTTCTTTATCCTTGTTTTGTTTTTCTTAATTTTCAAAAAATTCATTCTGTGAATCTTGATAAGTGGTGTTTGCCTTAAAGATGAGAAAGGCTTTCATGAAACGGGAATAACACTATCTTGTTTTAACTGGTCAATAATGCTATGTCACACGGGAAAATGTTCTATCCCTAAGTTTTCCAATTTTAAGGAGAGTAAAGAACTCATGTGTCAGCCAAAAGACAATGCCATTTAGAAAGAAAAAATATTGGACCCATGGAAAATGTTCCCGTTCTTTAACAAGTGACGTATGAACTAACCAAAAGTTGAACAGCCGGATGTGTTCTATTTTATTTAGGCGTTGTTTGGGCCAGTGGAACTCATTCAAAAAAGCCCAAAAGAGAACATTCGCTATGTTGTATCTTAGGCCTCGCATTTTTTTCTATTTTAATCAAAGCCCATTGCTTCATTTCTTCACAATTTTTTACCCTACGATATTACGAAGAACACTAGGGGTAGTGTTGAGTTTTCACATTTCATTGTTCGTAAGTTTTCAGTTTGGTTTGGTTGTCTATAATCTGTGTTTTTGTTTTGTTCAGTTCAACTTTTTTTTGCCCTTTCCGCATCTAACGATCCAAAACTCTTCCCTAGAGCCAGAAGTCCACTCGACCGTTCGATCGAGAGAGATATGTACAAGGGCGGCGGGAGCACCTTAAGCTAAGATGGGCTGTACTCCATGAAAATATGTGTAAACATCTCTATGAAAATTATGGCTTCCAAATGAGCCAATTGATAAAAGTGATGGTAAGTTAAAATTAACACTTGGCAGCAGTTGGTCCCTTGCTCCCAGCGCAGGTGCGAGCCCTTGGCCCACCTTGCATGCAATCTGACAGCAAAGCGCAGGGATACATCACTCGTACGGGAGATCCAACACGTGGCCTTACAACTAGTCAACTGGGCTTTCCTTGTGGACAAAAGTTTATCCCACCTCAGTGAGCAGGCCTCTTGCGCATGGCCCACACCTGTCACATTGGATCTGATAGAGAGCTCGACGCCCCCAATTTTTCTCAATTCCCCACCGCGGGTTTTTGCTCTGAAAAATTATACGGCGATTTTCGACGAATCATGATGAGGGATGCTTTTGTAAAACATATGTGAACAAATTCTCTATCAATTGCATATGTGAGTTAGGTTAGTTTATCAAGACAATACGTCCGTCTTTCTATTTTTATATTCTAATAGATTTCTTTGAAAATTAGACTAATGTAAAATAGTTAAACAATTACTTTGTTTTTTTTTAAATCTCTATAAACAAGAATTTAAAAAAATGGATTGACAAATGCAAGATGTGGTTTTAAATATATAGAAATAGCATTAAACTTGTAACATTAAAAATTGATTTGCAAAAGTTAAACTGAATGCCCTTAGAAGGGTGCAAAAGAGGATGAACAATTCACTTTAAAAAATGTGAAATTACAAGTGGGGTTTGCTGCTAGCACATACAAAACAGAGCCAAAACAGAGTTCTTCAGACTGACCCCTGATTTTGGTCGCCGTAGTGTCTAAATTCCAATTTTATTTCCTTCTACTTCCGACACACGGCTTTTGAAGGGAAAAAACACTCGCCACACTCACTTTTAACTCCTTCCACACCTCTCACTCCAAATCCCCGACTTCACCAACCCAGTAAGACACTGCTGTAACAGTGCTTTATCTTCAACTCCTGTTTTCTTTTTCTACCTTCTGAAGATTTGCCATCAATTTTGCTCACAATTTACAAACACAATCCGGAAGAAGGGAAAGAGGCGCACACAGATACATACAGCTAAGCTGAGTTACAAGTGGTGGTAGTGGTAAGGGTCATTGAGCTGCAACTTGCAAGACAGTGAGAAAGATCTAAAAAGAGTAACCGTACAAAATGTGAGCCACTCTCCTTCTCACACTCTACGCTCTCTCTCTCTGCCTCCTCTGATAACCACGTGGGTTTTGAGAAATGCCAGCTACAATGCCATTGTCACCTGCGGCAACACCTACAAAGAACAAATTTTGTCCCTTTTCTCGATCCATTTCCAATATAAACCCCCCTCCCTCTTCTCTGATCAGTTGCAGTTCTGTATTTGCATTGCAGAGTGGTCGGTGATCGGTGATCGGTGGTGTCTGTAAAAAAAACCTGTAAGCCTATCTGGGTTCGATAATTTCTCTCTCTTTCTCACTCTATCATCTTCATTGTTTTTGCTGCTCTTTTCAATTGGTTTAAAGAACTTATCTTGGTTTTTCAAAGTTTTCACGGTTGTTCTTTCTTAGTTTATAATTTGCTCTCCATGTTTTTGTGCCTAACTTTTAATTTTCTTGCAAAAGGAGTCTTAAAGAAAGCGTTTTGAGACCAAGTTGCTCACTTTTCTGTCTGCAATGGCTGAGGCAAACAAAGACCAGGTTTCCCAACCCAACAACAACGCCATGCAAAACAACAACGCCGATTCTGTGAACCCAGAACTCAACCTGGGGCTCTCTCTTGGAGAAATCTACACTGAAAATCCCAACGATAACCCTCTGGCTCGGTCTTCAACGATGGCTGGATTCTTAAAACCCAAAACGACGGCGGAGGAGGAAACGTTGGCTGCTCCTCTTCTTTCAGTACAGCTGCCAAGGTCAAGCTCTGTTCCGGAAAGGACAGGGCAGCGGATGATTAGGCACAAGGACATACTGGCGTTGAGAAGAATGGCGAGAAAGAAGAGGTTGGCAGACAAGCTGAGGAAAGAAGAATTAGCTGCTGTTTTGCGAGAGAGGACTAGCCCTCCGGCAGCACAGGCATCGCAGCCGCCTGAAGCCAACGCCACCGAGCCCTTGAGCACCGTTTTTAAGTTCAAACTCAAAGCAGAGGGATATATCTCTGTACCTGCTGCTCCAAACGGTAAACCACATCCACATATGAAGTTAATTATTTGCGTATGTATTTTTGTTTCTGTTTTTCCTTTGTTTACCCTTTTAATATTTTGCTTGACATAAATTGTGATTGTTTGATCTTATACTTATGTTTAGTTGTTCTTGTAGTACTTAGGATTGCAATTTCCTTGATTTTGGTTATGTATTCTGTTAGATCGCAAATGAATTTTGCCGCATGATGTTTCTGTTGAAAGAAATACAGTACATAGTCAGTTGCATGAGGAAGATAGTATATGTTTGGATGAAAAATAGGAACTTTTGTTCTTCTATGATTCTCATGTGTGTTTGTTTGTTTGTTTTTTTAATATGTTTTTCTGGTTTGTTTTATATATAGTTGAATGCATGGTGTGCTAAAATAGACACCTAATAAGAAGAGGAACAGTGTAGTTAGTAAGAAAATGTAAGTAGAAAAACCGCAGTCGTGTTTGGAAGGTCACTATTGAAAGTCTTGAATTGTTCGTGCATGGCAGGGGAAATGCTTTCCATGCAATTTGGTTAGGGTCATTGATACCATTTGGTAATTGGTATTTTCGATTCGGTCATGAAAAGGGTAACAAAATGGCAGAGCATGTGGGAAAGCAAGACAGGAGAATTTGCAGCGTCCATGTGGAAAGATGATCTCCGTTCCTTTTGCTTCGTCAGCGATGTTAAAGATGGTGATGACTGGTGAATCCGAGCATGGAATCCGGGAAACATCCGTGTGTCGACAAAAATTAGGAAAGAACTTGTGTCTGACAATGTATCGATGGAAAAAGAAAACGAATTCATTTGCATATTGACAAATATTAAGAAAAAGTCTATATTCGACAACATATCAACAAAATAAAAAAACAGCAGTGCATATCAGCCTAATATAGAATTTGAACCTTACTGCGTATGGACAAAATCAAAATCAAAATCAGAATTTGAACCTTAACAGCAGTGCATGTTCTGAACGGAGTTAGTTTTCTTGACCATAAAGTAGTAGTTCTAACACTTGAAAAATCTTTTGTCGCTCTGCTTCCTGGTATTTTTTACTTCCTTTCATCCTTATGCATACAACTTTGTGTGAACATGCTTGGTAGAAGCTTCTTCTTTGGGATTTTAGTTTGTAGCAGTCTTGTCTTAGATATCTCAAAGTTTCATAGTGACAGAGCTCATGATATTTTTAGATTATTAAACAAAGAGAAGTTTTCCTTCCTTTAGTTGAGGTGGGTTTGGGATACAGATCTTGGCCTGTTCAGCAGCATAGTATGTCCGTTTCTGGTGTGGAAACACCAGTATGTGAGATGCACTGGTAAAGGAAAGAAGGCAAAAGATTAAAAAACACAAGAATGATTTTACATATTATCCCAGTCCAATAACATTTTCTAAGCTTCTTCTGTGGTGGCATTGAAGTCTAAACATTTATGCTTTAGAAGTCCTAAGCAATACATGGGTCTAAAAAGGTGACAGAAACTAATGTCTACAGACCAACATAGAAAACATGCTGCCTGGTCTTCATAGGTTTAAGTGTTTGTCTGGATTGTTCTTTACCATGTCCTTGCTGGTAAACCTTCTGTCAGGAGGAGGGTTTTAATATAATTCAGGATACCAATTTTGATGTTCTGAGACAACTGAAACATAGGTTGTATATCCACTTTCTTGTTCAGCTATGTTATCTTATTGTCATCTCCATGATTATATACTGGAGTTTGGTTCTTCTTCTTTTGAGTATACTTATTTCAGCATATACAAGTGTAGCCTCCACCAAGTTGAAATGTGAAAGGTAAAGGACTTCATTTCTCTTAATAAAAGCAGTATTTATTTCTTATAAATGTTTATCCAATTGCGGACGGTGCCTGTTAGATTTCCTTAAACAAAATCTGTGTATGATCTAGTAAGTCTCATTTACAACAATAGATGATTAATGACTGCTGTAAAGTCATAGCATTATAGCAGCAAGAACAATAACATTTTGAGACAACTTGCTAGTTTCAGATTGAAACCCCTGCTGATTAAGACTCAGTTTATAGTATATAACTTTCTTTGACCTGTGACATTTACTTCCATTCAATTTTCTTCTATTGTACATTCTTCCTCAAAGATTTGAACTTGTGTAAATTCCATGCAGGAGCAGGATGTTTTGAGACATTCCCTTCCGGTAGTGACAACAAGCCGGTGGTCACCTCTTCAAAAGTGGCCACTTTAGAACATGTCAACCCTGCACAAAATGTCATGGAAAATCCCTCAAAGGCGGCTAGATTTTCCAATGCTGTTGTGCAGAAGGAGGAGCTGACATCCAAAATGCCTTCTGTGAGAACCATCGGAGCGGATGGGAAGAAGACCGAGGGGGTTCTGTACAAGTATAGACAAGGCCAGGTCGGCATTTTGTGTGCTTGCCATGGCAGTTTTCTCTCCCCAGCCGAATTTGTCAAGCATGCTGGTGGAAATGAGGTGGCAAACCCCCTGAGGCACATCATTATCTGCTCAACTCCATCTGATGATTAGGTCAACGGTGGTGGCTCTGTCGCCCCATTGTAATTTTAATGGATAATTGAACACCTTGAGTTGAGCAATTAGCTCTATTTTTATAGTGAAAGTTTACTCTGATTATTATCCTTTATATAGTCCTTTATGAAATAACTTTGGAAGGTTATATGGAACTCAGGTGATGCTTTAGTTACCCCAAAGCACACTAACAATCTACATCAAGCAGACCTCCGGTGTCCTTGTAACTTGTTGGCTTTGTGTTTTATCCAAAGTTTAGCAGGCTTTGGGTTCGAGTGGCATCAAATCGAAAAGAACGAATAAAAACAACTGAACAAGTCAGACTAATCTCATATTTTGTGTAAACCAAGTTGTCTCAAAAAGGTTAGACGATGAAATTAGGGGCCAATGGAGGAAGTAAGGAATCGGATAATTTAGGAATTGAGGAAGTAAGGAATCGGTATGAAATCAGAGTGATACCATTACCAAAAACTTCAATTTGTGTTGCAGCATCGTAGCTTCAATGCTCCATCATCCTCTATTGAGCCATCAAAAGATATGCCCAAAATAACTGATTTTGTTTTTCCCCACAATTCCTCTCCTCCTTTTCTTTATTTTATGTTTTTATTTGGAGAGGGAGGAAAGGTGAGAGTTGAACACTAGCTAGGCTGTAGGGATAAGCGTTCTACTCTAACTCAACTGTTGAAAGAAACTACAAGGAAATTGGATTTCTTCTCTCTCTTTTTTTCATTCAGATCTCGTTCATACAAACTCATTTAAACAAAATCTCATGCTTCGCTATTTCCTGATTGAGTTTTTAATGCTCTGGATCTTCTTCCTTCCTTCTTTGCTTTCCACTAGAGTTTTAAGCCTATCACAATTACAAGTAGGAAACTTTATCTTTTTCAGCTTCCTTGTATCATTCTGAATTTTATTATATATTAGAATAAGTTAATTCTTTTTTTTTTTTTATATACCTACTTTTATTAGCCGTTTTTAATGATCTCTCACAGTAAAGAAGTGAACCATTCAGTCAACGCGCCAACTGGTTGCTGATTTTAGAAATCAGCATCCCAGTGCAAAACAACAATGACCTGACAATTGAAAAACAAACCCAGCCCAATCATCATCATCCACGTGTCCAAACTCCCTCGTACGCCAACCGTCAACGGCCGGTGTTGCAGTTTCACGCTTCCATTCCAATGGCATCTAACCTGTCACTGCCAATTTGGCCTTATTTTCCTGGTGGAGCCTATCTATATATTCGAGGAATATTCTCGGTTTGCGGATAGATCCATGACACCGAATTTTCCGAGCCTCTGTATTATAAAACTCCCGGCCACACACGATTCTACCTCCTTAGAATACAAAACAACAACTCGTATTCATTCTTCAAAGTGAAAGCTTTGCAGAGAGAAGCTGGGCCAACACCATGGCTTCCTCACACTGTAAGCTGCAAACTTAACTTCTTTTTTTGTAATTCTTTTTCTTGTTGATGGCATAAGTTTTTCAATGTTTGTATGTGAATGATCACTGGGGGTTTTTTCCAGTTTTGAAGAAGGCCTGATTTTTTTCTATGGGCAGTTGATGTACTTCTAATATTGGCTTTCTATCTGATTTGGCCTTGGCAATTGCTTATCTGGGTTTGTTTGATTTGTTTGAAGCTGACATTTGACAACTTTCCTTGGATTGCTTAATATGATCTGGCGCAAGTTAATTGGTTGATTTTAGGGAAATTGATGTTTAGTTGGAAAATGCCTAAAGTTTTTCTTAGTTAGCACAATGATAGCCAAGGTGTGAATGTGAGGTTGTGCTTTGTTCTACTATTTTTAAGTAGGTTCTTTCAATTGAATGAGACAATTGGTTTTCTAAATATGGATTGCAAATAGCGCTGATATTGATCTTGGTTTATATGTATGATATAGTCTTAAGATACATAAGTTTGATGCCATTCTAAATTAGCAAGTGCCTTTTACCGTTTAGGATAGCAAGACTCTATCTTTATTCTCCAAATTATGAAAAATTTACATACGGCACGAAAATGTATTTAATTATGTAACCCAGCAGCATTCTTAGGTCTAGAATTGATGGTTTACTTTTGATGTTTTTGCATTTGACAGGTTTTGCTCCTTTCGTGTTCCTACTGCTCCTTGTTGGGTGTTCCGGGAGGCCATTTTATCCACTTCCTAGTAAATTAGCTGATGGCGATAGACAGCCTCTGCAAACTTCTCGACCATACAACATTGCTCATCGAGGTTCAAACGGAGAGATTCCTGAAGAAACTGCAGCTGCATACATGGTAATATGGGCATTTATATGCTTATTAACCCAGCTCTCTTAGTTTTAGAAGACCACTGACTGTTAATGATTAGATGCTGCAATTTGATGGTATTAAAAATACTTGTAATAAACTTCATTCATCCACTTGATAAAAAGGTAAATGAGTACTAAAAGATTCATTCTTGCAGAGAGCTGTTGAAGAGGGTGCAGACTTCATTGAAACAGATATCCTATCTTCTAAAGATGGTGTTCTCATATGCTTTCATGATGTGACCCTTGATGAGACAACTGATGTTGCAGAACACAAGGAATTTTCAAATCGTAAAAGGACCTATGAGGTTCAAGGGGTCAACACTACTGGTTTTTTCACTGGTATGGAAAGCCCTTCAGCTTTCAACTTTTTACTGAATATGATCACGTTGTGTTGATGTTTATTTTTGTACGTCCGGTCTTCTAACTGAAGACTGACCATAGTTGAGCACCCAACTGATAAGTTTTGTTAGTTTACCACTGTTCCCAAAATCATATTGTTACTTTTTTCAGAATCTGTAAGTTTATTGCCATTCAGTGTTATCAACTGAGGAAATTAAAATTTATTTTAAACATATGCAGTTGATTTTACACTAGAAGAACTGAAGTCATTACGAGTGAAGCAGAGGTATCCATTTCGGGATCAACAATATAATGGTTAGTTCCTATTTCTGGTAAATCACTCTGAATCTGAGCATACATTTTTTTTTTAATTAAAAAAAAGTTCCTCTTGTTCAAAAATTGTTTTCTGCTTTTTGATTTATTTATTTATGTTTACTTTTTGGCTGATTTTTTGATGATAGAAACCTTATTTCAATATCAGATTTCTAACCATTACTAGCTTTATCTTGTTTCTGCAATTCATATACGCACTATTTTGTTGGTTAAAGTTTACACTTTTATTGATGGCCATGGGTTGGTTCTTGTTGTTAGAACGTGGTACCTTGATTTGGTCTTGATGAGTAACATCACCACTTGACTCATGGTTCTAATTACAGTTGAAAGGACAACTCTAGGTAGTTCCCTAGGTCATCTTATAGAACGCTACACTTATTTTTCATATGGAAAAGCATATATGTTTTCTGTTTTAGTCCTTTTTCTATAGGGGCAAATATAAGGATGGTTAAGTATATTTGTTTCTGATGTATCCTCAGGAAAATATACTATTATTACTTTTGAAGAGTTCATTGCAATCGCATTGGACGCACCCAGGGTCGTTGGAATATATCCAGAGATTAAAAATCCAGTATTGATCAACCAGCATGTGAGTATCGTGAAACCTTCCACAAAGAATGGTTGCACATAACCTGATTAGCATTATGCCTTTTTCTGAAACATGGAATGCCATTTCATGGTTAAAATTTTGCTTCATCGATGATGAATCTGATAGATATCTTTTTCATTTTTTCACGACGCGTGGCTAATGTTTAATATGATGACAGGTGAAGTGGGCAGATGGCAAGAGATTTGAGGACAGGTTTGTGGAGACACTTAAGAAGTACGGATACAAGGGTTCATACTTGTCAAAAGATTGGTTAGAACAACCTGCATTTATCCAGTCATTCGCTCCAACTTCGCTTATATACGTATCAAATCTGACAGACTTGCCCAAGATATTCTTAATTGACGATATCACAGTTCCAACTCAAGACACTAATCAGGTTCGTGTTCTTTCTAGTTTTATCTCCCTAGAGACTACTTACGCTGTTTGCCTATCATAACTTCTTTATAGAGATTAAAGACCGAGCTTAAACTGTATCTAAGTCCAATTTTTGCAATGTAGTTCATCCATTGAGTCTTTCAGTATTTATATTCCTCTCTGACTGACATCAAATTGATCATGTGCAGTCCTATTGGGAAATTACTTCCGATGCCTACCTGGACTTCATTAAAGATTATGTGGTGGGCATTGGACCATGGAAGGATACTGTGGTTCCTGTAGTAAACAATTATTTGCAAACACCTACTGATCTGGTCTCCAGAGCCCATGCTCATGACCTACAGGTAGATTTCTTCCCTGAAAAGACTTATTCTTGTTCAGATTATATGAAATATGAATGCTTCAGATCTATAGATGTAATTATTGGACATAATAAAGTATTGTGCGTGTTCTTATGTTTCGTCTTCTTCAATTCCGATGCAGGTGCACCCATATACATACCGAAATGAGAACTCATTCCTGCACTTTAACTTTCATCAAGATCCGTATTCAGAGTACGATTATTGGATTAATGAGATAGGTGTTGATGGACTTTTTACAGACTTTACAGGCAGCCTGCATAATTATAAAGAGTGGAGCTCCTTTAAGGAAAGTGATGACAAGAATGCATCAAACTTACTGCATAAAATAGCGTCAATGGTCTCTTCCTATGGAAGGGCATAAGATTGTTAAATTATTATGTGTAATTTTTATCTTGTTATCGTAATTTAGTGCAACCTCTGTGGACTACAACCCTGTATAATTAGTTCAGAAATCTTGCCATGCTAAAGCAATTTAGTGCAATTGTTTCATATTTCGTCTTTATATTTCATAATGTCGATTTCAAAATGGTTTGTGCACCACATTTTCGATATGCAAAGAACAAACGAGTTAGAAAATTTCTCCTCTTAGATTTTTATTTTATTACTGGGCTTAATTTTTAAAAAAATTATTTAATAAGTAGTATCGCCGCACGGCTATACTTTTGAAATATAATATATCAAAAGTATATAGCCGGTCGGATATACTACTTTTAGAAGGAAAAAAAGGGCCCCCCCAGGTTCTAGGCGGGTCCCCTTTGTTTTTTTTTCTTTCTAGCCAGGTGGCTATACTTTTTATTTATATTATATTCGCGCTGGGTTTACTAAATTGTATGCGATACTTTATATTTTATTATATCCGTCTTTTGTTAATTTGTTTAATAAATAGTATACATCGGCTGTATACTTCCGTCTTTTGTTAATAAAAAATTGTTTAGTAAATAGTATAGCCGGATGGCTATACGTTATATATTATATTCGAAAATTGTAGCCGAACGGCTATACCTGGGTCTTTTTTAAATGGTTCTCAACTTTTCATAAATTGTATAGCCGTGCGGCTATATGCTTCAAATACATAATGGTAGTTTATCGCATACTATTTATATATGCTTGATATACAAACTATTCTTTTAAAAAAAATATTGTCATCCGGCTATACTATTTATATATACATATACAAACTATTCTCATAGTATTTTTAAACTATTATATATGCTTGATATACAAACTATTCTTTAAAAAAAAATATTTTCCCCCAATTTTCTTTGATAGATAAGAGTAGTTTATCGCATTATCCATTACTATTAGGTCATTACCTGAGTCTTTGTTATCCCCGTTTGGCTTTTTAACTTTTCTAGAGTTATTATTTGTATAAAGAATTTAGTATTTTCTCGTTTGATACTAATATTATACATGTACATACATATTTTTCACTAATACTTCCAATTTTCATATAATACTTCCTTTTGATTTTTTTACTTTTCCAGAGTTATTATTCGTTTAAAATTTTTAATATTTTCCCGTTTTCAATAATACTTCAATTTTTTGTACATGTCTTAAAGGCTCAGTAAAATATAAGTTTTTTTAAAAAAGCAAACATACAATACACGTATTGTATACATACATATTTTTCATATTTAACACGTGGTTTTTACAAAGTTTTCAATAATACCCACAAAATTCACATATTATATACATAATTTTCACATATTATTGAATAAAAATAATATATATTAAAATATTAAAACAAGTTATTGTAAAATATTATATAATAGCCGAATTTTTCAATTGTAACTTCCCAAAATTATAATGTTTTGAATAAGTAGTACAACTGCGCTATACTGAAGTTTCATTCCAAAAAGACTTAGGACTCATTTGGGACTGCTTCTCTAGGAAGCACTTCTGCTCATAAGTGCTTTTAACAAATGCGTTTTTATTATAAAGTTGTTGAAAATTTTATTAAAAATCAAAATGCTTCCTGAAAAGCATTTGGAAGTGCTTCCTGAAGAAGCACAGGGTAGGTGCTTCTCCAAAAAGCGCTTCTATTACCCAAAAATACTTTTAAACTTTTTTACCAAACGCTGTTAAAAGCACTTTTGGTTGTCAAAAAGCGCTTTTAGCCCTTTCAAAAGCATTCCCAAACGAGCCCTTAACCTTTTGTTATACACAAATAGCTTACTTTATACACAAGTAGCTTCTTAACATGTGTCACCGAATTGCTAAATTTATGGACCGTGGCAACGGTTGGTGGTGCTTTCACAAATTACCAAAATAAATAAATAAATAAAAACCAAAACAAAAAGCTTAACCCTGCTGTCAAAAGTCAATCTGTTTAGTTCTAATACCAAAATCGCAGGGAAGAAAGATGAAATTGAACGTAAATGCCAATCGCACAAAGGATTATAAAGGAACTCCGTTTATACAACTAGATAAATATCAAGCATTTCTTTTCTAGAATGCAACAAAACCCACCATTTATACAACTAGATAACCAACATTTGCAATTAATCCCAACTGCCTTTTTTCCCAACATGTAAAAACTAAACCAGTAATATCTTAAAGGCAGAGATTAAAAAGGTACAAAATACATTGCCTGCCCAAACAGACACCATCCTCATCTTTGTTTGTTCTCTATGGGTTTTTGCACACTTTCCATTAGACAAGTCTTCTATTGGGAAGCTTTCATCTTTGATATCTCTTCTAGCAAAAGCTTTGATTCAGCAGCAAAATCCACAGGAGCAACTGCCCTGGCAGTTATCCTTTTCCTCTTCTCGTTATTGTACTCATTCTGAGAAACACTGACCCTAAAAAGATGAGGAACCCAAGTAGCTTGTTTCAGCTTCAGTTGGTATACGTTTTCCTCTCCCTCCTGAAAACGTAAATCTTACACAAATTAGAAACCAGCTGCTAATCTTTCATGGTTAATCTAAGACATGTTATAACTTATAGGCACAGTGAATCAAAATCATAACTATAATATACCTGTGATTTCAATTTGTCCAGCTCATCTGCAGAGCACCCAATAACCCTCTCTGCTTCTTCATTAAATAGAGAAAGATATGCTTCCCCACTTGCGTCAGTAACTCTTGCAACTAATATATACCTGGAAAGCGAGAACAAAATATAAATGAGAAAATGGGAATCTGTATAAAATACCATTAGCATACCATAATATACTGAACATATATCTTACCTTAAACTGCATTCTTCATCATTTTTCTGGCACCCTTCACACCAATAACCAGACCCAATAGCTTCAGTTACTTTCTTGTTGCAAGTTTTGCAAGCACGGTACCACAGTGCCTGATCAGGCCTGATGGAACTTATAAACGCTTTAACACTGAAAAACACAGGCTGCCCCAAGACCAAAACAAAGTATTCAGTACGATGACAAATGAGTTTTCAACCCTACCATAAACTTCAAGGTTTTCATGACTGAAGATTCTTTTGTAACTAGGAGCTATTGATATAGAAGTAATACCTTATCCTCACCCAAGGATGGATCATCAGATATATGAGACAAGGAGACTCTGTCAGAGTACATGGACCTTGCTCCATTCTTGGCTAAAGGGCTCATACCATTGCCAACAGAGGCCAATGAAGCCCCTTTACCTTCAGAATCATACCTGCCAATTAAGACATTATAATCATTGATTGTACATGGATATAAAGAAAAGAGAAGGTAATAGCCTATTGAGGAATATCTTACCAGGACCTCAACCTCTTTGCTTCAGGTAATTCAGGATTGACTACTACTGTGCTCCTGCTCAGTGTTGACAATGACACACCTGCAACAATATATTAAAGACTGCATCAAAAATAGGAACTTCGATTGTTTATGGCTTTTTTTTTTTTTCAAATATGCATAATTGCTTGAACTGTTACTGAGTAAACTTTTATTAGCTACCTTGGAAGTCTCCAACTTTGAGGGACTTGATAGCAACTATGGGAGATTGATCAGCAATGTCAAGCAGTTCCTGGCCTACACTAGTTGCAAGCTCACCCCACAGAGAAACCACAACTGTCTTTTTCCTGCAGTTCAGATACCAATTGTTTCAATGTAAAACATTCACATATTGAAGTAGTAGTAAGCAAGGAGTATTATAGGCTTACGTTTCATCAGCAATGGTAATATCACGCTTTGGAATACTCTCATTGTTGCTCTTCCTTCTGATGCTCATCGTAGGAGACACACTTTGAACAACTCCAATGACATCTGAAATATAGGGCAAAAATGAGTAAATAAGAAGATAGAAACACACATATATAACAGATCCTGAGAGTGTCTGCTTACCCACAAGCTCCTTCCCATTAACATGGGGACCTAACATATCAACTGGAACAAAATTGAATTTTGTTTCAGGAACAAAAGCTGCTTCATTGATAGCTTCTTCAACCTCAGAATTCTCATTTAAATTCATTTCATAATCATTTTGCACTGTCTTAAACTGCTTGTTAGCAACCCTTAGAGATCCCTTTGAAATGTAATAAACCTTCCCTAATTCAAACTTCTCAAAGAACTTCTTTGCAGCTTCATTAAACATTGTTGCTTGAATTTGTGTGCCCTAAACCAAAGCAAACAAAGTTTACACAAAAGTTAGAATCATTATGTCATGTACATCTAGCAAGGAAGAAAGGGTTATAAGAATGTCAGAAAACTCAAATGAGTCTTTTTCTTACTTCTTCATCTGTTAACTCCACATTGAAGACACAGCCTTCACCCCTAGCATTCTTGTAGGTACGCATAGTACCCTTGTTTGTAACACGAACCTTTATGGTCCAATTTCCTTGGTAAGGATTCAAGGAAACAAGCGGATGAACCCTCCGGGTCATGGCCATTCGCGCAGCCGGGGCCATACTGAAATGAATCCACACAAAAAGTGGAATTGTCAAAACACACAACCATGAATTCTAACACACAATTACAACTGATTGACAACAAACAAAACACTTACTTTCCATTCTGCTCATGCACAATTTGAGAAGCTGATTTGGAAACCATTTCTTGCTTGGGTTTCAAAATAATGCCAACTTCTCCACTTTTCACCTCACTTTTGACCTCATTTTTTATCTCCGTCTCAAGTGCGGGTGAGACCACCTCGCATTGTTTTACAAGCACATAGCTGAAACAGCAAAACCAGAACCAAACTTTAACATTCAAATTCCGATAATTTGAAAGAGACAGAGAGATATAGAGAATTGATTGCTTACTTTTCAGACATGCCAGGAATCTCATTAACAGCATAATCCAGAATGCGAACGAGACCCAGGTTCTGAATGTTCCCAGAGGTAATCTGGGAAGCCAGCTGGGAGGAGAACATCCCCTTCAGCTTCATCTTTCCATCACTAGCAGTAAACCTAAAACCAAATTACAATTACAATAAGCTAAATTAGATCTGTTTTTTTTTTCCTTACAAAGCAAAACCAATCAGACTATACCCAAGTTCATTCAAAACTCAAACAACTTTATCATGAACAACTCTATAAACTTAAACACTTCAATTCTCAAAGCTTGAAATGCAGCCAGATCTAGATCTAGAAAGGGGTTTCTGAAAACCCACAAAGAAATGAAAGGGAAAAAGAAAACCAAATAAACACAAAGCTCCTAATAATTTCAAGGAAAAAACCCAAACAGAGACAAATTTATATTGGATTGGTGGGTGAAGATAAAGCTCACTTGTAAGTAATGCCCCTGGGACCGAGATCGAGGACCTGGATCACGATATCGGGCCGCTCAACCGACCCACTTGGATCCGGACAGGCCAAAATGGTCGAAAGCGCATCTGGGGTTGGTCCTAGGTTCGCCATTCTCAGCCCTTTCTTTCACTCTGTTGCTTTCTCTCTCTAAAATTTTGGAGGCGATTTGGGGGGAGATAGAGATAGATAGAGAGATTATATGATATGACATGAGAGTCTCTGTGTTGGAGTTGGGGTTTTGTATAAGTGGATTTCGGCGGGAGATTTTTTGTTTTTTGAAATCATTTCCCGCAAGGCTTCCTAAACAATCTTTTTTTTACTTTTTTGGCTCCAAATTTACCTTTCGTGTGTTTTGGTATTTGTGGACTGGCGCGCTCCAGCGCCTGTGCGAATTCCTTCTGCGTTTTACCTTTTCCCCTTATGTTGTTTCTGAAATTCACGATTGGACCATCAAGAATTCTGGTACTTTGTAGTTGGGCTGTAATATTATGGGCCCTCCACGTTGGCATTAACAATTGGACCCATAATTTCATGTTCTTTCCCAAAAAAATATATATATTTGACCCCAAATATTGTTGGAGTTTTTTTGGGGATTTTTTCGAGTAATCTTTAGCTACTACATTTTTATATTACACTGTGTACTACTTTTCTGATAGAGGTGAATCCCTCCCAACAATACAATGAGACCCACCTCTATTAGAAAGGTGGTATAGAATGTGGTATAAAAATGTGATAAATCTAGCATTTCTCTTTTTTTTCACTAATATATATGTTTCATAAAATCATAAACAAAATTAAAAAAACATGAAAAGGGGAACATGGTAACACTGACATGGAGTGAAGTCTTGCATTATCGTGGATCAAGTATTTACATTCCCTAAGACACATAGGAAATACCTAAATGATTCGTTTAATTATCTATTAATGCTAAAAAAAACATGTTTAACCTCACATACAACTCCAATGAGAAAACAAGAGATGTCTGCATATCCATGTGTAATTAATGTACAACAAGAAGAGAGAAACCACTAAACTACAAATGTTTTTTTTTTTCCTTTTGTTGCAATATTGTTCAGAACTTTTTGGAAGGGTTGAAGTTTTAACTGTACCACTACCCTGGACAACGTCTCTCAAGAACAGCATGATGGGCAACAAGAGAAGCAGGACAGCCCCCATCTGCACTTTCCTCCATTTGGGGCTGGTTTTGGGGTCTGAGGTGATGATCCATTTGGACTTTCTTTAGGTGTTTGTGGCCGCGATTCTCGTTTCGACTTTGGCTTTGACGGCGAATGTTGCCTTTGTTTCATTGCATCTCCCCTCAGTGAACAGCTTACGTCTCCCTCCCCTGCCAATCTTCATGCAACAAAGAGAGATTCAGCTGTTTGCTCAACATGCCAAGGTGCACAAATATATATTTCTTGCATTGGTTTTTTCTTATTCTTTAAATGATTAATTTACTTCTATGTATTTTGAGGATGTAGATTATTGTTAAGCAACTTACATTGGAAATGCAAAAGATCTTGTGCTTCCATCTGAAGCATGAGAGAGGCAAGCTGAATGATATTTTCCCTCAGCAACAGAGTCATTTGCTTTCTCATGAGTTTCTGCATTTTCCCTTATAACCTCTCTCATGGTTGCTGCAGATTTTGCTTCAGTTACTCTTGGGCTTGGTTCAACTTCCTCCTCCAAATTGCCACTTTTCTGGGAATTCTCAGCAGCAGACTGCTTTGATGGAGGCTGGTTGCTTGAGAAATCAATATTACTGAGGTTGCTACCACTAGGCATAGGCATGCTCACTTCACCAGGCAAACCCAGCTCACCAGATTTGCCCAACCAAGGAAACTGGTCTTTGGTGAAACTCATATTCCCCATCTGAATGCTGAACAAGGATTCATTGGATGCAGTGCTCCACTCCAACGGGGCTGTGGATTTGTTCCTAGCAAACACATAGTCAGGGATCCTATATGAAGAAGGGTCACCGGGTCGCTCCATCACCTGCGTAGGAGGAGATTCTGTTGTTGCTGATGCTAAATCATCAACCTCTGGCTGAGAAGGTGGTGCTTCTAATCCATCACTAGGTTGCTCGTTCTTCGGCATTGAGGCTCCTAGATAATCCTCATCAGCATAATCTGAACCTTCCTGAGAGTCCACAAGTTTTGTATGGCCAGTGGAACCTTCTTGGGACATACTGGTTGCATTTGTGCCCAATCCAAAGTCGGTGGTTTCAGAACAATCAGATAGAGAGTGACTAAAATTTTCTCCTCTGGAGCTAGAAGCATTAGCTTCACCTAGAGTGGTAGCAGAATCTGTCCTCAAATCATTCAACTGATCAACTTCACCAAGAGTTGTAGCAGAGCTTGTCCTCATAACATTGTTGCTACTTATTCCGCCCAGCTCCAAAATTCCTATGGCATTGTCCTCCTCGTCCCGTTTTCTCTGGCCGGTTGTGCTTTCAGCAGGGGATTCTGTGGCTGCTGCATGGACAAAGTCTGAAGATGTTGACAGAGGGGAGCAGGAGGGGGAACTTAAGCTTTTACCCTCATCTGCAGATGCCATAACTAAAAATTGTTGTAATTATGGCTCCACCCGTCCAAAACCATGGGATTTCTGTAAAATGAAATAACAAAACAATCATAAGCTCACCAATCCAAGCACATTCGCAGGATTGAATTCTATATGGAACTATGGATCCCGAGAGAGCTTCTTCATAATGTTTGCCGCCCAAATTGTGGGAAACAGGAAATGTGACAGATTAACAGGTAAACTGGAGAATTATAAACTTAAATGCATTCATTTGATTGACAACACAAATCAGAATGCATTCATATTCAAAACTGCATGCTAAACTTATATCCTTACTTGAAATTAAGGGGAAAAAATTAATCCAAAAACATTATATTTCAAACATAATCTATGAAAACATTGGAAAGAGAAGGACAAACATTACATTTCAAACGTTATATACATTGCAAGAACAAGAATTTGAGATTAAAAACAAAAACCCCATTGAAAATTTAAACCAAAGAAAAAAAAAATGTAACAACTTGTATGAAAACAAAACTTACATGCAAAACCAATGCCAATGAATTAACGTCCGCCCTGAAGAGAGAGAGAGAGAGAGAGAGAGACTGCCAATCTCCCGGCCCTGAAAATCAGCAGTCTCGGTTTTGCATTTGACGTCAACCTGTGGAGTAACGGGGGTAAGACTGAAAATCCAAGAAAACCCCAAAATGAAATGCGCAAAAACGAAAATGAAAATGACAGTGAGGAGAGAGAGAAACCTGGGGAGGATTAAAGGGCCTTGCATAGACTTAGGCGTTGCTTCCTTTCTCTCCCTCTCTATTTCCATATCGCTCCTCCTCGTCTTAACTAATTTCTAAAATCCAAGGCTGTCTTTGCTTTTTTTGTCATTTATTCGGTATTTACCTTAATAATATTCCCAATAATATTTTCTTATTACATAATAAACTTTACTTTATCAATTAAAACAGTGGTTTTATTTTATTTAACAAAGTTGTCATATTTTAGGTTTTTTTAGCTGAAAAATATGACATTCAAATATCGACCGTTTGAAAATCAAATTAAGAGCGTTTATCGTTACACTCCACCCAATTCGAAATCATCAAATAATGGAACGAAGTTGGCCCAACTCGAACTTTTTCATTGTCTGGTTGGGAATTATGGCCCAATTGGTTTTACATCCATAATATAATTCTAAGCAATCATTAACCCACGGTTGGTTTTCATTACTTGTATTTTTGTCTTTACTTGGAAAGTAAGAAAAGGAGGCAGGTTCATGTGTGAACGGTGGAAACAATAGTTATGGTCAAGATGTTTATGAAATTTTCACGAACTTACCAAAGGAGTCAATCTGTTTATTATTCAGCAGAATTCCAAGAACGTTGCTTTGACTCTTGAGATTGAGAGGGTTTTAAAATTTGCTAAGTGGACCACAGGTGGCGGAATGGAAATCAAACCCTTAGGCTCACCCCACTTTGAACCTACTACTAGTTAATTAATTTTATTTAGTTTCTTGTTAAGTCTTAACAAGCGATCTTTTTCTTAATCAGGCACACAAAACAGCTAGCCAATGTACTTTCAGTGAGGTTGTTAATGGCCAAAATAACACACCCCGGTTGACAAGCAGGCATTGGACTTTGAATACATCAACTCGTAAAGGAAGACTTTAACAGTCCAAGTTTCTAGCTCTACTCCTTTTTTTTTCTTTTTTTTCTTTTTTTTTTTAAGTACAGACGATAGTAAACTACAAAAAAGATGAGTTCCTCACAGGCACGTACACAAGTAATATGTCATAGGAATTTCAGACCTCTTGTCTGTAATTCAAGGTTTTTTTTTCATGTTTGCTCCCAGTAATTCAATATTTGATAAATATGTAGATGCTATATATAGACACACACACGTATATACAAAGTAAACCAACAATTGTCATACTAGAAAAGTCAATGGTCATTGCAATGCCAACAATATAATATGGTGGAAGAGATTGCATGTAAAGAAAGTTAATTTAGGAAGCTACCATGAAATTTTGAATGCCTTGGCCAACCCCACCAAGTATTTTGAATGCCTTGGCCAACCCCACCAAGTATTTTGAATGCCTTGGCCAACCCCACCAAGTTTCATGTCCATCTCCCCTCAAGTTTTCTACAATTTGATTTGTCTACCATCATTTTCCCGCTGGAGCTTTTTTTCCTTCAAAAAATAATTCTCTGTATCTCTCCCATTCTTGGACCATTTCTTTCATCAAACAAAACGCGTAGTTTTTAAGCTTTTTTGTTTTTTTTTCCAGTTCTCTGTGGTTTTTGGAAAATTACTTAATCTGGGGTTTCAGTTTATGTACCTGTTTTCACTGAGGATCCAAGAGAAAGAACAGTTTTTGCAGAGATAATGTCCCATATCAGTTCTACTGTAAGTTCACAGATTTTTTGTTTTTGTTCTGAATTCTAGTGTGTAATTAATCATTAGGTTCCCTTTTTTAGTCACTAAATTGCAGTACAAATTTTTGGGGGAGTTTTAAGTTTATACATTGAGGCTTCTGTTTAGTTGGTTACTTGCTTCTTTCTTTTGGCTTTTCCATCCGCATGGGGGATTACAAATCATCTTCCACCCCAACCCATGAAGGAGAACAACATCTTATTGCAGCAGCTCGGCACATAATGCAGGCACTTAGGTCAAGTAGTTTCCTAACTGATGACTTGAGAAAAACCCTCTCAGACCTTGAATCTCACTTGTCTGCCATTGCTGCAATCACTGAAAGCAAGACAGAAGAGTTTTCTGAGTTTGAGAAGCGGCTCAAAAGTGCCGAGGAAAAGGTTTTCAGTTGGGAGTCAAATGATCAAATAATGATATGGGACTCTGGCCCTGTGGAAGCTTCCAATTATCTAAAATCCATTGACGAAATCCAAACACTGATACAAAACTTTACAAGCTTGTCTGTGGATGAATATGGGAAGCACAAGGAACTTTTCTACCGAGCGGATAGTGTTCTGCAGCTGGCAATGTCAAGGCTAGAGGAAGAGCTCATCCATATTCTTGTTCGTTACGAGCAATACCTTGAGCCTGAATACATGTCTTTTCGTTTGTCTGGAGCAGATATTGTGTACGACGAGTCCTTTGATTCAGTTGAGGAAGAATCTATTGAGGAGGCATCCCAGAGAAACAGGTATAGCAATGAATCAGATGACTATTATGTTGTAGATTTGGTGCAGCCTTTGGCAATTCCCCATCTCAAGTCCATTGCAAAAGCTATGTTTGCTTCAAATTATGGCTATGAATTTTGCCACTCTTTTATCAACACAAGGAAATATGCCTTGGACGAGTACTTGGTTGTTCTTGGTGTGCAGATATTCAGCATTGAAGACGTGCTGAAAATGGAGTGGACAAGCTTGAACTTGGAGATCAAGAAATGGAGCTGGATTATGAAGATCATCATTCGGGTCTATCTTGCTAGTGAGAAACGGCTCTGTGAGCAGATCTTGGCGGAATTTGGATCTGTCAGTTCATTTTGCTTTCTTGACATCTCAAAGGCCACAATGGCATGCCTCTTGAATTTCGGTGAAGCCATAGCCATGGGATCCCGTCGGCCAGAGAAGTTGTTTTCCTTGCTTGACATGTACGAGGTTCTTGCCGATCTTCTCCTGGATATAGATGCTTTGTTCATGGAAGAGACTGGTTCTTTCATGAGGATCGAATTCCACGAGCTTATGAAGAGCTTAGGCAATTTAGCAAAGACAACATTTTTGGAATTTGGGAATGCCATTGCAACATCTAACACATCATCAAATCCATTCTCCGGAGGTGGCATTCATCCTCTCACCAGATATGTCATGAACTACATCAAGACCCTAACTGAATATGGCAGAACACTTAATTTTCTTATCAATGATCAATGCATAGAAGATTCAAATCAAGCCCTTGAGCTGGAGGACAGGCAAGGCATAGAAGATTCATTCTCTTCTGCTTTTTATCCAACAGCTCACCACCTTCTGTCGATCACATCTACTCTAAAATCCAGTCTTGATAGCAGATCCAAACTATACAAGGATGCCGCTTTACAACATGTTTTCTTGATGAACAACATCCACTACATGGTCCAAAAGGTAAAGAGCTCAAAGCTCATGTTTTTCTTTGGAGATGAGTGGATAAGAGAGCATATTGCTAAAGTCCAGCAGCATGCAACAAGTTATGAGAGAGCTACTTGGAGTTCAGTCCTTTCTCTGCTAAGAGATGATAATCAGCGGTCACATTCTTTCTCAAAGGCGAGTTTTAGAGAAAGATGCAGGGCTTTCAGCATTGCATTTGAGGAGGTGTACAAGAGCCAGACAGGGTGGTCTATCCCGGATCTTGAGCTTCGGGAAGGTCTACAAATTTCAACTGCACAGAATGTAATCCAAGCATATCGGACTTTTGTTGGGAGAATCTCTGGCAATATCAGTGATAAAGACGTTAAGTACACTGTGGATGATCTGGAGAAATATCTTTTCCATCTCTTTGAAGGGTCACCAAGATCGTTGCACCATGCGTTTATACGCAGAAGGTGAAGCTTTGGTAGTTTACTTTTTAGGTTTCAGGTTGTAGTGTTTCAAGTCTCCCTTTCCAATGTTTTTCCCTTTATTTTGTCAGGAATTTAGTATATGTAAATGTAATTGTTTGTATGCCTTCTGATCAAATGGCTGTTCATGTACCCTTATCTTCGGAGGCTCAAGCAGAGGCGCGTTTACTTATGTTTTCTCATATGAACCTGTCAGATTTTCAGAAGCAAAATTAGGCTGTAATATATTGTTGTTTGTCAGCAGCATTTTTCTCCTTCTGTAGTAATATCAATTGGCTTTACATGCCTTCCCATGTTATTGAATTGTAGTCATACAATGCTTGCTTACCCCATGAATCATATATTGACAGAATAAACCATTGAAACCACAACTGCTGTGCTTTACCTTCAATATCAGCTGCTTAATTAAGTTTTTTTTTTCTTTTTGTGAATTTCCCTTGGCGGAAACAAAAAAGTCGTTTCACTATGAACAGAAATAAGAAAAGATCTTGCTCTTGTTTTGAACTGTTATAGCAAAGCTCTTACTGGTTCTGTATATGCAACAAATTCACAGAAAAATACAAGTTGCAGCAATCAATCATCAGTTTCATACAGTATACTCTGATGCTTTACATGTGTTGTGTAGCTGCCCATCAAACTTGTACAACATAATTTTTCTGTCTAGAACATGATGAGGTTCAAAGAACATTGTACAACAAAAACTTCAAGCAAGAGCCGGGTCAATATATAAAACACGACGCCGAGCATTATTGACACAGGAAGAGCAGGCAAAGCTTTTTGATACAAAGCCAGCAGCATCAAAGTAATTCCCAGACCACCTATAATGGCAAGATAACATGCATACACTGTCATAAAATCATACATTGCTGCCCTCCCAACCAAAACGCTGTAGAAGATGAAGTCTCCCAATCCCAGCTTGATTGAACCAGAGGACCCCAATCCAATACCCTCCAGCACCAAACTTTCACTTGCCACAGCATCTTCCCGCCCACGCTGCTCAACATTTGTTATCCGTTCTAGTAATGGCGCAGAAAGCTCTTGATCCCTATCCGGAATTCGCCCCTCTTCGGCTCTAACCAAACTCGAATCATTATGGCCACTGCCAAACTCACCAGGATTTGAATTTGAATGTGAAGTATGATTGGCATTCACATTAGAGTTTGACCTAAAATTTCCATTCTCCGCCAAAACAGAATTGATATTATCATTGGAATGAGGCCCATTATTCGAATCCTCATTTCTCCTATCTCTCCAAACTCTCCTCTGACGCACACTCCCACTGGAATCATGAGAAGTTACTGGCCTAGCCTCATAAACCAAAGCAGGAATCTCTTCATCCCTAGATATTGCAAGCTCTACCAATAGCCTTAATGGCCCAACAGGCAACAAAACCGCAGCGAGATCATACAAGGCCATGGCAACCAATAGCACCCAAGTAGTCCATTCAGGCAATAATGTAAACCAATAAGCAACCAGCATTCCAATAACAACCAAATATGCTTGTGTGACAAGAATTGCCATTTTTGACATGAACACAGCCAAGACACCAACAACAGTAAAATTGAACAAAACCAGAAGAAATGTGATAGAATCAATGGGCACATTGAAGTCTTGAATCAGAAACAAGGCAATTTCACCGCCCATAAACCCCAACACAACAAAAGAAGAGAAACCCATGTAGATTTTCAAGAACTCAGTGCATCTGAGATAGAAAAGAAGGACCAAAACGAACGTGACAACAGTGACAACAGCAACAAACACAAGGGAGTTCAAAACGGCACCTACGAATTTGTCCCACGAAGAGTCTGAGGTGGCCTCAGTGTAAGCAATGGTGGCTATGGAGGTCACTGCTTCTGATGAAGATGAGTCCGCGTTTAAGATTGTTACCAAAATGACCACTAACAACATACAGATTGATACTGGTGTGATGATTCTGATAAGTTCTTCGCCTAGAGATTCAAGAATGGTTGTGGGTCTTGGATTTTGGGCCATTGGGTATTCGAAAATTGGATCAATTTCGGTTCTTGAGGGTACTCCGATTGATGGGTATTTTGAGATTTGTCCGGCACTTCGAGGGTTCAGCTTAGAAACTTTTCGCAGGTTTTGGTTCTTTGACTGCTTGACCAGTCGATGGAGATGAGGGAGAATTTTAACCGCTCATCTATCTGACTTTGTGCTTTACTTTTTATTTTTAAAATAATAGGAAATAGTATTTTTCTTATTTAAGGAGGAAGGAACTAATTGGCTCGCCTACATGCCATCTTAAATTTGACTCCACCGTCTTTTAATTTTTTAATTTTAAATACAAGCAACAATCTAACTACATATGTACCGTCTATCAAGGTGTTAGTGTTATAGGTATGAACCTGAAATCATTGATTTACAAATTAAAACCATTTTTCACTGAATTATACCTCGTTAACTGACTCGACTATCTTTCTTAAAATAAAAAGAGCAAAAAGGATTTTTAGTATGACTAATAGAATTTGTTTATATGACTAATATTTATAAATTTTCTATAAGCTACTTATCTAAAGTTACAAAATGTGGTATAGTTTGTCAGTGTTTTCTGTAGATTAATTATCCAAATAAAATCTCAATTTTAAAAATCATAATTGTAACTGGAAATTTCCTAAATAACTAGATTGTATCCCATTTGCCTTGTTGGTCAATGGGCTTGCTTGTATCACATTTCTTGTAAGTTCTGTTTGGGCTTCGGCCCGCTAATTGGTGGTTAGAATTTTAAATGCGAAATGAATATTTCTACGTAGGCATAAGATGAGGATGAGGCAGATATTTTTGAGGTTCTTTAAAGGGGGATTCTCTGGCTGTCATAAAAACTCTAAAACAACCCAATCTTAACGTCCCACGTACACGCAGTAGCGCGCAACTAACATATACGACCCTCACCGTCACGGCTCTTATCCAACGGCTGTAAATATGACCCCTAATTTGACGGATCAGATTTTCTCGAGTCCTCCATATAACAGACCCCGAATCCCATTTCTGATACATAAACCCTATTCGAATCAAAACCTTAGGGTTTTAGTCGGTCCTTGAACGCAGAGTGACAGAGAGAGAAGCGGACAAGGTACGGTTTGACGAGGCTTTTCTCACTCATCGCTTATGATTGTTATTATTGTGCTTGTCATACTTTTATGTTCTTCGGTTAATTTGTTGTTGCTATTCGCTGCGGATTTTTCTTTCTTTGTTTTGAAGTGATTTTACATTGTGGGTATTTGGTCTATGATCCATATAGACATGTATATATGTGTGCGTGGGATTATTGTTTATAGGGCTCTGTTAAAGATGAGATTTTGATTGCTGGCTTGTGTAGTGGATATTTTGGCAACGTTCTCTTTTGATTTGTCGAACAAGGGGTGAAAAAACAAAGTTGTTATTTGAGATTTTCCGTTTGGTTTTGTAGAAATTTTTCAAAATGGTTTATTTCCCTTCATCTTTCTGAGTTCTGTGAAAAATGAAGTTTTGATTTCTGAGTTTTGAACCTTTTCGGAGCAAGGAAGTGCAATATATGCTTATCAAATGAATATTGTTTAACTTATTGATTGAGTCACATTCTTATTGGTTTGTTTTGTTTCAGTAGTAGTAGATGAAAGAGCATGCGAATGATTTTTATAATCATTGTTTTGGGTAGCTTATAAATGGCTCTCTTGTTATTTATTAGTAAAGTATTCGCATCCTGTGTGTACTTTTTAACACAATTTTAGATTAAGGGTTCTTATACACAGACTTAATTCGACATTTCTGTTGACATGACTATAACATGTGTAGTCTTCAACCAACAGAATTGATTGCTGTATCCACTCTTATTATTATAAATATCTGTCATTGAACTTGTTTGCTTGTGCTTTGTTTTAGGTTATTGCAATGGCTTTCTTAAGTAAAATTGGGAATATACTCAGACAGACTGCAAACAAGCAGATCAGATCTGAATTATCTCCTTTCAAACTGTCCATCCATCAAGCAGTAAGATGCATGTCAAGCATGGCGAGTTCAAAACTCTTTATTGGAGGTGTTGTCAGAATTCCTCAAGAGTCTCAAATATGATTCCCCTCCTCCCCCACTACGGCTGCCCCCCCCTTTCTCTGTGTGGCGATTTTGTGCTAAGATGGTCTCAGTTTTTGTAATGCAGGTATTTCGTACCAGACAGATGAGCAGAGTCTGAGGGAAGCTTTTGCAAAATATGGTGAAGTTATTGATGGTATGCCATGGTCTTAATAGTGTTGTTTTGTGAATTCTAGACAAAATTAGACATCTGGGACTGTACCTGGTATTGTAAATGCATAATGTTGAAAATAATGCATTCAAAATTATCCATACACTTTGCAGTAGCTATTTGTTTTAATGGAGTTTGAACTTCTGCAATAATTTGGTGCTCATTGACTTCTTGTAGCAAGAATCATCAGTGACCGTGAAACTGGTAGATCTAGAGGATTTGGGTTCATCACTTTCACCAGTAGCGAGGAGGCATCCAGTGCCATCCAGGCCTTGGACGGGCAGGTAGTTATTTTTGTGAAAAACTTTGCTTCCTTCTATTTTTAGTTGTTTCCTCATACACCTTTATAATTGTTAAAACATTCGTCTTATGTTAAAACATTTGTCTGGAAATCCTCTAGGAGCTTCATGGCCGCCGAGTAAGGGTGAATTATGCTACTGATAGGCCTCGCCCTAACTTCGGTGATGGCGGCTACAGCGGAGGTGGTGGAGGTTATGGCGGCGGTGGTGGTTATGGTGGTGGTGGTGGTGGTTATGGTGGCGGCGGTAGTTATGGCGGTGGTGGTTATGGTGGTGGGAACACTGGTGGAGGATATGGTGGAAGTGGAGGTGGCTACAGCAGTGGTGGTAATTATCCAAGTGGAAACACTTTTGAAACTGCTAGCACTGGAGGTGCTTTTGGCAATAGCAGCAATTTTGGTGTTGCTGGCGGTGTTGGTGGTGCTGATGACTTTGTTGGCGGTGCTGACAACAGCTTTGGCAGTGGTGGAGCTCAATTGGGAGAGAACAAAGGTGGTTTCAGCTTGGATGATCCATTGGAAGGAAATGATGGGGATGACATTGACGGCGGCAACTTTTGCAAGAGGGCTTGATTATATTTAGATGAGGAGCAATTTAGTTTGCTTCTCCGCAGAGCTACTAGTAGATTGTCTTTTTGTTACAGCTGAATATTCCCCCTCCCTGTCTTCCTGAACTATTAATTTCGTTTGTCGGATTTTTCTGTGAATTTCATGCACCTTTTAGCGTGCTTTGTCAACTAAGGACCTGGATTGTGGAAATAATTGTGATTCATGGTCTCCCGTATTTTTCTTTTAAAATGACATAGAAACTTAAATTGAAGTGCAATAATAGGAGGAAATTGTTGAAATGCTTGATAAATAGTGTGAAAGCATCGGTTTCATATTCAGATTCTTGAAATGAATGATGAACAAAAGGACCTCTTGTCAAATCTATTACGAAATTGTTCAATGTTGAAGAAAAAAAGCAAAATATGTCCAATGTTCAGCAAAAAAGAGCGAAGTCGACAATTGTACAGCGAGAGGGGGGCAGAATCTTTGATTTATTTCAATTTCCCATTTGTGCATGTCCATTCATTAAATCAAAATGGATACCACAAAAGTTTTCCTCTAGAACTGAAAGTTGCAAACACAGGGCTGTAAATCTTATGATTCCTTGGACAGGAGAAACAAGGAAAGTGAGACAGAAATGGAAGAGCATATAAAATTGAAAATATTTGAACAAGTTTCTGATGACCGGATAAACAAAGCCTTGAAAAAAGAATCAGTAAACATCGTTAGAACAAATGACAGATTAGCTTAGCTATAGAATGAATACCTAACCTCTTCTATACTTTGTATGGATCTATACACTGCAAAATTTGATTTCTGTTTCATTTTAACGCTCAGTCTCATCCATTGATTGGAACAACCACCTTTGCGCATTCAGGACTACAGGAGAACCTTTCTTGGTCTTCTCCACAATCTGCATTATCAATTGTTTCTCCATCTCTGCATCAGAATCACTATGCTCTTCCCCAGTTACAGATGTGTTATTTGAACTCTGAACCCTGGAAATGTGCTCCTCATCCAACATTCTTAATTTGCTCTCGAAGGAAAAGATATCCTCTGCTAAGGTTTCCTCTTTACTGGAAGCAAAATGTCCTATGGAACCATTTACCTCATCACTTTGAGTTTGACAGGGGTTTTGAGCCCTGAATGTTTCAAAAACTTGACAAGGCGAATCCTCCTCTTCTGACTCACTGATCTTCATCAACTCTTCGTAAGCCTCATTGTATGCATCTAAAGCTTCTCCTGATAAATTCATGACCAGAGGCTCCGCCACAGTTTTGCATTTTTCTTCAGAATTTGTACTTTCTTGGATTGTGGAATGTATACAACTTTCTGAGAACCCACTTCCACAATCCTCGTGGTTCAATTCCATGATCTTGACCTTCCTTTGGCTGTTCTCTAGAGCTGCCTCAAGCTCCTGGACACGTTCTTCTAGGCTTGACTGGATAACTTCATGCAGACGCAAGCTAAGCTCTCTAGGAGAAACTGCATAGTTTGCACAGTGATGAGCTGTAGAGGCGCGGCTTGCCTCTTCATTTGACTTGGGTTGGGCAACAGCTAAACCACCAACGATGTCAGCTCTCAACTCGCCTTGAGCAAAATCTGCGATTAAGTCTGGGTCAAGCTGCACAAATTTTCATCTCTGTTAGCACTTAACAAGAATTTGATGAGATCATCACATTAGCCAAAAAAGTTCATTTGAATTAAAGAAAATAAGTAATGGGCGGGTCCTATGAGATTAAAATTCATTTCCTAGAAAGACATGATACTAGAACTGACAAAGAAAAAGAAAGAGAAAGCCTCATTAATGTTTAATATAAATACCTAAACACCCCAACAATCAAACGTTACAATCAAATATCTTAATTCTTAGCATTTGGTAAGTTTTATAGACTAGCAAGGTCCATGGTATGAAAATACTAGCATAAGTAAAACAGAATGAATATGTTTGAAGCCTTGTAAGCAGAATTAATAAAATTGCTGTTTTTTCTTTTCACTTAGTTTGAAGTAATTATTTGGATGATTCCACCCATGAAGCTGTACAGAAAACCATTTGAGTAATAGGAAAAGGCCAAATGTATATTTAATACAGTGAAGTACTTGAACCCAATGAACATATAGATTCAATGTAAAACTATAATATAAAGATGTGCTGCTTAAACATAAGAATACAAATTATGCATACACTGACCTCGGTAAGATCAATCAATCTTCTCTCTGTAGTAGAAGTATTCACGTTTAGCCCCAACCTCTCAAGTTCAGCTTCAAGCTCTGCCTCTATTTTACTCATTGACTCTGAAAACTCTTCTGCTTTCCGGTCATATGAATCTCTACCATCATATTTGTCCATATTCTGTTCAGGAGAAAACGAATTTGGTGCCCTGTCAAAAAATGAATGGTCACAAGTATCATGTGATTCATAATTCTCCTTAGCTAGCTCCTTCACTGTTACTGAATCTTTCATCTCAAGTTCTTCCTCCAGATCCTGAACCAAGTTCTCAGTCTGCTTCAATAGATCTTTCAACTTGTCAACTTCTCGTTTATTTGTTATAAAAGAAGATATTATGCCAATAGAAATCCCAAGACAGAGTAGAACTGGTCCTTCTGGTGAACCTGATGAAGGCAAAAGTATTAGGACATAAACTGTGACAAATTAGAAAAATACCACACACTCACGAGTAGCAATTTAATTACTGGATGGTCAACACAAATAGTAGCTTCACAATTGGTTCTAGTCAGATATGCACTTAGGACCTTTTATTAGTCTCTTGAACTTAGTGACTTAATAGAGCATAATCATATAAACAAATGACTTTCCCTTGCTTAGCAACCTAATAACGCTGGATAATATCCTTTCTCCTGTATAACAGTAGACATAATTGATTTTCCCTTGCTTTGAAAATTTAATATATTTCTTAACAGAAAGAAAATTCCATGACAAGGACAGAACACAAAAACTTTCAAGCAAAGAGACAGACTTGAACAGCCTCTAAAACAAAGACATAGGTTACTCTCATGAAGTGGAATTTTAGTCTATAACCATCTGAATATTACTGAGAATTACACAAAAAATAAAGATACCACTAGAATATGAAAAGACTACCACCTTCAGAATGGAAGTGTTTCCCATTGACCATTTTACTGGAACTGCCCAATCTTCCATTCCGTCCCTTTCCTGTCTTAGTTTTCATCTTCTTAGAGAGATCCAAATAACCCAGTTTCGGTGGTGGAGGAAACCCGCAGACATTTTCATTTGTTTCTAAATAGGCTTCCTTATGCAGCTTATTTTCCTCAATTCCAATATGAGCACTGAAATGATCACCACTACCTCTGCTGATTATTCGGCTTCCATTAGTCACAAACAATGGCCTAATACTTGGAGTGGATGATGATGGAAGGGTAAGCGCATACTCTTCCATTTCAGCACGCTCTTTATATAATTGAGCCATAAGGCAACTTTCTAAGGAACTGACCGGCTTAACAATATGCCTGTATGAATGTTTAGCTCTAATAGAGCTTCTGTTCCTCAGAGGAACATGAGAAGAACCCCTTTCTCCATTTGGAGATTTAGGCAACATGACACTAGTACTGTCATCAATATCATTACTTAGCCAAGTTCCATCCCCATCCTTATTGTCATTTCCTGAGTATACTGGTAACATATTTGATAGAGAAAGTACATTGCAGTCCTTGTAATTTACAAAGCCTCCCAGTTTTTCACCATCATACCCACTAGTAGAAGCCACTTCTGTCCCACAAGCACTTTCTAACAGGTTATTATCTGAAACCATTTTTCTATCTGTAGAAACGGCATCACCCACTTTCTTTCTCTGTGCGAGTCTCTGGAAGGGACGGCTTGGGGACTCAGATTTGTCAAGATTTGCATCCCCAGAAGAAAACTGTAACAAGCTATCCTTATCCCCATTCCTAGAAATATTCTGCCAATACTTAGTCAAATATCCAGCGCCAGCAGCTGCTGCAACCACCCACAAGTCCATATCTGCTGTCCCTTCCACTGAAAAACACACACTAAAAGGATTCCACAAAGCAAAATTTTATCTTTCTTTCAGTTCTCGATATCAACAACCCAAAACCAAAAAATTCCATGAAGCCAAATGTGAGGGGGAAAGAAGTTTGAATCTAAGAATAAAAAATCTTCACAGTTTGGCGCAATTGATTATGAAAATACATGACTAAAAGCCAGCTTTGTAGAAAGTAAAACAGCTGCCCAACTCAACAAGACAGAATTTCCTCTATCAATTCTCAGAATCCAAATCTGGACGATGGTAAATTACTACTTCTGGAGCAGAACAAAACAGTTAAAGGCATCAATATGCAAGCCCAAAATACTGAATAAGCCTCAACTTCTGCAGCAATAAACAATTGCAGAGACAAATTTCTCAAACTCACAAAAGATAATCAACCAAGAGCTACAAGAACAACAGCATATCAGAGACAAGAACCATATGTTCCAAGGAATGCCGAAAATCTAAAATCTACCCACTTATTGATAGCAACCTACATACACTATCAAAGAACAATTTCCATTTCCTCGGAAAACTCCTCCAAGAAGCCACAACCGCAACAAAAGCCCAGGGATGCCTGCCTGGATATCAAAAATCTAAGCTATTACGAATTTGAAAGCAGCCTCTTGGCTCAGAAAACCCATTTGAATGACTACCGCATTGGCAAGAAGGTGAAAATAGCTCAGAGCTCTTCCTCTTCTCGGCGATGGAGAAGCAAGAAAAGAAAAAAAAGCTTAATTTAAAAGAACCTGTGAGTTTGGGAAGCAAATCTAAGAGAAACCAAACTTTCGAAGACGATATTTGGTGAATCTTGAAGAATTGGATTCCTCGGAGGAATAACACCCGTTGCTCTGTTATCTACAGAGGGATACACCACAAATTCTTACATTTGATAAACGAGATCTTTTCCTTTCCTTTTTTAAAACAGAATTAATTCATTTTTGTATTTTTCTTTTTATTTTCTAAGGACGCATAAAATAATAAAATTCTACCCGATAAATATTACTATCGTCTTCTTGATTTTTTTTAAAAATTATGACAAAAAAAAAAAATCATTTTAATTTAAATTCTATATTTTAAAAGAAAAATAATTTTTTATAAGCTCTAAATAGTTTTTTTTTTTTTTTCCCGGTTGGACATTTGGGTAGATCCTAATCACTTCACTCGTACATAAGCTTTTCAGAGTAGGCATTCTTTGAAAGAACTTGGTGGGCTTTTCTATGACGTGCCTTAGATATAATCGCCCTTTACAAAACCAACAAAAAAAGAAAGAAAAAAAAAACATACAAGAAAATGAAATAAAATACCAACCACCTTGTTCATCCATAAGTCAAGATGAAAGTTGGAAAAGCTTTTTAACGCTAACATGGCAGTTGAAAAAGATTGTCTCTTTTGTAGGGACCTTTTGAACTCAATCACCGTTTTAAAGTATAAATTGAAGAAAATAAATGGGTAGGGGGAGGGGTCACAATGTTATGTAAAGTGTAGCCCAAACAAGAGGAAATGGACATATATTATGTGAAAAGGAAAGGAAAGGACACAAAAGGTGGACTTGTTTAACTTTGATTAGCTTGGCCTCAGACTCAAATTCAGACCAAGCAATCCACATGGATGGACCCCTTATCATCATTAACACCACACTTACAAGTGCTTCACAGAGCAACCAATCGTGCGCTTTGAATTATTATATTGATATTTGTCAATGTCCCCTGTTTAATTGTAAGCCCCATTGATTTCATACTTTGCAGTGCACATATTAGGCAAAACCAAAATCTAACATGATATGCTAATGAGGGTTGGTTGAGTTGGGAATGAGCGTTCTCTTTGCTATTCATGCCTAGGTTCAAGTTCCACAGTCGATAATATTTTTTGATGAGTAATATGTAAAACCCAAAAAAATGGCTAAGACCTCCTTTGTACCTCAAAGAAGTCTCAGTATACTCTAACCCTGGGATGGGATAGGCTCCCTTTTGTTCACCGAAAAAAAAAAAAATTTCTATTGATATTGGAGTTGCGATTGATATTGGAGTTGTCTGTTCATTTGCTTTTCTTTTTTCGCAAGTTTCTGGTGCTTAAATGGATGAGGTGGGGGACTAGATCACCAATTCAATGAGTTGGCCAACCACCAGCTCTTTTGATTGATAGACATTTTAACTACCACAAACACAACCCAATGCCAATGAATGAGTGAATAAGAAATTAGGTAAAAGGAAACTCTTGTTTCTTCTTTGCAAGGAAAGTGTTGATGTTTAGGCATGCTTGCACACGGGTCAACCTCAACATCAACACTTTCCTTCAATGTAAGACTTGAGTTTTCTTCTCCCTGATATCACAGATTCACAGATGTATTTTTTGTACAGGACTTCAGGGTAAATGGTCCAATCATTTATATAAACTTTGTAACTAGTATCCCACACAATATATTTTCCCATTCAAGTACACAGACAGTATCCTACAACGAAACACCCAATGCACACTCCTTATTCATCTTCCTGTGATTTTTATACATAGGAAAATGTTACCTTGTACAAATCGGAAGGGTATAACTATACTAATGCAGCAGTGCTGGCAGCGCAATGGAGGAACAATAGTACACGATAAAGAATGAATAGGGCACAAAAGGGTACAGGCTATTAGTCCAAGGAGCTTATCAAGTCTTCAAAATTAAAAACAAGCCAATTGGCCTTTGCCGCTACAGCCTCTCGAAATTGAACACCAGCATAGCAAATGAACAAGTCAGCACCTCCTGGTTGGCGTGCCTGGATATAGAGACAAATGATATTGGATGGAGAATTTCACGAGTCAGCTTAAACAAAATATTATTTCATTGATAATGCTTATATATGAGAGAAACGCACAGAGACACTTGACAAAGAAGTCTTAATGTTTCAAGGCTTCTCGAGCATGGTTATCATTTAGTTTTATATTCATGGCTATATGTGAGTATGTGAGACACAGAAAACACAAACAAATCTTGTTGCAGGATAGCAGTTTGGAAGTTTCAGTGATTGATTACCTCAAGATCAGTCGCACCATCCCCAATCATGATTAATTCCTTGTAAGTATGAGCCTGGAAAACCAGTTTAATCAGCTTTTCAAGCAACATACTTGGAAACTAAAACATTGAACACACGGCCATAGACCAACCTTCCTTATTTGTTGCACTGCAGTGGCTTTTCCACCACTCCTTGAAGTGGGCTCATTTTTGTCAAAACCCAGAAACTCTCCAGATGTTCCAAATAGCAGTTGATTTGCAAACACATTTTCAGGCGGTATCCCAAGAATCGATGCCACAGGCTTCAGAACAAGTTACTCAGTTAACAATTTACAATATTAAAGGAGGATGTTAATTTTCAATGTATTCTGCATCTTCAACTGACAAATGATACATAAGAGAAAAAAAAAAAAAAAAGTAGCAACAGAACAAAGGCACTCATTGAATTATTCAGCAGCATACTTTGATCATTTGACGGAAGCCTCCAGAGACCAAGTAAACATCAGTGTCATTAGCCTTCAGCTTCTTGACTAACTCATCTATGCCAGGTGAAAGCCTACACAGAATTGTACACCACAACCAGATCAGAAATTTTTTGGTCATCAAATTGCCAGAAGTGCAAATAAGCAGACCTAAATCATTTCATTTCTACCCTTTCAACAATATTTCTTGAGGTAAGTATAAATAACCATTGGGAAGTCATTATTTTATATGCTGTCAAGTAAATGTCTCGTACACATCTTTTGCTAATAATGGCAATATTTTCATCTTAAGTAGTCATAACTTGTGTCTTCAAATTCTATAAGAAAAACACAATGATTTTATCAAGACCAAAGTCAAGCTCCAAATTAAGCAAACAAGAAGGCAACAAACCATAGACAATTAAAAGGAAGCCAGCATACACTCAAGATAATCTAAAGGAGCCCTCCTACCTTGCGGGCCTCTCTTCCAGAAAATCTTGGACTTGAGATAGGGAAGGATTAAACAAAGATAGTCTAGCAGCCAAAGCCTCCTCAAAAGGTACTGAACCACTCATTGCCCTGGCAAGGATGAGAACAACAGTGAGAGTTGAAAATTCCACATTACGAAACAGATGAAAGCAATTCCAATAATAAATTTAACCTAGCCGTCCATTCTGCAACAGCCTTTCCAGCTCCACAATATTCTGCAAGTTCATCAATGCCCTCATCCAGGCAAACAGTGCTATCCACATCGAAGCACACCGCATCAGCATTTCTCCATAAATCAAGAACCTCTATGCATTAAAATAAACATCCATCACACAAGGTCATATGGTTCTGAAAGTCTCAAACTATATTTTATTGAGCTTTTTATTTTTAATTTCAAAGCTGAATCCATAAGCTCATACTCTTATGCCTAGGTAAGGCAACTGCTCTTCAGTCTTTGAACATAAATTCCATACAAAATTTCAGTGACGCAACAAATAGTGCCACACTTTCTACCACAAATTATATATTTATGTTGCAAAGCTAAGTTTTCAGCTCCAATGAATCAAAAGTCTCCTCAAACCAATTTTACCAAAGACGCAAATACAAGTTCCCAGGTTCAATCAATCACATTACCTTTGGATGGTTGCATGTTGTCAAAGCGGCTCAATGCGGAGGCTTCTAATGGTTGAATTGAAGCAGCAATTGGGTTGGGTGATTTGGGATGTTGGTTCATTCCAACTCTAGTTCTATTTCTATACAAACTTTTGTAAATTTCAGTGAAGACGTAGGAACAAAAGGAAGGTGCTTTTGCCTCAAATGAGTACGAACTGGGGTGACTCGTGAAACACCCACCAATCCTTCCATGAAAATCTATGTCCAACAAAGAAAAAATAATCATCATAAAGAAATATCCTTCATATCAATCACAAAGGCTCCAACACCTTAAAGAAATTGAAAAAATATTGACATTACATTCAACATTTCTGTTCAATTAACAGAAAGACAACAACCCAACTGTTTGAACAAATGATATTGAGAGAACAGGTAACTAAAATGTCAAATTTAACATATTTTGTGCAAAGTAAATGCAGGTCGACGTACATAATACATACATGAATAAACGTGTATAAAAACAACTTAACAAACGAAAACTTGTTCACAAAAATCTAGTAAGTTCACATAAGTTATGCAACGAAAGACACACTTAAGAGTATAAAATCATATTCATTCGTTGCATTTTCTAGAGAAGCAAGCAGAGGGCTAAACATCATAAGCAGTCTCAAAATTATACATAAACGAAAACTTGAAAGGGGACAAAAGAATCAAAATAGAGAAGGACACACGATAAAAAATCAAAGGAAAACTGAAATGAAAATTACCGCTGTATATAACTGGTTTTGCTTTCTTTCTCAGATCTAGCTGCGGCTTCCTTTGCTTTTGATTTTCCTGTAACTCCCTCCCCCCACCTCAATGCTTGGTAAGGGAATCTCTGTGTGTGTGTGTGTGTGTGTGCGTGTGTAAATTTTTTTTTTTGATAGGATGGTTGGTAAAGTAATCCAAGTGCAGATCTACCTACAAACTTTCCATAATTGCGAAATTAACGTTAATGAAAGGTATTCTATTTGTCCAGTCTGGTGGGTAAGGACCCAATTCGGGTCCATCAGATGGGTCAGCCCAACTAGAGAGAGGAGAGGTAGAGAGCTTGGGCCTTACTTTTGCTTCGCCCAGCACTCTTTACCCAGTTTGTTGATGGGTCGACCCAGTCCAACTTTTTCTTGTGATTCCATCTTCTTGAACATTTTCAGCTAATATGCAAAGATAATATATAGTTTTTATTTATTTAATACAGGCGATAATTTAAGTTAATCTAATTTATAAGGGAATGAGATTCAAACTTGAGTGCAAGGAGTCAGGCTCGCCGCTCATTGTCCTGACCAACCGGCATAACCTACAACTGCAATAATTTCTTAGAGGAAAATGATTTTTTTTTTTCCATATCTTTCCACTCTTTTGAAACACAGAAAAAGAGGGTGAAAAAAATTATATATATTCACAAACGACAATTTCTTAGAATTTTTGAACCCACTTGAAGGAGAAACTCGAATTATACACTTTGTTTACATTACTGGATGAAAATACATAGTGGAAATATTTGGGGATCTCGTAAGGCCAGTGACAAATTTTCACTATATTTTGTTAAATATAATATGTTATTTAAATATGTCACCGAAAAATATATATAGAAACACATACATGGTTTGACCAACTGCGTAAAGTTGAGTTGATGAATAACTGTGGCCAATCATTTGCCTAATTCTGACTTCAAGGTCATGGTGTTGTTGGGTGCACAATTAAATAACTGTAAGTCTTATGACCTGCACACCCTTTGTCTTTTGTCCACAGAATATATATAACTCATAGCTAGGCATGCAATGCACAATGTACAAATTAATGGAGCAATTGGGAGCTGCTAGCTCAATGTGACTTTTATAACCAATTATTCTCCAAATCCCTTTCTTGCATGGTGAGAATCATTTCATTCTGAGATGTATTTGGTTTAGGCTGGTGGGAAATTTAACTCTCTCTCTCTCTCTCTCTCTCTCATCACAACCTTTTCATTAGTCTACCTGCTCTCATTTCCTTTCTGCTCCTAATTTTTCAGCCACTAACAAAACCTCTCTTACTTAATTTTCTTAACCACCCAAATCCAAGAAACCAAGTGAACAAGAAAGCCCATAAGCTAGCTATAGTTTGTATCTCTCAAACAAAACAAATTAAATGCTGCCACTCTTTTCTTCTTCATCCTTAAAACATGCATTCTTTTCAACAAGTTATAAGCACTCTGCATTCTAGAAAACCCATCAATCTTGTTTTAAATAAACTCCCACATCACAACCAACCACATTTCTTTCTTCCCTTACAAAAACTTTGATCACCAAAAATGGAGGCACATGCACAGCTCCAAACCCCTCACCAACCCTCTGTTTCAGCTCTCTCACCATCTTCATCTTCTTCGTCTTCTTGCAGTGCTAGCGTTGTTCCTCTGTCTTTCTCTCCGGTTTGGACTGAACCTCATGGTGATAAAACAGAACCACTTCAAGCTGCACTGAACCGGCAGTATTATATGGCAGAGAATGGTGGGGTGGCATCCACAGCGGGTTCAGCCACTAAAACTCAATGGCTGAGATTTGTTGGTACCATGGGCAACGGTGGGATGGAGTGGAAGGGTGTAGAGGAGCGGTTTGACCGGCTTGCATTAACCGGAAACGGAGTTGAACCGGTTATAAAATGGTCTGATTTTGGTCTGTGTATAGGTGAGCAAGCCTACACTTAATTAAGTTTATCATATTACATATTTTAAAGTCTAGCAAATAGAATTAACGATTCCCATCAATATTTTATTCATTTTAACTTTTGGCTTGGTTCTGTTTATTCTCTGCAGAACATGTTTTCCTTTTTTCTGCAGAATGTGATTGTTTTTGCAGAATGTATTTGTTTTTTTCTGTGACTTCTTTGTGTCTTTGGCTTGCCCTGTGTGCATTAGTTTTATTTTTTTGGTGGGCGGCTTTGTTGGCCTCTACCGTTTTTGTTCTTCTTTTTAGATTAATTACTGTGGTTGTTATTTACCATGGTAGCACTAGCTTGAAAGTTTTGTTCTTCTGTCATATAATTACCTTTGGCTTTTACATACATCTACATCTTTAAAAATATATTAGCTCCTTCTTTGATAATATACTTTGGTTCATATTTGGCAGGCATGCAACAGACGCCAGAGTTTGCTAATGAGCTATTAAGGGCTCTAAGGGGAACAAGGGATCGGAATGTTGATATGTCGAAGGACGAACTGCATAGTTACTGGTGTCGTATGACTGACCCTTGCTTCGATTCGAGGATACAGATTTACTTTGACTTGTAATAATCCTCATTATAATTCAATAAGATGCTTAGCTTAAGCCTTGTTACAATTGTTTACATCAAGAAAATTACCTTCTTTTGGAATTGAATTTTTCTCTAAGGTTGTAATTCTTTTCAGGTGTGACAGAAACATGGACGGAAGAATAACTAAGAAAGATCTTAAGCAGGTAACTGCGTCACACTCTCATGAAAAGCACTCTTCTACCTGAATGACTGTAATTAACTTCACCATTTGAGGTCTAAAAAACTTGCATTATTACATAGATAGCATTAATTTTGTGCTCATGGTTACTGGTTCGCTTGGAATTTGGGCACTTTTGCAGACCATTATACTAAGTGCTTCTACAAATAAGTTATCATTGACCCATGAGGAAGCAGAAGACTATGCTGCTTTAGTCATGGAACATCTTGACATTGAAAACCAGGGATATATTGAGGTACCATTCAAACATGGAAATTCATTCTCTCAAAAACAAAAATAAAGATATGACCCTCTTTGAGAAATGAATAGCATCTAATTCTGGAGATTGTAACATGTTAATTCATGTGCAAGAACATTTTATTGACTTTCTAATGTTTGCCATTAACTTGCAGCTCAATCAATTTGAGACTCTCATCAAAATGAGCTTATCAAAGGGCTCCTTTTCAACAAATCACTTGTCAATCAGACGTCCATATTACAGTTTTGACCTATGTGAAGAGCCAAGGTCTAAGAACGAAGTTTTATTTCGATCATATTGGCGACGTGCATGGATAATTTTGTTGTGGTTGATCATATGTACTGCACTATTCACTTGGAAATTTATACAATATCGCCATAGAGCAGCTTTTCAAGTAATGGGGTACTGCCTGTCCACTGCTAAAGGTGCTGCTGAAACCCTGAAATTCAACATGGCTCTAATTCTCCTCCCTGTTTGTCGTAATACAATTACATGGCTTCGCAAGAACCGTTCGATCAACTCAATTATTCCATTTAATGACAACATTAACTTCCACAAGGTAGTTTGACTGATAGCTAGCCTAGCTCTAGTGGTAGAACACTTGCTCCACACTCAGAACGACCACCTTAAAACAAATATTTCAAGCTTTTAGTTTTGGAGCCAATGGAAAACCAACCTCAAAAACTTGAAAATTTTGTCCTATATAGCACTCTACTTTACTAACAAGTATGTCTACATTTTGTGTTGAATTTTGTGCAGATGATTGCAGGAGGGATAGTAGTAGGAGTTATCCTGCATGGTGGTCCTCACCTTGCTTGTGACTTTCCAAGAATTAGTGATTCAGATCGTTTAATCTTCTGGCAAACAATAGCTGCCAGATTCGGGTATCATCAGCCATCATACTTTGAAATATTGGCTACAAAGGAGGTGGCAACAGGGATTGTTATGGTAGTACTAATGATGATAGCATTTTCACTTGCAACAAAATGGCCACGCCGCCAACCGCCTTCTCTGCCAAGGTCTGTTCGGAATGTCACAGGCTATAATACCTTTTGGTACTCACACCACTTGTTCATTGCTGTATATGCATTGCTCATTCTTCACTCTATGTTCCTCTTCCTTACAGACAATGTAACTGAAAAAACAGTAAGCCTTTAAACTGAACTTTATTTTGTCCTCGTGTATTTAGAATTTTACCTTTATATAGAGTTTTAATGTTAAGAATTTTCTTAAGCAGACATGGATGTATATTGCCATTCCAGTTCTATTATATACAGGAGAACGAGTATTTCGAGCCATACGATCAGGATTTTATGAGGTGGAAATTTTGAAGGTAAAGGCCAATACTACCATTAACCTTGTTAATCTGAAGGAAGTACTTTGAAAATTCATCAATCTGCAATTGTTGCAATGGCAGTTGGTTGGGAATTAAATTCAACCCTTTGTTTACTTCTTTCTGTGTTACAATTGTGCAGGCAAGTATTTATCCAGGAAAAGTTTTGTCCCTCCAATTGAATAAACCAGAAGGGTTTAAGTACCTGAGTGGCATGTACATATTCATTCAATGCCCTCAAATTTCACCATTTGAATGGTACATTTAAACTATAGCATTTATCTGTTCTAGAGTCCTGCATGTAATTAACTAAAATTTACTTCAATGCCTATGGATTTTGAATTCTGTTTCTTTCGCTTCTTTATTCGTTGACTCAGGCACCCGTTTTCCTTGACTTCTGGACCAGAAGACGACTACCTAAGTGTGCATATTAGAACTGCTGGAGACTGGAGTTATCAAATATACAGTCTCTTCCAAGAGGTAAAAATTGGGAAAATTGAATAGAAAGAGTTTATCAAAATTTGGAAAAAGCTTATGCATTACAGGGATTTTTCCTTTTGAACTTTTACAGGCAGCATTATCTGGAGTTAAGGGCTATCCCAAAGTACACATTGATGGGCCCTATGGTGCCGCCTCTCAAGACCATGTCAAGTATGACATTGTTGTTCTAATTGGTCTAGGCATAGGTTTTACACCTTTCATTAGCATCCTCAAAGATGTTGTCAATGGTGCCGAAAAATCACATTGTGATCATGTAAGATTTTCTTGGCTTGGTTAATTTGTTTGACTTTGTGTTTCATTTGAGACAACTAACAAATCCTTCTGATGGGTGATGGGATTTAAATAGACTGGTTGCAGAGAATGCAGCTTAAGAAAAGCTCCACTAAAAGCCTATCTTTATTGGGTTACAAGAGAACAGAGCTCCTTTGACTGGTTTAGAGACATCATCAAGGAAATATCAAACTCAAACCAAAAGCAGGTACAAGCCAAAGGTTAACTTTAATCATAATTTTTTTCTGCAAACCATTTTTCACTGCATTCTCATTACTTTTGGTGATCATCATCCTTCAGTCTGTTGTAGAGATGCACAATTTCTTAACTTGTGTGTATCAAGAGGGCGATGCACGCTCGGTTCTAATAAGCGCTATACAGGCATTGCATCATGCCAAAAATGGTATAGACTTTGTTTCCCGGACTCCGGTAAGTACTGCACTACAATGCCTAATCACAATGCTTTGGCCTGCATACTTAGTTAAAGCAATCTGCAGGCTTAAACGTCTATCATACAACCCTCTCTTTCTATCCCTCTTGTGGTGGTAAGAGTGTTCCAACCAAATGGAAGGTTGTTAAATATAGATAATATATCTGATGGAATTTTCAGGTACGTACGCATTTTGCCCGACCAAACTGGATCAGCATCTTCTCAAAATTGGCACATAGGCATAGAGAAGCACGGATTGGTAAGATGCAAATAATTTCTCAGCATAAAAGATTTGTACATTATAACTTTGTAGCCGTGCAAGTAGGGCAACAGCCATATCAAAGGGAAAAAGACGTTGAAAATTTTGGGTTTCCTGGACAGGGGTTTTCTACTGTGGTCCTTCAGCCGTAGCGAAAGAGTTGGAGAAAATGTGTACCAAATTTTCCACCAAGACCTCTACAAGATTTGTATTTCACAAGGAGAATTATTAGGATTAGACGGTTTTATTATTATTATTTTTTAAATATCAAAGGATTAGACTCTGTTGAAATGTCAATCTTTGCTGTACCAAATCCACCGATTGGAAGGTCAAAAGAATATAACCGCCCCACAAGGTTGAAACGTATATAATGGTACTTTGGCTGTCAAAAACAAGTCCTTTCTTGGGCAACCAGAGCTCCTAGTTCAACAACACAGCACTTGTTAAACCAAATGGTAAAGACCTACTAATCCTAGGTCTCGATCAAAACCCTAATCGTAAACCCTAAGTTGAGTACGACGGATAGCACAAAAATCTCATTTGGGAAACATTACACACATTTGATAAATATTACACACATGGCTCCGTGATAATGTAACTTTCACAATTAGGCACCTCGATGACATGGTTAGATATAACCTTGTTCTTTCATATCAACCAATATACAAAGAATCTAAGACAGTTTCTTCATCATGTACAAACATGAACATGAATTCATGGAACCAAACATGACAACTCGACCCAGCGATTACAGAAAGACATTATTTTCATACAGAAACAATGCTCTTTGAGCTCCAAACAATGGCATCGAAGAAGAGAAAGCTGATGCCCAATAATCCCAAAGCTTTATCAGGTACAAAATGAACTGATACAATTTATACACTCCTCAATCATTTCAGACGAATTTCTCAAGTGCTAAACTTAATATAGAAAAAGGAATCCCAGAGCCATCAATTTGAACCATCATTGATATAATTTCTTAGTTTCCAGAATTTGACCCTGGAGTAATTATTAGAAATAACAAATGCCTCACAAAGGTAATATCTTAAACTTCAAAAACACAATTTTATTTCGTCACCATCAGATAAACTACTAGCCCTCCAGTGCTGATGCTCCTGATATAATCTCAATCAATTCTGTGGTGATCGATGCTTGACGAGTTCTATAAAAAATAATCACATAAACAACAAAGATCAGTCATTCATAGTGGAAAAGAATATTAAAATAAACCAACAAATAAATAATAGACAATTTCTATAGTAAACAGAGAAGACCAGACAAGACACTTTTCCTGAAATGTGCACTAAGTTACCCTAATTGGATATTTGCGTGTGTGTGTGTATAGGGGTGGGGGAAGAGGAGACCTGTTATAAGTGAGTGTAAGGCGATCAAGCATCTCTCCAGCATTTCTGCTTGAACTATCCATGGCAGACATCCTTGCTCCTTGCTCACTGCAAGCATTCTCCAACACAGCATTGAACATGACCTGACCAAAATATGAAATTCTTTTGTATGAATGGAGGGCAACAAAATACATTCAGTAATAGATTTTGAATTGCAGAAGAAAAGGTTCCTACACAAATTTAATGGGCACCTCTCCCTTGTGGTGTGCTGGGAGAACTGCTGCCACTAAAGGATTGCGAAAAAAAGATTCTTACTCCAGAAGCTTAATGCATTTTTAGAAGAATTTACAGAACTACAGAACTATTACAACATGACATTTACAGGATACAATTATCCATAAAGAGTTAATTCTCAGTTGCTGGAGTGTTTTCGTGGACCCAAAGTAATAGTACCCAGGAGATCAAAAATAAGGAAAGAGTGACTGATACTGAGCACTGGCCAGTCACACTGCCATTGCTCCTCACGAACAAATACACACACACAAACTTGGAGGGATTGCCACTGAGGAATACATACGCACCCAAATACAACCACAAACACAGAGGCATTGCCCCTGAGGAACACACAGAGAGCATCAGCTCCTAAGGCAAAACCAAAATCAGAAAATTAAGCAAATAGTAAGATGGATGCTTAATTTTTAATATGTCAAGCGTTTAATTTCAAAATCACACTGAAGTCCTTTCATGATGTAGGTCACAATAATACTTAGTGACTGTAAACAGTTGAATAGGTTTCTCTTCAGCACTGCTGTTTGGCAAATAAAAAAAATCTGGTAACTCGATGACTAAGAACTTGTTCAAAAGTGTCAAACCTAAGACATGCCTAAATGAAAGCACTTTGACGTTATGTGTCCCATTAGGTCCGTGTTTTGATCAACAGTTCACCCTATAACTATGCAACGTGTTGAACACAACAACTGCTGCATGACATATGAAATATGAGGTCTCTAACTTCAAAGGAAGGACTTACACAAGAAAACTGGAACTCTGCCAGATTCTGGAGTATCTCTGACTTTGTTTCACCACCTTCAATCTCATAGGAATCTAGCTCACCAAGCTTTCCACCAGACTCAGCCTCTCTCTCCACAATCTACGTAAACATCATATCAAATACCCATTACATCAGAACATGAATAGGAGGGATAAGGTGTTCATTTATTGAACTGAAGCATTTTTATTACCTCCGGAGATAATACGGTAGACACTGTTGGCAGAAATGCGACGACTGATTGGAACTTGTTGAAGATGATTCTCAAAGCATCAAACTCAACATTTTTTAAAATGTCGTCAGCTAGGACAGATACCTGAAATGACAAAAAGTACACAGAAAATGATGGAAAGAACTTGTACATTTGATCACTGATATAATATATAACTGCCACATTAATAACTTAGTTAATATAAACCTGAAAAAAGAACCCATCAAAGAGAATTAATACTTTAATGCACATCGACCAAGTTAAAGAAATGTATTCTCTCAGCAATTTAAAGTGTCAACGGCAAATAAAATCAAAATTTGGTTACCAGTTATAATATTGAGGTCAAAATAAAAAACAGAGCATTGAACTCTGACAATTTAAGACTAATTTGAACTAACATATAAAAGTCATTTAAAATAAAAACCAAAGATTGACATGATAACAGATTATTGCTGGATCCCCTACGACTGTAAATGTCAGAGAAGAAACGTAATTAAGAAAGGATAATATAAATAAGATAAAATAAAATAAAACCCACTATGTTGCTAATCTCCCACATTGGTTTGGTGCGCGTGTGTGTGTGTGTGTTTGGGGTTCTTTAGTGAGGATCTTAATGGCTCTAAAAGTCTCAAATAATCTTTCCTGAGTGACGCACTTGATTAAGCATCCATCCCCTCCCCAACCCCCAACCAAAAAAAAGGATTTTAACAAACTTTTAATAATAAAGCCTTGAATAGCAAACACCAGAGAAGGTGCACACTCACAATGTGAAAAAAAAAAATTTCTATGAACACGACACACTAACCTGGGTGTAGTTCAAAGGATTCTTCTGCAGCTCAGTTAGGACCAGCACAATGTCCTTCTTTGAGTCACGTATCAATTGAGCCTTTGCTTTTTCCCCCAAAATGACATACTTTGTCTCTTTGTCAGGACCTACAACAGTTTCAAAGAAAACAAAGATTAATGTGCATAGAAAATAAACGTGGCAGACATCAGACTAACAACCAGCTTTTGAGCTTCCAAGAAATACCAGAATTCAATTTGTTTAAGGCCTTGCTTATCTTGACTGAAGTAGAGTTAATCCCACCACATAAACCTTTGTCTGAAGAGATTGTAACAATAACGTCCTTCTTAACTTGGACGCCTGGCATGGAAACATAAAAATACACAATGAGAGAAACTTAAGAAAATATCGATATGTATAAATAGAAACTAACCTCTTTATCAAAATGAGGGAAAACAAAGAGTGAAATACACCTTCTTAAAGCACACATATTATAAATAAAAAGAGAAGAGTAATTTTCAGTTTCCAGTTGAGCTAGGACTTGGCAAGAGTAACAATCTATCCATTAAGCTAGTCAAAGATAAAGAACATGTGGAACAGCTACAGCTAAAAGAATGAACATCAACAGAGTGGAGGTACAATGAGAATGAATTAATAATGGAGTTTAAACTTTTACAGGTTATAGAGGACAAAATTGAAATGCCATGACCAAGTCAAATACAAGTGAGATTTGACTTGAAGAATAATACTCAAAAAGTACATGAGCCAAATAACTCCTATAAACTTGAACAGCAAAGATTATGCCAGTATACATACTGGGAGTGTCACCAAGAAGTGCTGTGAAAGGCTGCCACAGGCCACGGGAATTTTCCGCTTTAGCTTGAATTGCTCGTAGCTTTGAGGCTGCAACCATTTTCATTGCCTTTGTAATTTTCTGGATATTCTTCACACTCTTCATCCGGTTTCTAACTGAATGCACAAAGTATTACAAAAGAACTGCATTACCATTTGCTACAGATGTTTCACCAAAAAGCAGAAAAAACCGCGAGTATTTCATAAAAGAGGAAAAAATAATAAGTAATCCATGACAATTGTTCTTACCGATTTGAGTTGAAATTGAGCGGACTCCCAAAGGGGCCTGCTCCCTGCCAACCAAACCAAATAATTTAGTTGTTTCAATGCTGAAAAGGAAAACAATGGCAAGCAATAAAAAATGACTTTTATAAAATTACCATTGACTGTTGAAATGATTTATATATGAATGCTTAAGTTCTCCATCCAGCATTTTCCATATTTAAAATAAATAGATAAATAAATAATGCAGAGTTCAAGTGTAACTACCTAAACTTATACTACCTGGAAAAAATCCATTTTATACTCAATACTCTTCACAGGAACATGGGTTGTGTGGCGTATTACTATTTTCAATCCAAAGGAGGAGACAAACACTGTATTTTAAGACTGCTGACTGCTTATTTGTGGTTTAATATGTCCCACTTCTCCGTAGAGCCAACTAATACAAAGTATTGGCCTCTAAAGGCTTCACTTGGCTATCTCAAGCTTAGCATATTGAGCAATGTAGACCCTATATTTGGTTTTCAGTGTTTAACGTGCATTAAAGTATTGTGTCATTTCATTCAAGTTTCATGAGTTCCTTGTGGCCCTTGATTTCATTTCCAAACGCTTTGGAAAGCACTATCCAAACAGAGCAAAACCGAGCAACATCAATAATATTCACTCGCCCAAGTTTAATAGCCGTTTTATGTTAATTAATAGTTTGAGTCCTCCATAAAATCGGACATTTGCAGTACTTTAAGTTTAAGAACAATTCAATTATTAGCCGTTCTTTCACCGAGAAAGTGAAGGAATCTTTATGGTTCTCACTGTTTACAAACAAAAGGAACCACTTCCGAACTTGGGTTGAGCTTTCATTTCTTCATACATATATTTAACAAAAGCCATCACAATATACACATCCAAAATCTATTAAAATTTTTTTTGTCCATTTCTTCAACTTTCTCGGAATCCAAACAGAGGGCAACAAGAATGCATAATGCAAGCAAAATAAAAAGAAGAAAAAAAAACAGCGGATTTGGATAGATAACGTACTCGGCAGGGACGATGGAGGATCGGATGGCAGCCATCGGATGGGGAGATATCAAAGGGGCGAAACGCCTCCCCTCTCGTCTCAGAGCAGCCATCGCCATTGTTTTGTGATTGGTGATCGGATATTGAAAACCCTAGAACTGGATGCTCGGATCCGAATGGTTATATAACAAGAGCTGCGAGCTCAGGTGCGTTTTCTCTCGCTTCGCTGCTACCGGCTAATGCGTACTGCGATACTTATTTCTGCCAGGTAAATTTTTACTATGTGCAAGGAAGAGGTGTAAACGACGTCGCTTTTATTTTATTCCTGAGTGTAGCCGCTACCCCAAAAGAAAACTCAGGCCCTGGCCCAGTCAGTCCGACCCGGCCCATCAAAACAAACAAGCTGGTCTTCGAATCGAGAAGACCTCTCCGTATGAATAGCTGTCTTGACAGCCGAAAGGTCAATAGTACCCTCATTGTTCTTTGCAACCTGGTAGGGTAGAAAGGACATTATTTATTCCTGTTCTTCTTCACCTTCCAACTATCCCTGTATTAAGCTAAAACCCAAAAAGGAGAAGAAAAAAGAAGAAAAAAACCCATAAACCCTAACCAGTGAGATAGAGAGTGACATTTCAATGGCGATACAGAGCTCCACTTCGAGCGATACAACTCAGAAACACTTCTTTGGTAAGCCTTCCTTTTCGCTATCTTCTCGCTTCGATTTTTTGGATTAGAACGGATCTTATGGCACAGAAACAGTGAGAATTAAAATGAAAAGCATATAGTTGGAAGTCATCAACCGGCTAACATGACATCAGACATAATATATATATATATATATATACAGTTAAATTAAAACATAAAATCTTCTAAATGCAACAATACATCGATTTTTAATGATAGGTTTAACAATACGTGTTTGGAATTTGAAGCAGCTGAAAACAAAATTGTTGCTTTATGAACAAATATTGTTGGGAAAGAAAAGAAATCAAAGGTTTTTTATATTTAGGGGATGTATAATATATAACAATGTGTATACAAAATATGTCTGGGTATCCTTTTGCAATGTTTTCCATAGCACAATTGTAGAACATGTATGACTTGTGGGAAGGTTGTAATTGATTTATTAATCTGTTAATGTAGTAATGAAGGAGTTTCTGTGGGGAGCTATCGCTGGAGCATTTGGGGAAGGAATGATGCATCCAGTTGACACCGTAAAGACGCGTATCCAGAGCCAAGCTATGCTTACCGCAAGTAAGGTATAATCATAGAGTAAAGATGTTATAGATGTAAAATCCATGGCTAATGGAATGGGAAATGCTCAAAATGTTATCATATTAATGACTTTGAATTTGATATAATATGTATGTAAGAAAATTGATTTCGAGTATTGGATGTGGCATTTTATCTTCTTGCTAAAGTCTTTCTATAACTTAGCTTGAAAATGCAATAATTATTAGTAATTTATTTCATACCCGCAGAACCCAAAGAGCATACTGCAGATGGTACGAGCAGTCTGGATTGCTGATGGATTAAGGGGTAATTCATTTTCCTTTCTGATGCAGTTTTTTAGTTTGCGTCTTTGTCCTGTTTGTGTAGCATGTAACCTGTTTACACTACCTTTTTCCACATGTAAAAAGATTGGTGATATTTGCATATATATATATATATATATATATCGTAAAACTATAAGCAACCATTCATTTAATCATAAATATTGGACTCTGAACCAAGGATTCATTTCTCTTTTGGTTTAATGCTGGGGCATTCTCGGAGCATTTAGTTCTTCTTAACTAATAAATTCTGTAGGCTTTTATAGGGGTATAGCTCCTGGTGTCACTGGTTCTCTTGCAACTGGAGCAACATATTTTGGTGTTATAGAGTCAACCAAAAAGTGGATTGAAGAATCACATCCAAGCCTTGGGGGACATTGGGCACATTTCATTGCCGGAGCTGTTGGTAAGTTGTTCTGCAGCTCTCAAAACTTAATCTCATTCATGCTGATGCCTTTTGAGTCTCTTGAGATGCAGTTATTGTGAATATGTCCAAATTAAATTTTAATGTCTTTAGAACTTCAGATTATGTGTAGCTTTATGACATTTGGAGTTATTAATGGAGGAATTTGATGATAGCTTGTTTCTAGGACGCTCTTGAGTTTCATTGAATGTTGATTTTTGAGTTACTGGACAAAGGATTAGCAATGCCATTCAGATTTCTGACACGCTAAGAAGTTCTTGATGGTTCATTTTGTTTATGTTGGCCAATTTCTCTTAAGCATATTTTATATATGCTTGACCTTGTTATCCTGAATTTATAAACTCTTTCGACTTACTGTAACCATGCAGTGTTTCTGTTGTTTATTACCTAAAAAATGCACCAGGAAAAACCCTTGTGTGCTCCATACACTGAATATAGTTATTCTGGTGAGTTCTCGAATGTACTATAACTTGATCTCTGAGTGCTCTTTTCTATATCTGGACATTGTTGTTTGTCCTGGTGCATTGTATGCATAGATATTTAGTTGGCTTCCAGCAGCCAATAATTTTTGTATGCTGTTAAGTATGGAGGCCCATGTAGGCTATCAGTGTTAGTATTACCAACATGAATTAGTGTGGACTCTTCAGCCATCATGTGCCTCAGGGGACTCAAAAGTCATGTTTTCCTTTTCTTTATGTATTTCAGGAGATACACTTGGTTCTTTTGTATATGTTCCATGTGAAGTGATGAAGCAACGCATGCAGGTTCAAGGCACACTGACTTCTTGGAGTTCTGTCATGATGAAAGATAATCTCTCTATGAAGCCTAGTCTCCAAATGTATGGTTATTATACTGGGATGTTCCAGGCTGGCTGCTCAATATTGAAGGAACAGGGGCTGAAAGGATTATATGCAGGGTATATCTCAAAATAAAACTCTCTAATCTTTAAAGGTTTGATTTTTTCATGTTGTGTTCCCTATTCCTCCTTCCCTCTTCTCTCTATTTTCATTGTGAAGGGGATCAGGAAATTAAGAGTCTTGAAGACTGTTGGCCTCTTTAGGTCAATTGGTCTGTGTTTTCCAAATAGTCAGTTTGGTTCGATTGTAATTTGTATTTGGGATTGAGGATGTCAACAGGATTTTAGATGGACATCTCGTTCATCCTCCTTGTACCACTTTTTTCATTAATAATTATGCGTTTCTCATAAGAAAATAGAAATAAAAAAGAATAGTTTGGCTTGAGGTTTTACTACATGCAATTCAGTTTCAGCATGAGTCCAATAGTTCACTGTAAATTACTAAAGGCTGTTGCTTGCCCATCCCCATCCATCCATGCACCCGCACACAATACTGACAGAAAGCCACATGTCAGGCATACATAGCATATGCACACATGAATTATGACCATAATGTTCTTTCCTAAGTGTGGATGCATTTTTCGACAAAAAAAAAAGTGTGGATTCATTTGTTCTTTCATTTGGCAGGTACTGGTCCACACTCGCAAGGGATGTGCCTTTTGCTGGTCTAATGGTACGTTGGACGGCGATAGTTTGTATGTCTCAGCCTTAACTTTTCTCATTAAAATCAGTTGCTTTGTAAATAGGGTTGCAACTCATAATAAACAAAATTACTCAAATAAGGTCGTGACTTCTTAACACACGTTCCCCTGTACTAGTTTATTGTTTTATTTTGTCCCAAAACGGAAAATTCAGACATACTATCTTTTGATCATAGGCAGTTAGCCCTTTGGCCTCTAAATTATTTAGTTGTCATTATTTTGTTTCTCTTTTCTTAATTAGCTCTGGTTCTTATTTCTAGAAGAATAGTTTTGTTTCAAAATTATGAGTTCATCTGTTCTATCGCAGGTTGTGTTTTATGAAGGCTTGAAAGATTTGACAGAGTATGGGAAGCAAAATTACATACGCGATCCAAATTTCCGTATTAATAGTTCTGTTGAAGGACTCATACTAGGAGGATTGGCTGGTGGTATGTGCCTTGCTTATACTTTGTCCTACAACTTGGTGCAGGTTGAAGTTATTATATCCTGTGGCGTAATTTGTCCTTGGCATTGAAATTTTCAGGGTTTAGTGCATATCTTACCACTCCCTTGGATGTGGTCAAAACAAGATTGCAAATACAGGGATCAACCTTGAGGTATCAGTTCTGTTTTGTGGTTATTTTATTCATTATTTTCAAACGACTCTCTGTTGTCAGTGAAAGACTTACTTTTGTTGCAAGTATCACATGCAGTATAATGTGTTGTTAGTGTACTTAATGTTACCTGACCAAGGCTTTTTGTATGTGAACAGTGATCATATAGGTGCACATGCACAAAACACCTTTTGTCCTACATATAATCATCGAGGGGTTCTTACAACTGTGTAGCTGTTTTACTCTTACAACTATGTAGCTGTTTTATTAATTCACTCATTGCCATATAAGTATTTAAAATCTTGGGGACCAATTGATGGGCAATAGTCAGAAAATACACTTCGGTAAAGTTTGTGTTGACTGTTATTATTTCAAACTGAGGTTTCAACATGCTCGCCCAAGATGGGGAGGAAAGTTGTTGTCAGTTTAGACCTGGTATATTTGATATGGACCTCACGTTTCTGTCTAGGATTCGTCTACGGTTCTATTACTCCATCTAATGTTTTTGTGAACTTTAGGTATAATGGCTGGTTGGATGCAATTCGTAGCATATGGATGGTTGAAGGTGCACGTGGGATGTTCAGAGGTAGCATCCCCAGGATTACATGGTATATTCCAGCTTCAGCTCTTACATTTATGGCTGTGGAATTTCTCAGAGACCGCTTCAATGAAGGATTGAGCAATCCTAACTCCCAAGATGTTGCTAGCATGTCGGTAGAGAAAAAGGGATCGCCTTTACAAGGGGCAGCGTGAGAAACATGAACCGATCATTTGTTCCCATCCAATATAGTTTGTCGAACATATAGGGGCATTTTCATGCATTCCAAGGAATGATGTTGCTGAGAATTTTAATAGTACGTGTACATAAATATAGAGAATAAAAGGAGATTTTGTACTGTAGAAGCGTGTGTCCCAAAATGACCTGCTTTGCATGGGGAAATGGTTTTAGCATTCGCCAACTTTTAGCGACGAATTTTACGTCTGTGGAGAAAGAAATCAATAGCAACGCCCGAAAAGTTTTAGCCGCGGTTTTATACGCAACTAAAGACTTTTTTTACATAAAAGGGCATATATGTTGTCGCCAAAGGTGGAAAATCGCCGCAATAAGCCTCACTGTCACATCTGCGCAAAAAACAGTGTCTTTTTCTTTAAGCTTTCAAGTAAATGTTTGCTTTACTTCCCTGCACCGAATTTAAGTTGTTGTTTGTCATCCAATTGGACTAAAACACTCTAAAATATAACTAATAATTTGTTGATTGATTAAATTGAAAGAAGGATGAAACTAAAGTTGCACTATAAATAATGTTAGGGACCACCAATTTGTACACTAAGTTTGAGTCTCAAATAATGTGACACGTCACATGTTATAAATATTTAATTAACTAATTCCAACTTATATGATGATAATTTTTTTTATGAACAAAAATTAAAAAGATTAAAACATAATTAATCAAAGTATTGAAACTAGCCAAACATCAAACTTCTTGTCGTATTGTCATTCAACCATCACCAAGGCTTGTTGACTGATGTGTTGTCTTTTCGGCCGTTGCATGTTATGTTGCACTATATCAATGGTAACCATGGCTAATTCTTTTAATGGATTTTTTATATATTTTAATATGGTTATGATCGATAAATTTTGATCGTGGTTTAGTGGTTCATTGTAGCACAATAACGACGATAACTAGATTAAAGATAGCTCCTCACGAGTCACAATAACAGAGGAATGCATAATGCTAACAATAACACTTCATTAACTTAAAGTTCTAGATAAAACACTACTAATAACATTAGAACGTATCTTTTAACGAATGCTCTCGAGAGGTTGTCACTTCAATTTCAAGGTATCTTGGTTCATCTTGATTCATGACCAATAAACCCGTTAAAAGAATTTGATATGGTCACGGTGGGGCAAGGTAGCGCAACAGTTGGCAAGACCATGCAACAGTCGGTAAAGCAATGCAATGGTGAAGCAGAACAAAATTGGAGCAACAAGCCTCGAAGATGATTGTTTATGGCTAACTACAGGTCTTAATTTATTTATTTTTCTACAAGAAATAAACTAAATCATAATACAAGTTGGAATTGGTTACCCTTTATGACATGGCACATATCACATAGTTTGGGACTCAAATTTAGTCCCTAACATTATTCTTAAATCTCTTATTAATTGAGAATAGTTTTAACATACAATCTTTAAAGATATATAAAGACACATGGCCACTTTACCCACTAAATTCTTTGCATTTGATGAATCAAGTTATAGTCAGATTACCAAAATTAAAGTTTTATATGGAGGCCGATATCAATTTGCTTGTAATTGCATCAAATGCTAGGATAAAACCCTGCCAAATTTTGTCTTACAATTCTTCCTCTCGTCTGTTAACAATAGACCCTTGGTTGGAGAAAGACCAACATTATTAATTGAGGAAAACAAAACAGTATTATCCCCGTTGCAATTAAGTTTTCCTCCCTTGATTGTTGGCCTAAATCTAGAGTAGAATGAGCTCTGTGTAACTAAACATAATTGACATGTTTGTCAAAAATTGATTAACTACTTTAATTATTTTGTTTTACCATTTTATTATGATTAATTATTTGTTTCAAAAGCCTCTTTTAAGAAAAGACTAGTCAAAGTAGGAAAAAGAACCGAGTAAACTGTTTTTTTCTTTTCGGTGTCACTCCTCTGCTATTTCGTCTTGGGCCAGTAAGTGTTGATTGAAAACGTGGGTCTGCTGGCCCATTTCTTCCAAATCCAAGTTTATTGGGTCGTCTTTGTATATTTTAATTTTATTTTTATTAAATTAGGTCTACAGACGTAAGTTTGCTTCCAGGACATAAAGACACAAGTACCCCCCTTAAAACCCATAATTAAATATTAAATTTAGCTGTCAAATCCGAACAATTGGGTAAACAAGTGAAGAGGAACATCATCGATCAAACATGGCATCGTCGGAGAGGCGGTGCCACTACGAGGTCTTAGGTCTCGCACGCGACTGCTCACCCGATGAGATCCGCTCGGCTTACAAGAAGCTCGCTCTGCAGCGCCACCCGGACAAGCTCGTCCAATCCGGCTTGTCCCAGGCCCAAGCCACGGCTCAGTTCCAGGAGCTGAGCCAGGCCTACGAGGTTCTCTCCGACCCTAAAGAGCGAGCCTGGTACGACTCTCACCGCTCCCAAATCCTCTTCGCCGATCCCAACTCGGCCAACTCGGTCCCGGACTCGGTCATCCCCAACCTCTTCTCCTTCTTCTCCACCACCGTATTCTCCGGCTACTCCGACTCCGGTCGCGGATTCTACAAGGTCTACGCCGATGTTTTCAATAAAATTTACGCCAACGAGCTCAGCTACGTACGTAAATTAGGGTTAGGGTTAGACACGGTGCGTGAAGCTCCGGCTATGGGGAATTTGGAAAGTCCCTACGCGCAGGTGACGGCGTTTTATAACTACTGGTTGGGCTTTTGTACGGTGATGGACTTTTTCTGGGTGGACCAGTATGATGTGATGAGCGGCCCGAACCGGAAGGTGAGGAGGCTGATGGAGGAGGATAACAAGAAGCTGAGGAAGAAGGCGAAGAGAGAGTACAACGACACGGTGCGGGGTTTGGCAGAATTTGTGAAGAAGAGGGACAAGAGGGTGATGGATATGATGGTGAAGAGGGAGGAGGAGAGGGAGAGGAAGAGGGAAGAAGAGAGAGAAAAGAAGAAGAAGTTGGAGAAGGAGAAATTGGAGAGAGCTATGGCGTATGAGGAGCCGGAGTGGGCGAAAGTGGTTGAGGAAGAGGAAGGAGGAAATGGGGTTGAGGAAATGGAGGAAGAGGAGGAGGAGAGGAGGAGGAAGGAATTGTATTGTGTCGTATGTGGGAAGAAGTTTAAGAGTGAGAAGCAGTGGAAGAATCACGAGCAGTCGAAGAAGCACCGCGATAAGGTTGCAGAGTTTAGGGAGTCAATTGGGGATGAAGAGTTTGATGCTCAAGAGATTTTGGAAGGAGAGGTTGAAGAAAGGGGTGAGGTGGATGATATTGATGGGGTTGATACTGATGAATTAGGTGAGGGGATTAGGGAAGGGTTGAAGATTGGGGAGGAGGAAAATGGGGTAGGAGTGAGTGATAGGGAGGATAAGTTTTATGAAGTTGGTGATGAAAATGAGAGGGAAAAGGTTGATGAGGCAGTTGGATTGGATGGAGATGATGGTGAAGATGAGATGGGTGTTCTGGAAGCAATGTTGGCTGGCCGAAACAGTAGGAAAAATGCAGCTTTGAGGGTTGAACAAGAGGATTCCTTCGTGACTGATATTCATGCGGAGAATGATGACAATGAGGTAGAGTTTATGGAATATGATAACCGGAAGAGTACAAGAAGGAAAGGAGGAGCGAGGAAAGATAGGAGTAAGAAGAGTAGTGGAGAAACTAAAAAGGTTGGTAGAAGTGAAATTAATAGTGATCGGGGTGAGGAGCTTAATGAACATGATAATTCACATATAGAAGAATCCGCATCTCATTCTTTTGTAAAAAAAGAGAGTAATGATAAAGGGGATGATCAGTTAGCAAGAAAGAAAAAGAGCTCAAGCCAACCCGTTGATAAGAAAGAGGCAAACAGCAAATCAAAGAACTCATCTAGAGGGAGGAAGCCTAAGGTAATGTTGTTGCTTTATAACCGAACTTATGATAAGCAGACTATAATGTGAAGATATACATCTCAGATTGATTCCTAACTGCTTGTATGGTATGTTCCTTGTTTTCAATTGTTCAATCTGCAGTTGCTGATGCACTTAGGTAACAAAAACGACGATTAGAGATATTCTGTATGAATTCAAAGAAGATTAAGATAATACTTTTTCCCTTACCATTTTTTGTTGCTACTATCTTCTACCCCTGGTTTAGAACTGGATGTACGACGATGTGCTTAGATGGAACTTGAAAAAAGCTTCTTATCTGAGTGACGGTTGCTCATTGTTTTTAAGTTAAACTAGCGAGGACTAGACACAACACTTAGTTTCTGAATCTATTATACAAAGATTTTTCTTAGGTGTCACGTTCCAGGTGCTTGATTTAGCCAAAATTAGGTCTCTTAGTTTCCCACATAATGGATGTTGGTGCGTATTAATATTATTAATTGCTGTTAATTCTTGCTTCATTCTGTTTCCCAAATCAGGCAGCATCAAAGAATTCTAGCAATCTGTGTGACACATGCGGAGAGGAGTTTGACACAAGGTAATTAATTATGTCTCTTCTGATGCAATGCATTATTCCACTTCTGGTTGCTCTGCCTTGACATCTGACTGTCAACCATACTTGGCTGCTGTAGATATTAATTAGTTGGATTTGGATGGTTTTGTCATGACAGAAACAAGTTACATAAGCATTTGGGTGATACTGGACATGCTAAGCTGAAGTGATGAGGGGAACAGTTGCTGAATGCTTGATGTGATTAAATTATCAACCATAGAAGAGTATTGTAGTTGCTGATCGGCGACAATTCTTTATTTGTGAGCATTCTTTCATTTTCATAAGTTATAGAAATAGTCAAAGGTCTCTGCAGGAAGCACCCCATTCTTTTTGGTAATCTAAATGGGTGGTACAGATTTAGGGATTCTCTTTTATTCGCAAAGGGCATGTATCCCAAGCAATCTTTTGGTTTTGTTCATAATTTTTTGTGAATTCAACTATGTCTGCAGAAAAAGGAATGAAATTGTCGGATTGCAACTTGTATGTTGAGAAAATTTTGGAACATTTATTTATAAATCTTTATAATTGGCATAATTTCGAAGACTGGTTTATCTTGCAAAATGCTGTGGTTGGAAGGTTTGAAATTTTTATTGGATGCATTTGAAATGCTGTTCAATCCTTTCAAGTTGATGTTTTTTTTTATGGTGCGGAGTGGGCAATAGACTTTATAGTTATAACACAATGCTAGAAATTTTAGAACTGTATCCATAAGCTTAGTGTTCAAGGAGAGTAGTGTTGTGTGCAAGATCTTTTGGCAGCCTCTGCTTTGTCATGGTTCTCTATGGTAATTATTAATAGATCAGGTCCTTGTCCAATTCCTCTCCCTAATTCTGTATTCTGTCGTAGAAGAGAGTGTGTGCATAGATCTTTAGCTCTGTACAAAGCATTTAAAGGAGGGGGTTGTAAAGGCACCAGAATCAATTGCAACCATTTAGCTTTAGTAATATGATTGGTATTCCACACTGACATTTGAACATGTTCCCCAAGACGGGGAGGGAAATTTTATGTAGTAATTTTCGTTTTACCCATTTATTCTAATATGGATGTCGCATTTTAAAATTTTCAATAGTTCTGTTCCCCATTAAATGGATGTTGGACATGATAGCAAATATTTTTGTGATGTTCCATTTAATTTTGTGAACTTTTAGGTACAAAGGCTGGCGGGAAGCAATGAAGAGGCATATGGATGACTGGAGGTTCACAGGGAATGTTGAACTCTTATCATGGCTGTGGAATTCCTCTGTCAAGAGTGCCGCATAAAAAACTTTTTTCCCAATCCATTCCCCATTGTTGAATGGATTGGGGCATTGTATCATGTATCCTAGTAATAATTTGGACGAAAAAACATTTTACTGTCAAATGGAATACCGATACAGAGGTTGGAAAGGATTTATTGAATATGTACGTTTGAATAGCATCAGAGGTTAACGAACCTCATTTGGTTATTTTTAGCGACGGTTTTCAGTGCCGTCGATAACAATTTATTAGCAACGCTGATCAGTTTTTGGCGGCGGTTTTTTTTTTGTCGCTAAAACTTTTAAAACTTATTTTCGTCAAAGTGAGAAACCTTTGCTATAACTCTAAATATCGCTGCAAAAACCCAGCCCTGTCACTTTTATCAGTCATGATGCTTTTCTTTCTGTTTCGAGACACAGGTTTGGTTTGCTTCTCCTAAAATACTTCTGGCAATCTGTTTCACCACACTGCAATAAACTGTGATTCACCAATGCAACCTAACACGGCAAAATTGAGAACTAAATGATTGTTGCAAAATTTAAGAAGCTGCAAAAAAGGCCAAGTTGGGTTTGGAGTCTCATAATTTGATGTTTTGATGTTTAGTGACCTTATTCCTACATGTTTTTTTTTGTTTCGAAATTGAATTATTCAATAATAAATATGAGTATTGCATTCACGGGAAGAATGACGATGGCACAAAGAACTTTTCATAATGTAGAAATTAAACAGAGTGGCCTTGTTTCTCTACTATGTTCGAGGTTCCATAGATTTATGAGCAAGCATTACACACTTAAAACTCATAGCCACTCAACTCCTCTTTATCTTAAGTCCTTTTATTCTTAATGTTACTGATTTTTTCACGTTTATGGTTTCTTACTGTACAAGGGTGCAGCAGACTTGATAGTTCTTCTAACTCAAGACAGAATCAAAATCTACCTGTACAACTAATAAAAACTAATGTGTGTCAAAAAAGGGACTCTATGCAAGATCATTTGGCAGCCTCTGAATTATTTTTACTTTTATGGTTCTTTATGGCTACTGGTAATATATAGGTCAGGTTCTTGGAAAAGAACTTTGCTGTCACGGGTGTAGTACCCCATCTCTCTACATCTCTCATCACGACATGGAAGGTTATCGCCAAGTCCTTGCTCAATTCCTCTTGTCCAACACTTATTCTGCTGTGAAGGAGTATGTCTTGATCTGTGTTCTTCATAAAGCATACAAAGAGGGCACCAGAATTATCATCAATGGCAACTATTTGTCTTTATGGGAACCATGGACAGCTTTGAAACTCCCATAAGAAATATACATCTGTCCCAAGTTACTAATAAAGAAATGATAATCATAATTTGATAATCTGCTTGGAAGGCAGAGCAACACCAATATGATCCGTTTCAAGGTAATATCTACCGTATCAATATCGAAGAATAGAACATGTCAACTAGATTGCAAGCTTGGCCTCCAGGAGACCATAAATTGATGTTTCCAGCATCAGGAATAATTCTACTATGCTAGATTTACAAATACTGCAAGGATGAAAAGTTTCCATCACAATGGTTTAGTAGAAGCTTCTTGTATGTAAGCCATAGCCGCCTCCTGTGAGAGCTGTTTGCCTTCCACCAGGCCTCTCACTATTGAGTTGGCATAATTTTTGGCCGGAGCACACACGGCAAGCTCTCCAGATTTGAAGCCCTCCATGTCTGATTGTGTACACCTGCATATTATTAATTTAAAAATCAAAAGGATTGAGTTCTTTACAATTCATACAGAGTTCACAATTAAATCAACAAGCCTCAAGAAAAAGACAAAAGAAAAATCAAAGAGAAGACAAAAATGGCAAGCTTTGATGCATACGTCATAGTCAGTATCGGAATATTACTCTCCTTGCCCAAGTAGACGAGATTTCCGTACCAACACCTCTGAAACAAAACCGACCACATCCACACAGTAAGTTTAACAAACAGGAATATGCTTAATGCATTTTAAAACACTAAAGCATAACAAATTCAGATACCTTTAACTCTGAGTGAACCTGAAGAGAATGAGGCTCTTCACTTGTGACTGAGTTGAAAGCAGCCAAGTCAAACAAAGGAGAGCTGGTGGCAAAACTTGCAACATTTTCCTGAACCAGTACATCATTGAACTGCTCGAGCCTGTGAGAGAACAAATGAGTATAAAACACAACTCCATTGGATTCAGGCAAGTGGAAAATCCAATTTTTAAAGTGCCATGCTTGAACAGAAATTGAAATCCACAGAAAGCAAAAGATAAACAATAGGACAGAGTTGAGTCACAAGAAAACATACGTAATTCTATACAGGCACATATAAGTCTTATCCTGGATGTTGCTTTTAGGATTAAGGAATGCAACCCCTCCAGGTCCCCATGTATGTGTAAATTCACGACCAAAGAATAAGCGATGAGGGAAAGTCTTCCACATAATCTCCTTTGGCGGAGTTTTATCCCCCGAACCAAGATATGGCTTTTTCATACCTTCCACCTGAAAATCATATTGCAGATGGAGACAAGAATGAAAAGAAAAGGTAGTTTTAAAACATGAGGGGCAAGACATCAGAATTTAGAAGTAACCACATTGTAACATTTCCTATTCATCTAAAAGACTGCCACCGATTTTTATTGAAAACCAAAAAGTGAAGTTTAAAAATAAAGTACAGGAAGAAGTAGGTGTTAATAAAATCTGTTTCATATTTAACATAAATATTAGAATTTTTTTTTTTGGAATTGCGTATTACCTGTCCACCTTCAACATAGCAAAGAAATCTTTTCAACCACAGATTTGATCCAAAAGTAGCATACCAGACATCAACCTTTGAAAGCTCTGATCTCCAGGTGTTAGAATTGCTTGCCGCATGATCTGAATTCAGTTAACAGCTATCGTATGAACTAAAACAAACATTAAAAGCATTTACTGAAACTGAGTCATCAATTTACCCTGAATACTTTCGTTAATTTTCAACTTTGAAAGGGGCTCTATAACATCCTGAAGAACCTCCTCAAGATGTTTCGATATGGCATTTGGAGCTTCGTAGTCCTCCTCTTCAGAATCAGAGCTTGAGGTCAGAATATACTAGAATGGCAAAACAAATATCTTAGCAATATTTGTGGGGAACAAAAGAAATAGCTACCAAGTATCGAAAGAAGAGAGAGAAGTCCGTTCCTAAGTTGTTTAATAAAAGCTTTTTGGGAAATAATCAAATATTTGAATAGAAGTATTGACTACTCAACATCAGAAGCAATAAAAAAAAAGTACTGATGAGAGAAAAGGAAACGTACAGCAGCTGGAGGCGCTTTTTTATTGGTTAGCTTCTCTGGTAATTCATCTGCAAGTGATGGCCAGAAAGAACTTAGTTTCTGGCGAACCTGGAAAGAAGATACATATGCATTAGAGAAACAAAGAACTTCGAAGCATATTACCAATGACTCACGATAAATAATAATAAGCTAGAAAGAACAGGAGGAAGAAAAGGATAAATAATAACCCAAAAAGGTACCACGTCATTTTACCGCTTGTATCACACTCCATGTAGATTCAAATGGATATGCCTCTGAAGACCCATGAATAGGGTCGCCCTCTAGCAGAACTTCAACACAAGCAAGAACTGAATTTGCCACAGACTCAAGATTGTATCCTCCTTCTAAAGCCAACACGATTTTACCATGGGCAAAATCCATCAACTGAAGGACATTAAAAGTAATATAATCACAACAGCATCTAAAAATTACCCAAAGAATCACTCCAAACCAAATTGCAGGGAATTTATTGAACTGGAGAGACAAGCCCAACAGTAATAGGAAGCTAGAGAGGAAAAGGGGAAAAAACGGCATCACAAATTCAAAATATTTCAAACATGATGAAATAATCAAGGCCAGATTAATGAGAAAAGAGAAATAACATTAAACTGTAAAAACGACCTTCTTCAACATAACTGCGTATCCATATGGCGTGACACGACAACCCCCTAGAGGATCACCAGCAGCTGTTTCAAGCAAATTCATTTGAAAAAAAAAATTATGATACTTAAAGAGTTACATATAGAAGAAATAAATATCTTAACTTCCCAGCAACTTTCTTCAGAAGATTGCATTCTTTCCACTGCATTGATTTTAAAAGTGGCCCTCTCCAAATGATAAAAATGAAACAAAATTAACAACTACTGAAATTGGGATAATTAGTGATAATACATAGCTTCATAACAACACCCCGTCCCCCTTCCCATTAGAAGAAGAAAAAAATCATGTTGAGATGGTATTTAAATTTTTATGAGATGACTACTCTTGAGTTGAGTAAGTTTCTTTTATGAAATACTATTTGATATCTTCACAACTGAACAAATTACAAACCTCTACTAGTCAGAAAAACAGAAGGTATAAGGAAAACTATGTTCATCAGAAATGGTTAATCCACCAACCTGCATCAAATCCTGCAGAGACTATAATTAAGTCAGGATTAAATTCCTTGGCAACAAGAACCAAAATATGGTCCCAAACTGCAAAATAGTCTGCATCCCCACACCGACCATTTTCCCAAGGGACATTAATGTTGTATCCTGCTCCTGGTCCTTCTCCAATCATAGTATAGAAACCATCATCAGTAGCTGGATAAAAGCTTCCAAACTCATGCCTGAAAAATGCACAGCTTCATACATCATCATAACTAAGAACTTTGATCTTATGTGACATAAGTCAACCAAACAAGTTACAATCTAAAAGCTCCAATGATAAAAACTTTCGATAGAATGCAAAAGTCAGAAATTGTTATGTCACAGAATCCTTGGAAGCGTTAAAATCCTCTTGATAGCAACTTCTAATTCAAGAAAACAACAAAGGAATGTCATGCAGCAGATCTTAACAGCACTACATGAAGAAATCTAACTTCATAAGCTTAAATGATCAAGCAAAAGAATGAGTATCAGTTCAAAATTCTGGCATACCTATGAACAGAGAAGAACAAAACACGAGGATCCTTCCAGAACATCTTTTGAGTACCATTACCATGATGCACGTCCCAATCAACGATTAAAATTTTGTTAATGCCCAATTCTGGCTGTCAAGTATGAACATGATGTCCTCAGGTGACAACTTAATAAAAGTGGAAAGCAGAGTTGAATTTTTAAAATTATTATTCCATGTTCTAGAAAGCAAAAAATAAGAAAAGGAAACTACAAGGTCTAAAATTTCTAACTGTTGAATAACTATAAGGCAAGTCTTACTTTTTCATCTAAAAGGAAACGTGCTGCAATGGCTACATTGTTGTACAGACAAAATCCCATTGCTTCATCTTGTTCAGCATGATGTCCTGGAGGCCTTATGATAGCCACGGCAGAATCCAGTTCTCCTTTGGCAACTCTTTCAGTTACCTATTTAAGTGAACACCCATAGTTAGGATACATTAATATGAAGTATAACACATAAGTGTATTTGTAGGAAACATACACTTAGATGAAACATGCGGAAGTAGCTTCATTTGTAACAGATTCTGAAATTGCAAATCATGGGTTGAATTCATATTTACACAATGCATAAACCAAATGAGGGGGGGAAAAGCCTTTACCCAGAAGTTCAGAAGAAGACACAATCAAATATAAATGCAGAAATCAACATTTTCATGTATTTGTTTTCATAGTATAAGGAAATTCTACTTGTCCCTTCAAACAAATTCAAAATTCAGGCCCAAAAGTTAAACGACACAAAAGTCCTATAATATTTTTTGCATGTTTTAATTAGTCAAGGCAATGAAAATAAAATATGCAAACCAGAGCTGTTTCTTAGATGCTCAGTTTTTAATTTTTAAGAAAGAACAGACAAAAGATGTGGTCTAGCTAAACAAGCATAAATTGTTATCAATGCACTTATTAGAAACCTTATGGAGGTGTACTCCTCACACGAATTACCTCTATGGTAGAGCCCGCAGCAAGATAAGCTGCTTCAGATGATCCTTCATTGAAATATATGGAATTAAATTTTGATGCAACCCGATTTCGTCGTGAATCAAACTGTTTGGAGCTTATATTCTTAATCAGATTAACATGGTTTTTGGAGTGAACTGACAAGATATGTTTGTCTTCTGCTTCTTTGGCACCCAAAATAACACACCTGAGAAAGGATAAGCATCCAATAGAACTCAGAATTGGTTTCAACAAACGGCCAACCAAGCAATATCTTTCCCACGACATATATGTATCAATATATGTATGTATTCATATATTTGTATGCACACACATCCATAACACAATTTAATTATGCTCAAACCCCATTTTCTATTATATCCCAGACACCGCAAAGACAAAAAATGTCAACCTCGAAAATCTTTCAGGATTATTTTCCCTTAAATTCCAACCAATATGATTGCATTTAAGCACCAAATACTAGAGTCTAGAAAAATGAGATTATTTCTCTGCTAATTCACACACAGCAGTAGAAGCAGCAGCCTATAAAAATTACTGAACTTGATGAGCTAAATGAACACTAGATATTACAAAGACATGTAAAACTTCATTCTTTCTTTCAATTTCCCTTGCTCTTTTTATTTTCTCAGCCGCCAAACACGCATATATATGTACGCATATATGTCAGTACTGTACCTCTGAGGAATGGCAGCTGCTTGGAGCTTGTTCCAGATGACCTTAATTCGATCAGGGTTTTCTGGATGTTGACCACCGTCGGGTGTAGAGTGCTTACACATCCTCTCGTCGTATAACAATCCCACCCTCCTCATTCTCCTCTGCTGAATTTTGCTCTCAGAGTCAACACCATCAGCAACCTCCATCGTCTCTCCGTCTCTCTGAAACCCAGAAAGCGGGAACTGATCCAACCCACTGTATAAAAATAACAGAAAATCTGTGTTCCGATGGGTCTTTGTACTTTTTTTTGGTCATAAATGGGTCTTTGTACTTTGGTTTGGACTTCCCACACTTTGTTTTATTTTTATTTTTTGGGGTTTCTTTTCCACTTTTCTTTTTAACTTTAAGTTCTTTTATTTTATTCCTTTTTAACTTTATTAATAAATCAAGTTTGAAATTTCCAAATTGGGCCATCCTATGAAATTTGCGAGGATTGATCAAAACCTAACCAGCAATTCAAATTATTGGGAATTTGATCAAACCCAATAGGAGCATATACGTTCGTGTTTGAATTTTGCAACCATGTTATTAGTTTCTCTCAAAGTGTTGCATCACCTATTTTAAATGCATCTTCTAATGATATCACAAATAATTTCACATAGTCGCGAAAATATAAAGGTTGAATCTTGTGAGAAAAATGGACAAGAAGATAGATCTCAAATCAATTTTTGGTCCTTGACTGTTGGTGTCCACAAGATTAATTTCACAAACATGAAAGAGCATGCACACACCATATATAGTTCAATGGGAGGGGCTCTACAGTATATGATTTTGCTCATAGCCAGTAAGAGGGGCTACAAACAGAGGACTCTGTTTCATCTTTAATAGGTTGGATTATATATTTTTAGTTGATAGCTAGCTATCTAGTCCACTGTGGTTATGTTTTGTCTTGTTAAAAGTTGGAGAGGTTTCAAAATCAAACTTTTGAGCTGCAGTTTCAATTTTCATGTTGAACATCTGAAGAGGGTCCCGTCATGCCATTCCCTCAGTTGACATGAAATCCTGGGGGGCCTGCAATGCCAATTCTTCCTTTGTTTCAGTGGAGATTTCACCCGAGTTCGTTTTCTTTTCCTGACGAGTTCGTTTCCACTGGCAGACCACACCACAAGAAGGTTGTTGTCTAAGGGATGAATATATTATCAAGGTTTATAATTGTACCTGATGATGTTTTAGTTTCCCAAATAATCTCTGGATCCCTCGGAACCAACCACTACATCAACTCTATTGTTCCCACCATCCCTCCACCTACCATACCATGTCAACTTCCATATCCAGAGTCTCGTTGTCATGTTTGCTTGATCAATACCCTTTCGTGTACTTTGTTATGAATATGATCCTTATTTATACAACGAAAGAATCCGCATAAGAAGCTTTGGCACTGAATATTGACATGAACTAGTATGTTAATGATCGGATTGATAATCCACTCGGATTGTGGATCCAATCTTGTAATCTTCGACTGACTGATAATTTATAGAATGGATTAAACATGTTTCAGGCACCGAAACAGGATGAACAAGTTCAAGAGAAATGCCTCGAAAAGCCCCCATTCCCATGCAGAATGTGTGGGGTGAGATCCCAATCGTTTGAAACTTTGAATTGCTGGTTATGTTTTTATCACACCTGGCAAACGGGTCATATGTTTTGATCCCAATAGTTTGAAATGCCTCGAAAAGCCCACATCTTGTGTGTGTCAATTAGCTTTCTTAATTGGTTGACACGAACACAACCCATTAAGTTAACAGATAAAAAGTATCATATAAGAGCTCAACATATTTTACACGTTAAGAATAGTAGGTAGCTTTAACCTACATGACCCGCTTCTTAACAAATTGTTAAATGAAAATACCTCATATTATACAATAAATAAAAGTATAAATCTTTGAATAAAACATTTTAAGCAAGATCAAGAATTATCATTCACCAAAATTCCAAACGGGTATTCACGGATGGAATAACAAGTATGTGAATGAGTGTATAACGGATATTCACGCATGGATAATGGATGAATTCTACCCCTACTCTTAATGAGTATCCACGAATGAATGCCGAAACAACCCGTGAGCTTAAGGAGTCCACCTATTTTTAACATGTCTCGCTGAGCTCAAACTCAATCTTTCAAACTTAATTTATCTATATAGTTTTTGTTTCTTCTTTTATTTGTGGATTGTCTACATGTGGAGTAGGATCACAATAATTAGGAATTTGTCAAACTTAATTTATTCTTTTTGATTTATTTATAAAGTTAAAAAGAATAAGAAAATAAATTAAAGTGAAAAATAAAAGAGGAAAAATAATAATAAAATGAAGAAAGCGTGTGTTGGGCTTGGGGCCTTCAAGGAAGAGAGGAAGCGAGTCACTGAGAGAAAGTTAGTTAAAGAGAGAGCGAGAGAAGAGATCGACGTTGTTATTGTCTGCAACTCATTTCTTTTCTAAATTTTTTATTCTTTCAATTAGAGTTTTACCATTTGTTGCCGTGAGAAATGCAAAACTAAAACTAAACACACTAGATCGGGATCTCGAATTTAAGTTCAAAGAAACGATATCAAAATAGCAAACACATAATCATAAGTGAAAGAAACAATCGAAATCAAAATAACAAACACATAGAAACAGGGTTAGATTAGATAATGCATATCTAAACACAATGGATCGACATCTGGAATTAAGGTGAAATAAACCAAATAGTCTGCATCTCCTTCTCCAATCATAGTATAGAAACCATCATCAATAGCTGGATAAAAGGCTTCCAAACTCATGCCTGAAAAAGGCAGCACTCCATACTGCCATCATAACTAAGAACTTTGATCTTATGTGAGACGAGTCAACCAAGCAAGTTACAAGCTAAAAGCTCCAACGAGAAAAACTTCCATCAAATATGTTCAAGCATATTAGGATCTCACGTAGAGAATTCACAAATAACTAAAGTTAGTGCATCAACCTTGTTAAATACATCTATCATCAAACCGAGATGCCAAGATTGAATGTTCTTCAAATTATGTGTAAGATGGACAAGGAAAATAAATCTCACATCAAATTTGGGTCCCTGACTGTTGTTGTGCACAAGAAATTGCAAAAACATGGAAGAGCGAGCATGCACATGCCAATGCCATGTTTAGGTCAATGGAAGGAGGCTCTGTAATAATAGACACAACCAAACCAAAAAGATCCAATACAAGTAAGAGGCACTACAAACAGAGGACTCTGTTTTTTCTTTAATGGGTTTATATATTTTTTTGTTGAAAGCTAGCTATCTAGTCTACTGTGGTTATGTCTGGTTAAAAGTTGGTGATGACTCTTGAGCTGCAGTTTCAATCTCCATGGTTAATTAACAGTTGAAGATGTCCGTCATTCCCTCAGTTGAACCAGTAGCACTTTGAGGGCTGCCCTCATGAAAAACCTGGTGGGCCTGCCGATTCCTCCTCCTCCTCTGTTTCAGCGGGTATTTTATCCTCGTCTTTTCCCAAGTTCTTTTGCAAGCCACATGTGGTCTTCATTTCTGACAAAGGTTGAGGATAAGCAGCATCAGTATGTTCCATTGATAGATCAAAAGAAAGTTCTTGTTTAAGGATTGAATATCAAGGTTTATAAGTAGTACCTGATGATGATTTAGTGTTCCAGATAACCTTTGAATCCCTCGGAACCACTATATCAACTCTTCCCGCCATCTTTCCACCTACCATGTCAACTTCCATATCCAGAGTCTTATTGTCATCCACGTTTTCTTTATCGACCGTTGACGGGAGTCCTTCATGTACCTTATTATGAGCAACATCCTTTTTTATACAACGAAAGATTCCCCATAAGAAGTCTGCCACTGTTGACATGAACCAGAATGTTAATGGTAGATAAGCAATGCATCTAATACAGAAACAATCTAAATAAAAAATCCGAAAAAGGTAATCCAAATGGACTACACACACAAAAGAAAGCTGAAGTCATTGGCAAGAGAGGAGGAAATTTATAAGAAAAAACTAACCCCGTGAGTCTAACTGTAGACTTCCTGATGTAAATATCAGCAACTCCACCCCCTTGCCATCAAAGCAAATTCGCATCATTGAATCTTGGTTCTCCATGCGGTTAATCAGCCGAGCATGGTTCTCTCTTGATCTACAAATCAGTAGGGACAAAATGTTATGATAGTTGCATCACCAACAAAACTCAAATATCAAAACCATGCAACCAGAAGACAAAAAATACCTCTCAATGTTTTCATCAGGGAAAAAGTAAAGGGCAACATCTTCAAGGACAGGGTCATCGTCTTGGAAGATATCAGTCCAAATACTGGATCGAGGAAGCCACTTAGCATTGAGGATGAGAGGCATTTTTTGTGAAAATGCATAGGCTTTAGGATGGACCTGACATGGAGGTCGTGCTTGGAACCCACCAATGAATTCTCCAGGTGTGGCTGCATCAAGGATGAAGCCTCCCCTAAAGAAAGAAACATCAATGAAGCTTTTGAGAGCGCTTAAATAACTTGATATATGTAAATATGTAAAACAGCAGCCATGACAAAACAGTGCATTCAGAACATCAACATAGGATGCAACGCGAACCCACCTAGAAGATTTAAGTTGGAAAAAAAAAATCTCACACATATTCTTAAGGAACATTTTTCTCATCAACTTTTTATACCAAACAATATATTAACTCTAATTCAAATCAAAACATGAGTTGGCGAAATCATGATAGAATACACATATGTAACATCTTAAAAGGAGAAGTTACCCACTTCCAAGGAGCATCTCGAGCAGGAAGATTCGAAGGCTTTAGATTGAGACTATCAAAAATATTCACGAGATCTCTTTCTTCACTATCTGCATGATTATGTTCAACAACACAAGTGTTACCACATAATTTACAAAGGGAGGAAGGTAGGTTCAATAAATGCCAAGCAACAAAATTACCCACCACAGTCACAACTGTGCTACAATTTCAATGTTGCAAAGATATACTCTTAACTTGTTAGGAAAGAATTGGACACCCAAAAATAACACCTAAATATATTACCAATTTTATCAAACTTAAAAGAAGACTTAAAGAATAACCAATTCTGCAGTTCCAAAATAAATAATAATAATTTGTAAGTCATAACCCTTGCCTGGACTGGAAATAGGTGATGAGTGCCTCATTGTTGAAACTGTGAGTGGCTCCTTTCCTGTTTTGGACTCCATCTTCTTATAAGAAGTTTCACCAACTAAGACATCCGTTAATTGCTTCTCCCCAATATGCTCATTTCCAGAAGCTACGGAAGTCTTTGTTTCTCCTATAACAGAGATAAGAGATCATAAGCATTGCACATATAGCATCCATTTATCATAGGAATAAAATGCTATCTTCACACTTTTAATAACACATCCAAATATTTTGAACAAAATAAGCTAGTAGATACAAGAAGTCTCTCAACACTTTTACTAACCAAATTCTATTGCATGAACTCTACATTAAGAGCAATTTATAATTTTTCTTTTTATAAGAAACACAAATTTAAGTTACAAACTTTCATTAAAACAAAGAAAGAAAATTACAAGAAAGAGAATCGTACTTACAATTGTCCAACAAAAGAACATATTACTTCAACTCATAGCTCCCCCTCTGATCAAGATGAATAATGAATTAAACTAAGAAAAATATCTCTATAATACTTTGTCTAAGACGTCTAATAAAGGCTAAAAATCTAGTCTGATAGTAAAAATCTTTGTCTAAGGCATCCCAAACAATCCACATAAAATCGTTACCATACACCAATTGCAATTGCACCAATAAGAGCAAACAATTGCACCAATAAGAGCAAACAATTGCACCAGTAAGAGCAAACAATTGCACCAGTAATAGTATATCAAAAAGCAAAAAGTTTCACTATCTAGCATGTACTCAATCATCCATATATACAAGGGGAGAATGGAGATGATGTGGCTCATAGAATCAAAGCACGATAGGTAAAATGGAGGGTTTTGTTAAGCACATATATAGCGTTATCATCTCACTTTGCTAGAATTGAAAGCTAAGTTTATAGAACATCTGTTTGACTAGCCATGCTATATGGGACTGAATGCTGGACAGTTAGAAAACAGACATATTCATAGTTCCTGTAGGCACATATTAGCCAAATGTTACAACCAGCACAGTGATATGCACACCTCTATCTCTGTTTCTCTAATGGAATATTAGCCATTATTAGACACAAATTCTTAAGAGATTAGATTAAAATATTTGTCACCTTCTGAATCCTGCAAAATTGGAGATGTTTGCTGAATAATCTTTGCTATGCTTTGCATTTTGACACTCCCGCCACATCTAGGAGGGTTCACAGTTCTTGAAGACATAATGCTAGGATTTGCTTTGATCGCAGACATAGGAAACTTTGGAGTCACAATTCTAGACCCAAAAGGAGTCCTTATTGGGATAGGTGCCATGAAATTTAACTGACGAGGTTTGGAGCCGAAAGTACTTCGCTGAGATCTAACTCCTGATGATAGCCTGATGACTTCTTCATTTGGAATAAATTTAACTTTTCCAGTCTCAACAGGTTTTTGCCTTCTGGAATGAGCTTGCCACCCTGAATCATCAAGAACTCTGCTGGGACCGGCTGGATGCATGGCATCATGGTGAACTAAATCAGCAGAGGATGCCATTATGTCTTCTTCCTTATCAGGTTTTGGAGAAATCACTTCACATGATTCACATACCCAATCATCTGGAAATTCCATTGGAAGAATCCGCATGCAATAACTGAAACGGAGATATCACAATAAATTACGATAACTGAACTCACCCCTCCAGAGCAGCTATATTTTTTGAAAATGTCTAACTGAACTGACGAAAATAATTCAGCAACTGAACAGGGGAAGAAACTAGAGATCAAACCAACTAACTTGTGGTTCAAAATACCATGCATGGAAGGGCATACAATGGTGATGAGAGGAATTTAAAATCTTTTGTGGGATAAGTTCATTTTTTACCAACTTCGTGGGATTTGGTTTTTCTACTGAATTTTGTGAAATAATATTTTTCTTTATCATTTTATCCGCGCATATTGGAAGGCTAGCTGCTGAATTACGTTTGTAATTAGAGCTGATTGTTCACCTTCATTGTATTTTTTATTTTGATTCACTGATATTATGCAGAAGAAATACTATTCAGTTCTTAATTGAAACAGGCAAACAAAGTAATCAAATGCAGAGAGAGAGAGGGAGAGAGAGAGAGTCATACCCGTGTTCAGTACTTATATTGCATTTAATGCAAGTTGCAATGAGATTTTTATCAGTAATACCACCACACACATCACATTGTCCGACCTGAAAAGTAGAGCAGATCACATTGAAAAGATTAAAATAACTCAGCTAACTGAAGCTTAACTTAAGCAAAAGTTTCTCAGTGTCGGTCCAGCATTATTTATCAATTAGTAGAAGTACATATAGGACATGGAGATGTCATCTTTGGTGAACAACACAGTGCATGAAAAAGAGGTGAAGTTTGATGAAAAATATTATGGCAGCCATGGTGGAACTATGATGACTATGACTGAATGGTTCTTCTATAGTACTCTGCATGCATATCCACATTTTTCACAACTTCTGTAGTAGTTTATTATTCATCTAGTCAGTCCTTAGATAATCTCACTAAGAGCCAGACTTGCAAAAAAGCTAAAGGCATGCTAATGGATACAAACTGGGATGGCAATCAAGTTGTATAATATGTTGTATTTAAATACACAAAACTTCTCTCCTACAGTCCTTGAGGCATTTAAACAAGGCCATGTTTCTCAGTTATTCAATCAAGTATGGATGAGATGCTCTCAACCATCCCACGTGTGATTTAATACCTAAGAACATAGACATCATTTACTTAGAAGAGAGCATTGAAAAAAAAATTAAAAAACGACTACAATGGCCCATATAAACAGTAAAAAACCAGACTTTCCAACTGCAGTGTACTTAAATAACATCGAAATGCGAAAAACTGATGAATCAAACATTATATTTACAGAGCCGACAATAATAGATGGAGGACAGAGAGGGTGGGTCGGCAGCAGCAAATGGACAAGTAAGGAGACAAAAAAGGAGGAGTTTTAGGGTTAATCAATACATTTACCATGTGGGTCTCCTCTGGTTGCTCCATATTGTGCTTGCTTGGGATTGAATTTTTTTTTTTTTGGTCTCTTTTTGGTCCCCTCTCTCCCCTGTCTTGAAAGAAGTGTTGAGGCAATCTTCTAGCAGCTCATGCTGAGAGAGAGAATTGCAGCCGCTCATGAACTCACTCACTCTGAGAGAGAGAGAGAGAGAGAGAGAGCAATTATCAAAGCACTGTTTTCTTAAAAAGAATGTATCTTGACCAGATTTTGAAGAAACTAATACGACTGTACGGATGGGGTGTCGTGGCATTTGCCTATTGGCTATTAAGTGTTGTACATTGTACCCGCTATTCACGAGCCTTAATACAAAGCTTCGTGCATGCGAGCTGTGTGGACTCCGGTTGATAAAATCATATTTGTTTGGTTTACCAACCAAAGGTTGGATAGAAGAGTTAAATTAATGTGTGTTTTTTTTAGGCGGGAATTAAACTAAACGTTAACTGGCAAAAAAAACAACAAAATTGTAGTACCAGGTCGTTTGGTGCCAACATAACATGTTTCAATTTTCAAGCACTAAAAAATCACTATATGTTGTTCTCGTGGTCCATTGTAATAATGTCATCAATGTGACAAGTATTTGTGGACCTGAATTCAGAGCCAATATCATGTATGAAAATAACAATTTGTAATTTGCTGTTGTGCAAGCATTATGAATTGGTTGACTTTTGCTTGTAAATTCATGTATTTTGAAAAGGAATATAATATCATTCACCACTACTAATTACATTGTAGCCTCTTTAATTTCCAGTGATCATGGTTACTCTTGGTTCGGTGCAGGAACAATTTATGACTATAGATGCATATCGGTGTTATTGTCATATAGATGCATCCGTTGTTTGAAAGTGTTCACTAACCCACACACCACGACTCAGATTATCACTCCTAACTACGCATCTTATAGCATATATGAGCCAATATTACGCAACCCATTTCTCTAGTTTACCTGTTTTTCAGTACGTCATACTTACTACTAATGAATGGGAAATTTGCAGTGTAGAAACATTTCTAGTTCCATTGTTTGACAACTCAGACTCAAAACTAGCAAGATTTAGATAAAGCAAGTGTTCCAACGCAACGCTTACAGAGGATTTAGAGAGAACCTTGCAACTTTTTACTTAAACACACAACGAAGTTATCACTGGGTTTTGTTAACTCATGCTATGCCTATGAGCAGCATCCCCAGTAGGAGGAATGCAATGTCCATTTCATTTTTACTTGTGAGAAAAGCCGCTAATCTTTGCTGCATCATGTTCTTGAGAGTCGGAGAAAAGAAGAGAGGGAACTGCCAGATGGCCTTTTGCAGGGCAATATACTCCCCACAGGAAGGGTTCCATTACTTCCAGTCCTACAAAAACATGGACACAAATGAATAGATTAGATTACATTGCAAAAACCCAAGAAAGCCTTCAATTATTTCGCACGGGCTGAGTGCATGTTATGAAGTCCCAAGAAGCTCAGATTTATACTCAAATTTAATAACATTTACTGAAAAAGAGAAGATGATGGAAGAAACTCAACCCACACAAACTGGGTGAGCAGTTCTCATTTATATATTAAACTCATGTACAGAGAGTTACAAGTTTACAAGAATAACAATAAGCTATTTATGTATACAAGATAATGATAACAGATGATATCAAACTCAGATGAGACATAGCAAGCAGATCACGTCAAGTCTGGATTAGGTTTATCACTTAACACAAGAATCTAGATTTAGCCTCTTAGAAGACGAAATCAATAGATTGACACCATTTATATGACTCCTCAGTGCCATATATCGCATCTCTAGAAGTCCCAAGAGGCTAAAATACTGTTGTTTAGACCTACGTAAAATAATTGAAGGCTTCCTCAAATAGCATACGATCATCTATTTAGCAATTGCATATTAAGCACTAGAGATTTGGTTCAGGAACAGACCTCTCAAAATCTCCAGGGGAAAAGAACAGTGCCATATCATTTACAGTGGGTCTGTCATTCTCAAAGATTTCTGCCAATACACTGCTACAAGGGAGCAACGTACACTGGAGCACATTAGGCATGAGCCTTGAATACTCTACAGTTTCAGGATGGGACTTTCCCCAGAAGATGAGCCTGGAACCCATCACAAAATTGACCACAATAAACCATATCAAGGATCTCAAGGCTTCCACTAATCACAATCATCAAACAACAAATACAAATCAGCTATAATACAAGTTATAGGACTAGTTCATGAACAAATTCTCGTTTCGCCGACAATGATAGAGCTTCAGTAAAGGGAAGAGAGAGGTTGAATTAAAGTAAAGTAATAAAAGTCTCTAAGCCAATGCTAATAATCTATCATATATTGACAGTATTGACAGCTCAGATGATATGCAGTGTTTGTGGGTCCATCATGGCATTTATCAATAAATAAATTATTACACAACTACATGAAATATGTTCAAATCTAGATAGAAAGTGGTGCTTGAATGATAGAGTTCTGTGCTCAGATGATATGCAGTGAAAATCACATAACTAAAGCACCAATTTGTGGTTATCGTCCATGCATGAAGATCCAGTTACTCTATCTGCAAAGATTTTGAATCTTATATCGATAGGGGTTGCTTTATCTGAAACTGAAATTGCAAGGTCAGTCATATTCATAAGGCATTTATCAGTGGAATAAGTATAAATTATTACGCAACTACATGAAATATGAGGTACACACACACACACACACACACGCCATTTTTTTAGAAAAGTTTTCCATGCAATAGATGTTAGAGTTATCTTACATTTTAATTCAGTACAAGATTTAGGCTCTTGTGCAGGAGTGATTGAATTGATTTTTTTCACTACCATGTCCAGAGAGCTTGTCCAGCAGGTAAATTTTTGTAAGTTTCCTTCACCTTCTATGAACAATTTTTTTTAAGGGGTAGATTTTAACTCAGTGGAAGCCCTTCTAGACATTGTTTCCTTGGTATCTATTCAGATAGAGCTTGCAATTTACTTGGTGAGGGCAATTCCACCTTTTGAGCTCCAGATGACATTTTAAGAGCTTTTTCAATAGGAATAAACTTTACTTTGGCAGTTCCCAAGAAAGTTCGCTTTCGAAGATGACCTGAACTGCCTGACTCTTCAACAAGCCTTCTGGAACCCACAGATCGCAACATGTCAGAGTGGATTATCTCAAAGGTGTTTGATCCTTCCTAAAGACTTCTGAAAGAATATTTTTCTAACAGATTTTTGAGTGACTGATCTCCAGAACGACATGTCTCACAAAACCAAATTTCAGGAACATATTTAAGGAGGACCTGTATGCAATAGCTGGAAAGAGAAACAGTAACATGTTTGGAATAAGTGTCCAAATTGGCTATACAAAATACACAAATCAAAAACACACTGCAACTGATTATTCAATATTAACAAAAGCAAGAGGATGGATATTCTGCAATCCCTTCGAGATATAGATACAAATCAAGCGGTATAAGTTATACAGCCATTAGGAAGTTGGTGACAACTGAAGCTCATTTGGTTATGTGATTAAGCAATGACCAGGTTTATTAAGCAAACAAGTATCTGAACTAAGTCTTTCCAAATATGTTCTTTTAACTGTTTACGTTTAAATAGGAAAACAAAGGGAATAACAACAAGCAATCCCCTCTTCCTCCAACGAGTGCACTCATGGTTCTAGAAAGTTCTAGACGTATATCAACAAAGTTATCAAACAGAAGACAACCTTAAAATCAGAACTGCAGTTTCCTTAGTCCAACTTTAACAGAAAGATATGAGCTAGACAAGCAGTAATAGGAACCAAAATATAAAAATAATGAAAATAAGAACATATATACATCAATGTGCATGGCCACTAAAACACAGGGAGATACGTGCATGTGTCAGCGCACATACAGGCACACAAACACAGACAAAACAAATATACAGATAGACAGATCGATAATGCTTAGAGATAGAGTGAGAGAGAGAGTACTTTTAATTCATACACGTGTTCCCAAGCTATTTTACATTGAAAGCAAGTAGCAATCAACTCCACAAAGCCTGTTCCACCGCATACATCACAAGGTTTGTCCTACAGAATAAGAAGATACAATTAGACATTATAGGCAAGTTTCTTCATAGAGATAGATCCATTTGCCTCAGATATATATTAAAGAATACTACAAATAGATCTTTGACATCCAGTACAAATCATTGTAAGGCATAATAGAACGTATGTGGTTTCACGTGGCTGCAGATTCTTGGTGGAAGTACATACAAGGCAAACTCGTGGCTTTAAAACTGAACAACAGGTGAGTGGTGCTTTTAATACTGCAGGCTTGGTTGTTGTTGTTTGATGACAGTAGTTAAGAAATAGACTTTAATGAGCCTATGAAAAGTACAATGAGATTGCTAAATGAGCAAAAAGAAAGAAAAAAAAAATCCATGCTGGCTGAGCACAGTGTCATTGTCAAGTTGGGCTTTCAGCAATGAACATCCAAGTTCAGCTTTAATAAGTGGGAACTGCTACCTCTTTTAAGGAGATTTTACCAAGTTCTGTGTTAAGAGCTCAATATGAATACTCCATCCAGCAAGGTAAAGCAACCAGCATTGAATCCAATGCATAGGACCAACAATGCTCAGATTTAACACAAAAATCAAAACCCTTGCACTGCTATTTTTATCCACAGAGACAGAAGTTTATGGAGAATAAGTTCCTTGGGAGGATTTTTTTAAAATGTTAGCCATCTTGGCATTCTAAATTATGAACCAGAAATCTTGGAGCAGTTTGCAATTATGTTTATTGAGATAAGAGTTTTGTACAGAACCAACAGACTGTCAGAGCAATGCTTTCTTGAATCTTGACCACCCATTTCAATTTTGAAGACTTGCCCAAGAAATTCAATCATATGTTACAAAATAAATCTTCAATTGTTGGTATACATAATAATGAATGAATGAAATGAAAGAACAAGACCAAATTACTTGAGAGAAAGAAGTGTGAATTCTAGCATTTTGCTTCTTCTCATTTTCTTCACAATCTAAAGAGCTCAAATCAAGGCACTTAGAGAGTGTACAATAAAGATCGTATTCCACATTACATCATAATCAGCCAAATAGTTAGTAAACAATAAATAATTAAATAAAAGAGCAAAGCAGGGTGTTCAAGTTCAACAGTAGCTATATGTGGTAACAATCAAGTACATTGAAGTTTGAACACTGAAGAGCAACTATCACAGATTCACACACTAGACAAGCAAAGCAAGTAGAAAATAAATAATGAAAACAAAAGCAGAAGCAGAAGCAGCCAAATGAAAAAGAACAGAGAATATTTATGAAAGAAATGTTGGGAACTTTGACCTAAAAAGAAACTAAGAACAAGAACCCACTTAGCGGAAATAAAGCTAACTGGTAACAGAAACTTGGAATTCAAATACAAGTAGATGTCCCTAAATACTAGGACATTATTCTAACAGAAACGTTCAGTAAACAAACGTGCAGTAAACTCCTTCAAGAAAAGGGTACTTTTTAGGATATTTACCACGTGGGTATTTCTTGGATCTCTCGCTTTTGCTAATAGAATTCTTATACAAAAACAAATTTCTTCGTGCTCTGCTCTGCTCTCTAATGGCGGCTAAAGCTGGCGAGTACCGATAGAGAGATTCGATCAAATAGCCAGGTATAGCCGCGCGGCTATAACATTTTTAAAATGTACAAAAAAAAGAGGACACGCCCTAGCGCTTAGTGGCCGAAGTGTTAAAAACCTTATAGCCGGTCGGCTATACTAGTTTTTAAAAACCATTAAAAAGAGAGTCTAGCCGGGAACGGCGGTACTATTTATTGGAAAAAAAATAAAAACCTGTATAGCCGAGCGGCTATACTATATATTCAAAAATTAAAAAATAAAAGGAGACTAGCCCAAAAAATTAAAAAACCTCGTATAGCCGTCCGGCTGTACTATTTTTTTTAAAAAATACCCCGTATAGCCGAGCGGCTATACTATATATTAAAAATTAATTTTAAAAAAAGGCGACACCGCCTAGTCTCGTGTCAAAAAAATATAGCCATGCGGCTATACATAAAAATTAAAGAAGGCGTATAGCCGAGCGGCGACACTATTTTTTTTATTTAAAAAAAAGGGGACCCGCTAGCACCTCTTAGCGATTGGGCTCCTACGTGTCAAAAATAGCATTTAAAAAAGAAATTAAGAAAAAAGGACCCTCCTAATTGCATTAATTTATACTTTATAAATACTAGCCCCTTGGCACATACTCACACATGTGCCAATTGGTTTTCTTTTTTCTTTTTTCTTTTATCTTTAGTATTAAGAAAAGATAACATGGATAGTTATATTCCATAAAAGTAGAACTTATTATCTAATTTTGTTTTTAATTTTAATTTTTTTAATATGAAAAAAATGTGAATTTACCATATTATCCTCATTTAATTAATAATTTCAATTCTTAATTTTTGAATTAACCAGGGCATTTTCTAGTATTTTGAATGTTTCATCATTCTCTGTCTTTTACTTTTTATATATATATATATTAATTTGTTATTTTCAACATATCCAAAGGAGATATTGAAGAGATAAATTTCTCAATAAATCAATCTGAGAGTTCAATTTTTTTTCTTTTTTTTGGTGTGGGAATGGTTTATATGAATTTTTCTTTTTCTTTTTCTTTTACTCAATGTTGATGAGAATTTGAATGTAGGATTTCTTCCAACGTTAGCACGAGAAATATCTATACTAATAATTTTTTTTTTTAATATATAAGTTATAGTCTCGACTATAAGAGGAGAGAATGGGGGTTCATATATACTACCAAGGTGATATGAGGATTCGAATTTGAAACCACAAGTCAATACGCTTTTCCTCTATTTGTAAACCACAATTACAAAGACTATAATATCATAAATTTGAACTAGGGGTGTAAATTGGATTGGAAAATCCGATTCCGGTCTGAAATTTTCCAAAAAAATCCGATTTTGATACCTCCGATATCCGAAAATGCCGAAATCCGATTTTCTCGATAAAATTCAAATCGGAATCAAGAATGTATCTGTAAATTCTGAAAATTCCGAAATTCTAATCCGAAAAATTTTTGAATTACTCCAAACTCATTCCGATCCGATTTTACCTATTTTTTCTAGAAAATTCTGAAATTTTAATTATAATTATATTGTTTTTTGTTTATAGGTCTTATATGTGTTTTATTTCAGTACTCATATATTCATATGTTAAACATAGGAGTATATTAATTTAAGACTATTGGAAAAAGAAAAAAAAAATTTGTTTTTCTCTAAAAAAATGTATAATTTTTTTCCAATAGATTAATTTTAACATTAGAAGTATATTAATTTAAGACTATTGGCAAAAAATATAGTCTTGTTTGGGTCAAACGTGTAAAATTAAATGACATGGTTCAAAGAGTAATAATTCCATGGTCACATAATAAGGGTAAATGTCATGGTCACACACTAGATTAATAGTTGATCCAATAAAATTGATCATGGTTCAAAGGGTAACATTAAATCATACACTAGATTAATAGTTGATCCAATAAAATTGATAATGGTTCAAAAGGTTACAATTCCGTGGTCACACACTGAAGGTAAATGTCATGATCACACACTAGATTAAGAGTTGATCCAATCAAATTGATAATGGTTCAAAGGGTAACAATTCCATGGTCACACACAAGGTAAATGTCATAATCACACATTGGATTAATAGTTGATCCAATAAAATTGATCATGGTTCAAAGGATAAAATTAAATTCCATGGTCACACACTAAGGTTAAAATTAAATGCCAATTTCATGATGAGGGGTGCAAGTTATATTAAAATATTAACATCAATTATGATAAAATTAATTTAACTTGCGACATATGTGATTAAATTATATGTGTGTATATCTATATATATATGGAGAAATATACAATAAATTTATAATAAATTTATAACAATAGTGTTTAATATTATAATATCCTTCAAACAAAACCAAAAATGAAAAAATCATCCACAAGTGGTATTTTCGAACCCAAGGCCTCTCACTTGCAATTCTGCTAACGGACCACCATAGCTAGAATTGTCCTTGTGTAATACATGTCAACTAAATATATTTAATCACTAATTTGAGGAGTTTGAAAAATATTTAAAAAATCTTAGGGTGAAACCCTAATTTATATTTGTTTTCCTTTCTTTCTTTTCTCTAGCCTCCCCATTCTTTTTCCTCTTCCTCCATTCAGACGTTTATGTCACATCCCGGGATCGGCTCCGCCGTAGCACGATATTGTCCGCTTTGGGCCCTCCTCTCTGCCCTCACGGTTTTATTTTTGGGAGCTCACGAGCAACTTCCCAATGGGTCACCTATCCTGGGATTGCTCTAGCCCCCAACTCGCTTAACCGGAGTTCCCATGACTCGAAGCAGTGAGCTCCCAAAAGGCCTAGTGCTAGATGGATGCGAGCATGTACATATAAGGTGACATCACCTCCTCTTCGTTGGTCGATATGGTCCGTAGCACGATATTGTCCGTTTTGGACCTCTCCTCTTTGCCCTCACGGTTTTGTTTCTAGGAGCTCAACGAGCAACTTCCCAGTAGGTTACCCATCCTAAGATTGCTCTAGCCCCCAACTTGCTTAACTTCGGAGTTCTCATAACTCCGAAGCCGTGAACTCCCAAAAGGCCTCGTGCTAGATAGATGCGGTCATGTACATATAAAGGACATCACCCCCTCTTCGTTGGTTGATGTGAGATGTTACAGTTTATTCTCACTTCTCATCTCTCCATTCCCTACCATTCTCATTCCTTATTCTTTTCCTTCTCTTCTCTCTCTCTCTCTCTCTCTCTCTCTCTCTCTTTGTGACTGTTTATACCTATATCTGACCAAGCAACTAAAAGCAAATCTAAGCAAGGCAAAGAGTCTCACATGGGAATATTACAAGATGTGTAGACTCCTCCTCATCTATAAAAGTAGACCATTCTCCACTTAGGAAAGGATCCTGGGGTTGGGCTTGATCTTTAGTCATGACCTTTCCTTTCTTACATTTATATTTGGGTCTAACCTCATGTACAAATATAAATACACAATATTATAATAATGAGAATATACTTCTCCGTGGACATAGCCCATTAATTAAGGGTGAACCACGTATATCTTGTCTTCTGTATGTTTATCGCTTGCTCAAATCCTCACATACTTAGTGAAGGTCCTCACCTTCACCTGTCATCCATCACACCTCATCACGAAGTTGGGCTCAAAAGTGCCGAACCATTTTTGAGCGTCAACAGTGACTATATTTCCTCTTCTTCGCGGCAATAATATAGATAGACACCATTTATTGGAAAACTAAATGACAATACTGATGGAATACCACTACAAGTATGCACCAAAGTTTCTACAAGTCTTCCTGTCAAAATTGCTTTTGACTATGACCTTCGAAATTCTTCTAACAACTCTGAAAAGATTTAATTTCTGAAAGTTTTGACTTCACTGAAAATTCCGCATCGAAATGGTGTTATTCTAACAACTCTGAAATTTCGGAATCGGCATCGGAAATGAATATGACTTCGAAAATTTTTGGATTGGAATTCAGAACTCCTATTTCCGATCCGTTCCGGCCGAAGAACAACCCTAATGAGAATCGTACGGATTAGATCCTTAGAAACTAAATACTAATTATTATAAAATATAAAATATAAAAAAACCCCCATAACAGTTAAATAAATGGAACTTTAGTAATATACCAAAAATAGGATCTGAAATAAAAAAAATAAAAAAAAACCCTATATGGAATAGACTTTAGAAACACCCAAAGACCATTTACTATCTAAAAAATGAGTGTTGAAGTTCCTATAAATTACATCTCAGTCATTAATTAACTTAAAACAATTCCAATATAAAAAACTCAAAAAACCCAAAATAAGCCCAGCAAGCTAAAGTACATTGTTAATATCATGTCATAAAAGTGTATTATTAATACCAATGTCATAGAAGTGTATTGTTAATACTATGTCATAGAAATACATTGTTAATATCATGTCATAGAAGTACAATATTAATATCATTTCATAGAAAAACATTGTTAATACCATTTCATACAAAAAACTCAAAAAAAACCGAAAAAAGCCCAGCAAGATATCCGATATCCTTTGCAAAAACCACCTCCAATTGTCCATAGTTTCACCTGAAGCAATTGCAAAGGCCATCTACAAGAAGGAAAAAAAAAAGTACACACTGTGTCATATAACTATTTTCCTAGTGAAAATCACATTATGCATATCATAAACATTAAGTGCACACCTATATGAGCAAAATATAGGGCATGCTTTGTTACTGAAAATCTGTTAATACTATGTCATAGAAATCAACTCAATTGCAGGGTATAAACAGTAAAACAACTGTTCATACAACTTACTGGAAGCTAACTGTAACAGTGCAAAGGGTTTAGTAAAAATCAGATTTTTTTAGATTCCGCCGTCAATCGGTGAACGGTGAGATTTCTTCTCCATTTCTGTGCTGATTTTGGGTTAGGTTTAGATCGAATTTGAAGTTTGAATTTGAAACCTAGGTTTTGGCCGGTTTTCAATGTGAAATTATAGTTGAAAAAGTTGCTCCATTCTTCTTGAGTAGTATCTAGGATTGGAAGGGTGAGCGTTGGTGTGGAGATTTTCCGTCGCCGGAAATTTCTCTCATGAAGTTGTTTTTCATCCTGATGAGATCCTTAGGTTGTCACGAGTCGTAGGATTTTGCGGATCTCAATTTGGATATCGTTTGACTATCGAACGGATTTCGCATATTGTGCGTTATCCGGTTCGATAAGTTCTGACCGTTGGATTGTTTCCAAATTGAAATATGTTGATCTAGGTACTCTTAGAAACCTATAGGAACGGATCGTGAATCGGAGCCCGGATGTTCGATTCAATAATTTGAAGTTTAGAAATCGCGAAGCGAGACCTTAGGATATTCCTTTGGACGTGAGCGCACCGGGAACTTGGGGATTTAAGTATTTCCTTTCGTGAATTTCCGTTTTGGAAGTACGTGATGTTAATCAAGGAATTGTATCTTGGATTAGGTACTTCGGTTGATCACTTCACGGGGCCGGGTAGCTTGGGATTACTTGTGGGTGGACTTTGTTTTTAAGCATATGCATGGTTTTATTGATGAAAGCTTTGTGCATATATTTTAAATGGTGATGTTGATTTAATAAGCATTTGATTGATGGATTTGAATATTCTTATATATCTTGGCTATATATTTTGAGTATGGATATATATATATATGTGAGTATGATGATTATGTTGATATGGATTTTGGGATGGCTATCTATATTGTCTATGTATAGAGTATGAGAGGTTGTTGTGGTGAGATTGTGGAAAGATGTGAATTTGAGGGATTGGTTGTGAGATGTATGAGTATGGTAGGTGAGTACCATTCCCTAGTTACTAGGCTTCCCACACATGGGGTGGGAAGACCATGAGGGTCTCACAATGTGTTGGCGGTGCGGTGTGTGAGACACATATGGGAAGAGTATGTTTGTTGCTTGAGTATCATTAGGACTTGATATGAGATTTGTGAGCTACACAGCAGCGTGTGAGCTATGAAGTCCCGGTTGGACTACTCATCCACGCAGTTAGTGTTGCTAACAATCCCAGTTGGATTGTCTCCCCGGTACATTAGTATGGAGAGAAGTATATATTATACTAAAGTCCTAGCTATGTATATATATATATTTATATATGGGTATTTACGGGTTGATGAGAGTTGCATATATTTGGGAAATGAGTGGTGGATTTGAGTTGTGGAGTTGTTTTGAACTTTGGGATTTTGTGTTTGAGTTTTGGTTTCTGAATTGTGAAATTGCATGCTAGAGCATTATTTTTACATGGTGGGGTTACTATGTTGATTTAAAGTGAAACTTTATTTCATCCACTCACATATTTCTGTTTTTAGTTGCTTTTGGAGGCATTCGAGCAATTACGAGCTACTCTGTATAAATTCTTTCTACTCCCTGTTTGTTGTAAACAAAAATATCGCCCATGTTTAGTTGCTACTTGAGGCCGGAGGCCATTTTATATTAGTTGGTTGTATGTTAAAAGCATGTTTTGGGATTTATATTGATGTAAATTATGCAGTTGATTATTGTTGGGTTTGAGCTTTTTACAGAGACTCAAAATTTTGGTAGGATGTCTTGGGTTTTAGTAAGTGCATCAGTGTGATGTCGGCACCAAGGCGGGATCCGCCTCGGGATCAAATTCGGGTCTGTCACTAACAACTATATTTCATTTGCATAATAGGTACGATAAAAATGTACAACTGCAAAAACCCCATGTTCATAAACCAGCAACCTTGAAAAACATAACGGAAAACACAACCTTTTGGAACAACCCTAGGAACCCGAAGCAAAGACCCCATGTTCGTAAAGCAGCAACCTTGAAATACAACTGAAATTGAAAGAACTAGTGTTGTAGGTGAACTGGTTTGGCAACAAGTTGTTGCCAAAACTACCATGACAGAAACAAACAATATTAGCTGCAGCAGCCAATGCCTTGATTTTCTTTTCATTTTTTGCCACTGGTAAAAAATATTAAATGTCTTCTTCCTTACTAACTAATGGCAACAATCTTTATACTGAGCAAACCCCTTTGCAGTTTCCATGGATATGGTTACTAATTAAGATTAGTAAATTTGATGTGACACAAAAGCAAATGGATATTGCTGGCTAGAAAACCGAGCACAGCAAGAGACAAACAAAATTTGAAAAGGGAATTTTGCATTCCATTATCAGAACAGAAACCATTCAATCAATACTCCAATTTTCTACCACATCAGATAATCTGTCTGAAATTACTTATGCTTTTTTTTTGTTCTTGTTGGGCATTTTTGGGTTCTTCTGATGCATGCATGCAAATGCTCTCTTTTATAAAACAAATGCTAAGATTTTAACCTTGCCTCCTTTGCTTCAAAGAGTTAGTGTATAGATTATGGGAAAAAAAAAAGGAAAAAAAAAAGAAGAAGATTGGAGAGTGAGAAAGAGAAAACAATTGTTATCAACTGCAAAGAATCTTGAGCATATAATAAAATTGCTCAGAAAGTGGTCCAATTTTCTGTACAAGCTATTGCTCTCTCTGTCTCCCTATGATATTCTTAAGCCTAAAATAATTTAAGAAAAAAGTTTATTTTGCACCTCAATTGCACAAGCCAACAGCTACTGTTAAATTTGCTTCCTCTTAGATTGTCTCGCTTGAAGTTCTCATATTAACATTATTACAGAAAACATATGCTACTAGCATTCCAACAACCCTGAATAGAGTCTGAAACAAACATACCAAGCATACCGTCAGAGTCAAATGGTAACCTATCGCTAAAAATTCCCAAAACTCCCTGCAATACCTATATCAACATATTCATACTAACAATGGGAGTAATTTTTGGTCTTGGACCACGGCCAAAAAATGGCCGGAGCAATCCGAAACATTGCCAAAGCCGTCGGTCAAACTAGGGTGTATTGATTAATTTCCAAAACTCCAAAATCTATCCTAACCACATACATAAACACGAAAAGTAGATGAAGTTTCATACCTCGATCGACAGAAACAACAGCCGGAGTCGCCGGAAACAACGTCGGAAAACTCAAAATCCACAAACCTTTATGAGCTCACAACGGCGGCGTGAGTGGCTGGGCTTTAGCCCAGACTTGATCGTCGGCCCTGGCAGATCCTTTTCCGATCGCTCTCACTGTTGGCCGTGGCCGGAGCACCAAGATCGCTGACGTCGTGCTAATAAGGCGAAGGTCGCAGGTTCAAGACCTGCATAGGCCATTATTTTTTTATTTTAAATTTTTTTCTGTGTTTGTGTTTGGTCGTTGTCATTGAATAAAACCCAAAGTGGGACAAAACAAAACAAGAGAAGCCCGAAGAGGAGAGAACGGAAAAAACAAAAGAAGAAAGGAAGAAAATTACAACAAAAAAAACCTCTGGACAAACCGGCTGAAAGCAAAGTAAGCTCTCAATAGCCTCTGAACTCGGTCAGAATTGTAAAAGGAACACAATTGGTTTAAGATTTGTCATCCCTGAGTTCATATTTACACACAGAATGCCATGATTTAAACGAGCTACCAAAAATATAGAGGCAAAAATAGCCTACTACTTCCTACTAATCACTTCATCTGTTCATCACCACAACGTTTATATTTCTGGAACTTTCTCGTACTCGTACTCGTACTCGTACCACTCTCTGATTCCTGATCACTTAACTTCCTCTTAACTTCACCTGTTAAATCACTTCACTTTAGATCTCAACCTTAATGATCATAATTGCTGACTCCTTGTGCAAACCCTCATTATACTCCTTAATGCAAAATGTTTCCAGTTACTTCATGTTGAGCGAGAGAGATAAAGCAAATATAAATAATGAGAGACAGACTTGAAGACAATTAGGGCAGCCTCCATGTTCTGAGCAGCGGCAAGATGTAAGAAGTTCCAAAGCAGCAATTAAGAGCTCCATGAAAATCGGCTGAACCTGTTACATGTCCCAATATATTCATTTCAACAGAGAGTCAACATGGATATTGCTGTCCTGAGGTCCGAATCCTCTTCGGAAACCAAACCAGGGCATCAAAGTGAAACCATTATCAGATATATTAAAGGGCCGCTTAGCATCCTATAGGTTTCCTCATATGGTAGAACATAGAGTAATCAAAGATCACAGCATTAAGAAGATGACCTTTTTGTAAAAGGTGAAAATAAATAAAACCAAGCTTTTCTTCAGCAAATGTAATGATACTTCAGTTTTCACCTGTACAGAGACACCACTTCCTCCGGGATGCCGGTCATATAATAGAATCCTTTCTGATAAGTTGCATATTTGTCTGCATGCCAAAACATCATAATGCAGTCAGTCGCACACAACCATTGGAATCATTACAAACATGCTTCAAATTCTTAAGAGAATCCGACTAGGGAGGGAGCGAGTAAATGAAAATGTAAACCATGCATGCAATGCAATACACCGGCTTTGAAAAATGCAACCGCACAAATCTACTGAAAAATGCAAAGCTGAGGGAGACTTGTATATGAAAATCACAAGTATAAGGGACTCACAAAGGCACAACGTTTAGAACAACATGTGATGCAGCATGCAGCCCTGCTTGGAAATTAAGGTCTTTCATAATTACAGCTTCTTTTACTGATTGTGGAACCGGAACCCAAACTGCCAGCTTTGATGAAAAGATGAAACAGATTATATAGACAAAAAGAGAAGACAAACAACAATTCAAGGTTAATCATAGAACCAACCAATGACAATCTAGGTTGCGCGGACACCCCAATATTCTGGGGCATGCAATGTCCGACCTACAAACAGACACGAGATGCAATGGATACAGCACAATACGTGTCCATTGAGGAGACACATTTGACACAGCGGAGACATGGGAAGGACGCAGTCAGGACACATTTGGAAGGGGCTGGGAGAGGAGGAGGGCTCAGTCCATTACTTTTTCTTTCTTTTCTCTTTTACTCTTCTAGCTACCTTTGTGACCTCGAAATTTGAAATGGGTTTGTACTTTATAGATTAAAAATTGTAGTGCACGGTATGTAGGGTTACTTGGGAATTTGAATGGGTTGAGTTCAGGTTCAGATTGCTGAAATTGCAAGGTTGCGTAGGGCATTTGAATGGGTACGGCTGTTTGAATGGGTTGATGAGCTGATTTGTTAATTATAATAATATATTATTATAATTTCCATGTCATTACTGTATCAATGTCCTTGTATATTACTGTATCAATGTCCTAGTTTTTGGAAATGTGCTTTGTCCTCATGTCGTTCCGTATTGGGTTCCGTGTCTCTGATGATGTTAATATGTACTCTGATTTACCTGTGACTCATAAGAATATTTAGGAAGAACATGGTCAACTGTTTCCATTATCTCATTGGTTCCTCTAGATACACAATGGTACCCTAACCATGTAGCTGTTACTCTGCAAGGATCTCCTCGGGCTGGTGTTCTTGAGAACTGGATGTTGGAGAGCTGAGGCCGATAAGCCTACAACAGAAAATTAACTCATGCAAGTTACGGAAATGCATTGAGGAAAAGGCATTGCATGCAAAAGTTTAAGAATCTGACATACATATTTACTGCCGATGACATGAATATCTGTGTAATCACGGATTTTTGTGTAATACTTCAAATCAGCCACGTAGCACGAAGCAATCTTACGTGATAAATCTAAGCTTGTGACCAGATATGTCTTTCCTTGGTTCATATAAACAGCACCTTCATATACCTGGATTAAACGTATGAGGATAAAATGATCTAAAGTAAATTCATAAAGAGATAAATGGGGAAAAAAAAACTCCAAACAATAGTGTACAAAGTATTTTATAGGTTTCCAACAAGGTAAGGTAGAAAATGTATTATAGATGTGCATTAGAATTTTACCTGAAAAAAAGCCCTGCTTTCCTCAATCTCTTCAAGGATTTCTTTCTTTTGCTGGTCTATAACTTTGTATCTCTCAGTTTCTATTGATCGTATTGTTAGATAAAAAGTGTAATAAAGAAATTAAAAATTCACCCAACATAATCTCACTCTTATTTATAAATAAGAGTTTTTATTTTTTAATTGAGTACGACCCATTCAAGATAAAAATATCTCTTAATTATAATCTGTTTGAAAAGAGAAAACCCTTTGATTCCAATATGAAGAACGAAATAAATAATGGAATTTGATTTGATGTTACGGCTGCATCTAGAGAACCCTAGACTGCCTACATACCCCATTTTGGGGATCAAGCCTTTTGTAGTTCTCAGGTAATTTGATTGGACTTTCAAGGAATGAATGACCCCTTCAAAGAATTTGTGATATGAGAAATATTTTATGGCAGTTGGATGAATGTGGTTGGACCAGGGATTCAAATTGATTTTGTGGTTGGAAAAGTGGCAAATTTGGTTAAGGGACACCAGGGATTCTGTTTGGACTTGTGGTTGTATTTGGATTGAATTTCCATATTGCCTACGTATCCTTTGCGGAATCAAAGCGGACGTAGTTCAGACTATTTGGTTGGACTTTCAAAGAATAAAAGACCCTTCGAAAGAATTTGTATGTTTGAGATATTTGAATTTGATCTCATTGAAATTTGCAGGGTAAATGACCCATGAGAAAATTTGGAATGGTTTTGTACCATTTTTTTATTGTCTGTCCAAAGAAAATTCACAGGCATTTTAATGAGCCTATTAATTTACTCACATATGGTTTTGAGGATTAAAAATTAATCCATTAACCACATAATTTATTTGGACCACGACTACCCAGTAAATATTTTGGGCTTTTGAGAGTTTAATGGGTAATTTATTTTGTCAACCCATCAATTTATTTTCGGGCCTTTATATTTCCATTAGTTGGCCCATAAACAAAGAGTCCACGGAGAGCCAGCTGCCAATTGAAACCAAAACCAATACGAAGCTTTGAATTTGGGAAACCAAAACCAAAGAGAAGTCAAAACAAGGTTGGTCTTTTCCTTGGCTCCCTTCTGTCAGAGTTAGACCATGTAGTCTATTAAACTAGTAATTGAAAGCCATGGAATTTAAAGAGGCCGCGTCTGTTTATACAGAGCTTGTTTTGCTACTTTTTTTGGTTTTTTGTGCTTTTCTTCTTTCTTCTTGCGAGCTTTCTCCCTAAGCTCTTGTTGTTTGGCTTTTAATTGCTCTGATGCGAGAGAAGGTTTTGGAGCCTCAACTTTGGTGTTGACTAGTACTGATGGCATTGATTTGTTGACTAGTACTGATGGCATTATGTTTGGATTATTTTTTTATTTCAACACGTATACTAACTGAATGTGAGGGCATTTTCTACAACAAAAAATATATTTCACACAAAAAGATTATGTTAGAAACCAAAAGGTCGTGGTTGTTCAAAATATACAGAATCCTGAACAGAGCAAACAACGGCATGCTGCAAGAGAAAAAATTATAAACCAAAGAACAGTAGGATTAAACTCAGACAATGCGAAGAAATAATGTACCTCGCGCCCAATATAGTTAGAAAATTTAGCAGAAGAATTACATAATGAATCATAACTCAAATATCCTCTATTTTTAAGAGACTATGGCACTGTCAACCAGAACCAAAAAACTTCTCGTCATAAGACAAACTCAGTGGATGTTCGTGAGCAGCACAAACCAACTGCTGTGCAAGAACCTACAAGGAATAAGGTATCAAGAAGCATAAAATCAATATTGCCAATCCGCTAGACACAAATTAGACGTGGATAAATGAAAGGAATATAAGAAAATTTAAAACCTGTTGGTTCTTAGCGTCAACATGACAGCACTCAATTGGGCTTCCAAAAAGTTTCTTTGGATATTTCATAAAATATTGATCAAGAGGCCCTTCAAAAGCAACATACACAGCAAGAGAAGGTCTATCTCTCCTCCCGGCTCTGCCAGCTTGTTGCCACAAGCTTCAGACATGCATAGAAGAGGAGGAAAAAAATAACATAAAACAACAAATATACTCAATTAAAACAATTTGAGCAATAAGTTAAAGCACTGGTGGGAACAGGATTAACTGGAAGCCTACCTAGAAATACTACCAGGAAAACCTAAATGAAGAGTTACATCAATGTGTCCAACATCAATACCCAGTTCAAGGGCATTTGTTGCAGCAATACCACAAAGCTTTCCATCAAAAAAATCACTCTCTATTCTTCTCCTATTCTGCTCCACCAGTCAAGCAAATGCTGTCAGAAGGCTGTTCAAACTAAACAAGACATTAACAGGATATATACATTGATTGTCAGTAACAAAGTTGCAGAGACTATGAAACAAAAGAAAGTACTATCACATAAATACATCACATACTCTCTTTTACTTTGTATCTTTATTATAAATGGGGTGAGAGAGAGAGACAATAATGTCTATCAGCTTCAATGAGGCATAATAATTTCGAACTTTTAAGTAAACAGAGGAATAATCTAGATAATAGCTGACTCCCCCTATTGATTGCAGTCTATGATTGTGAATAGTGAGAGCATAAAAAACCTAATGGTTCAACAATCTAAATTTCAACCAAAAAGAAGTAACCACTCCAAGGTTCTCTTCCACAAAGACTGCATTTCAAATGACAGAAATAAATGCGGGCAAATAGCTCACTAACCTGAGCAATGTAACCAGCACGATAACGCACGTATAGAGTCTACCAGATGGGGAGCTGTCTGCTCAAGAATTTCACGCCTAGCACAATAATATTTATTCATTTCATCATTTAACTCTCCATAACACCAGATAAATGACAAAAGCCTGAGGCAAAAAATGCCATAAATCATGTCATGTAGAATTGGAGTACTGAACTCCACAAAATCGATGATACTTACGTATAGCACAATACAAGTTCACAAAGCTTGCGTGTTTTGCAGAAAGCAACGCAGCGTAGCCCATGCTGTACCATTTCAGCAAAGAGGCATGAAACATCCAAAATCGGGCTGCAAAGATAATTTCAGCCTCGGTTATTGAGCTTACAAAACAACAAAAAGAAAACTGCAAATTATTTTCCTGGAAAATAATGAAACAGAAATCAAGCACCAGAACTATAAGGCAGTAGGTGTGTATAGCATGGTATGGTCAAACGAAACTTAACACTAGTTCAGTATGGAGTACACTACATGTATTTCTAACAGGAGCTATAAGAGCCTTGTAGTTATTGGTAGAAACCAAGTTAGTCAAACAGCCCTTGTGAAGACAGCTTGGTGGTAAATCACCAACTGCTGAGGGGCCATCATACATGTTCAAGCAATTTCCTGGGAAAAGAAGATGGGTAAAGAAAAGAGAAATTCAAACTGTGGTCTCCAGAGATGAGAAAACCACATCAGAAAAACTTGTCAAGATATTTTTATCGTTAACCTGGATTTAATATGACCTCTAAACCAAAATCATAATTATTAAAACAATATTCTCATTCTCCACTGCTATATACATGTGACAAGCTGTTACCTTGAGCTTTTGAAGTTGGCACTTTCATCAGAAGATTTACCATTTTTCATAATATTATTGGGATTCTTCATCACCCGTAATGATGAAACATCAAGATTTAGAAAACTAACAGATGATTTTATCACAAAGTTATTGGGCACCATAACAGTTACAGCACACCAACAGTTTCTTGATCCACAAAAGGATTCCAAAAGGATGAAGAGCTTTCCAGCAGCAGGACTTCCATCATTCTGAATCAGCTCTAAAGTTGGTAAACTTGCAAGTTCCTGAAGAATTAGAATAGTCATCCTTTTAATTTATATATAATTAGCATCAGAAAAAGAAACCAAGATAATTAACAAATTGATCACTTGTATCAGCAACATAACAATGCAATGCCACCAAGTTACACAAATGCGGGTGTGCGTCACAGAAGTCAACCAGGTTATTTAAATGTCTTCCCAACACCCCAAAACTGGAGCAAGTTGAGCTTCCTTACCAAACACCCACGTCATGTGCTGATACAAAGTGATATAGCAATCAACCAAAAAAAAAAGTTCTAAATAGGGGCAAAGTCAGTGAGTAGACCACCTCCTCCTTGATCTTTTCTTTCACTCACTAAATCAGGCTAATCTAAAATGCATGGCCCTCTATATTCCACAAAAACCATAGCACCGAAAATATTTTTGGTGTTAAAAAAATAAAGATAGATGGGGGGAAGTACCAGATGAAAGTCTTAAAATAAAAACCATGAAAGCCAAAATTTGTAAAACACAACAGAGGATTAATCTGTAATTATAATTAACAAATCTTACCATACAATGGTCGTGAGGATTTGCCGGAGTTGCAGTTGAAAACACAAAAGAAGGATCACTTCCATACACTGCAAATAGAAACAGACAGGTATTGAATTTTCAATTTGAATGGAAGAATCCAATAGTGAACAATCTCATCCTTTGCAAACTCTAAGGGAAAGATCTTACTATGTGAGCAGAGCCGTCAAAGTCTCCTTAAGATAAAAGCAGTATGACAACCAAATGCTCCCTTATAAATATGTGCCTCATCAATGACTACAAACCTAAAGAATTAAATATGAAGTAAATCTCCGTATAATTAATGTAATAAATATACTAATAATAACGACATATTGCTCAAACAACCAGTTCAAATTTATATCATAAGATAAGACACAAAAAGAATTCAAATATAAAAAATGGCATGCAAACACACACACTCACACAACTATTGATGAGTCACCTAGTTTCAGAAACTATACATGACAGTCCCAAGAGACAATACCTAATATTTTCCAAAATCCGCGCAAATCATCTTTGGTGTGGTAGGATTGATACATGCAACATATCTGGATTCGTGATTAGCTGTATTTAAGCAGATAAGCAGATAAAGAAGTCCATCATTCGTGATTAGCTGTATTTAACCTGCCCTTTCGCACCAATGCCTTTTCTAAGATGCTCAACCATCTCCACTGGTAGCAATGAATCTGTACCCTAATGAGACAATATGGTTCAACAAAAGTGTCATTTCTTAAAGCATCCAAAACAGCATTTTAAGGATTACAAGATAGTGATAGTTCCAACGAGGCATAACAAAAAAAATTAACGTTAATTAATCAAGGATCTGACATCACTCTGTTCTCCAGGTAGAAATCCTATATGAGGTGTTACTTGAAATATTAAGGTTATTTATGAGTCAAAACATTTTACATTCACTATCCCATTAGTAGGCGGTTAAAGAACATCATATAATAATTACAGCTCTTTTTCTGCATATGAAGCAACTTCTATTCTACAAGTATGAATGCCAATGGATACTGGGCAAAATAGAATCTCCTCTCCCCTTACTGGATGAAGGCAATACCAGTCATGTGCCAGTAAATTCACTGAGGAATAAACAGAAAAAGTAAAAGGGAACAAGTATGAAGTATCCACAATTCAATATCACCCAGAAACCATGAAAACACAGGGACAGTAATACAAAAGAGTTACTTATGGAAGTTGAGACAAGGAGGCATCATACATCGCACGGCATTGAGATTGATTACATCACTAAAACTTGTCAACTTTTAACAGGTTAATTAGATGCTATTGAATTGATATCACCTCCATTGTCTTTTATCCTTTCTGTAGAGTATGAAGCATGAACTTGCAAATTATGAGAAATAAGCGAAAACACAAAAATGAACTGAATAAAGTTGAGGATGAAGACCTACATGGCATCGATGAGTTCTTGAAGCGGCAGAGTGTTTTCGGTCAAAATAATTTGAAGCTGCAGGGGTTATCCTTGATTGTTTTGCTTCATTTCCTCTTGCAGCAGTGCCACATTCCTTCACAGATATAAGCAAGTCTTCCAAGGAAAAATCCCTGGAAATCTCATTTCCAGTTTTAAATTGCATGCAAATCCAGATCAACTAGAAGTCCACAATGACTATATGTGTAAGAGAAAAATTTGATGCTTGACTGCTTGATTATCGAAGTGTGTTTCAATAAAATTATATTCCTAGTAGCAGTCTGACAAACAAAACTACCCTGCGAGCAATGACAATAAAATGGTTCCACATTGTCGAACGATTCCCATGATTATATTGGATCATCTAGGAATCAAGAGATTATAATCCTACTAGTATGATAAAATTTTGTAAAATCTGGCATTTAAATAAGTGACGAAATGCAAGATTGAGGCAGAGAGATTATATTCATAATCAAGATGCGCATTTTGTTTGCTTGTAAAGTGGAATAGCATTTAAAGAAAAAAAAATTTTAAGGATCAATATATCAGGACGTTTCTGTTAGCCTGAAAGAGATGTAACCACAACAATAAATGCTCATTAGAGAGAGAGAGAGAGAGCATTAGACACACCAATAACCACTCTGAAGGAAGGAAAACTTCTCTTTATATTGCCACTATGAAACTTTGAGATATCTAAGACAAGACTGCTAAAAACTAACATCCCAAAAAAGAAGCTTCTACCAAGCATGTTTGCACAAAGTTATGCCCAAGGGAGAAAGGAAGTAAAAAAAATACCAGGAAGCAGAGGGACAACAGATTTTTCAAGTGTTAGAACTACTACTTTATTGTGAAGAAAACTAACTTCGTACAGAACATGAACCATTTCATGTCACTTATCAGTTCCATAGCCGTAGAGTTCACATCTAAAACTTAGGCAAGGTACTTTTTCATTTCCTCAGAATCCTTCAACACTACCTTAATCTTGCGTCCAAATGTCCTCTTTGCTTCTTTATACAACGAAGTCTCATCTCCTGCACGCCTTTCAATGATCACCTGTTTTATTCCCCAGTTGACAATTTGCACAAAAATTGGCAGTATCTTCTGACTTGCCGCTGGATTCAGTGGGAGAGAAAGAAACGTCTGCAAGTTGAAGATGTCGTTCTTGTGCTCCACCACGACGTCCGCTACCTGCATTATGTCTGGTAAGCCCTTAACGAGATGCTCGTACGCTCTGTTCCAGGTTTTGTCATCTCCGGTGGCCGAAATATTCTCATGCAAGTCAGAAGATTCTGAGGAAATGAAAAAGTACCTTGCCTAAGTTTTAGATGTGAACTCTACGGCTATGGAACTGATAAGTGACATGAAATGGTTCATGTTCTGTACGAAGTTAGTTTTCTTCACAATAAAGTAGTAGTTCTAACACTTGAAAAATCTGTTGTCCCTCTGCTTCCTGGTATTTTTTTTACTTCCTTTCTCCCTTGGGCATAACTTTGTGCGAACATGCTTGGTAGAAGCTTCTTTTTTGGGATGTTAGTTTTTAGCAGTCTTGTCTTAGATATCTCAAAGTTTCATAGTGGCAATATAAAGAGAAGTTTGGTATAATTTTTCTGAACAAAGCCTCAGATCTCTGGTGATCTGATACCTGGATTTCCGAGAGTATATGGAGTTTGGAGAAGTAAGAAGGTTGAGATAGCTGCGCCTGGGTTCAGGAACAGCAAATTCTAGTATCTCCTCAAGTCCGAACTCTGGAATGCCTGAAGTCTCTGAATATTATGGAAACCATATCAGACTCTACTCTATAAAACATGCAGAGAAAATATAGCTAATGACTATTTGCTAACCTGTTTTTACAATCCCGAAGCCACTTGCTTGCATGCGATCCCGACATTTTCCCGAGAAAGTAGAGTTTCTCGGGAAAATTGCAGTGCCTCTAAAAACCGATGAAGAATTAGAACAAGAAACGCTTTGAATCGGACAAAATATCCAGTTATTTAATGGACATGTTACCGAAATTCACTGTGTTGGAGACATTTTCCTGAGAAAGTAGCGTTTCTCAGGAAAGTGGAAGAAAATTGGGCGGATCTGAAAAAGGACGAAAAATGATGAAGAGGCTGATCATCAAAACCGTAAATCAGAAATGCTAGAAAGATAACGAAAGATAAAATAATGAAATAACACTTACCGAGTTGGCAGAAGATCAGAAAAGCTTCGCAGACATTTTCCATTTCCCGAGAAAGTGGATGAAAAATTTGGAAAGGCGGGAAAAAGCAGAGCAAATTCCATGGGTTTCTTCTGACAGTTTGCTGATTTACAGCCAAAATAGCCAGCGCAATTACTTTTATACCCTCTCCAGCCCGGGAAAGCTCAAAAATGTACATACGTCACGTGAAGAAACCGCCTCCAGAAACTAACTAATTAAATTAGTTAATACTATTAAAATACAAATTTAGTTAGATCGGAATAACAAATAAGTTACCTTTTCTTTTCGTACATTATAGATGAGACTATTTTTCTCGCGTGTCCTTACTATGATACTGCTTTTGTTTTACTTATTGGCTGTTTGGTTGCCGAGGAATTGTGGGTAAGGAGGGGAAAACGTTAGAATTTGGATTTTACTGGACGCACGATTTTCTCATTGCTTCTCATATGAGAAAAGTGAATGCTGCAATGATTATAGAAATAAATTCGAAATTTTTTGACCATTTTTGCGTTCCAGCATGTTGTATTTTGTGGTTAGAATTGTGTTACCGTTGATTGGGTTGATGCAGTTTGATCTGTAGAGTATCATGGTGTGAGTGTTCGATTCTAGAAACTTCTTCTCTGTTAGTTGAGAGGTACAAATGATTGTAATGTAGGTTTGAGGTGCATTACTTGGCATGCAATGGATTTTTCCTCTTTAATCTGTGGATGCAATGGTTTGGTGTTCCCTTAATTCATGCATTTGACCAAGTCATGACCATCCAGTCTTTATATGCAGAATAGCAGTAGAAAATGCTGCAATTTCAGTCAACTTTGTTGAAAATATTAATACCACAAAGATATTTAGATAGGGGTTCAAGCAATGCAACAACTCAATTTTGCACAGAAGGCCATATTCCAATCTCTGAATACCCATCCTCAGTAGCGCAAGCTCGAAACATGCCGGTGGTATTGAAAGGCATTGTCACTTCCCCTGTGGCAGATACAGCAACCAAACCTACATTGCCTTTTGGAGTGCCCTCCTCCACAACATAAGCTGCAGCTTCTTTGAGAGAGACACATTTTTTGAACTCCATAACAGCTGCTACATCCCTTGCAACCGTACCGGATTATCGCTTCACCTTTGCCCGTGGCAGAAACTGAACAGAGACTGTTGGCATATGTCCCTGCACCAATGATGGGTGTGTCCCCAATCCGACCAACCATCTTGTTGACTAATCCGCCAGTAGAAGTTGCAGAAGCTAAATTCCCGAGACTATCGACAGCCACGCATCCAACCGTCCCAAGTTTACTATCCCCATCAGCTTCTGGTGTTTCTTTCTTCTCATCTTTGTGAAGGGGTTGTGTATAATCAATCTGTACATTTGGGGCAAAAGTGATCAGTCAGCACAAACAAAGAGTAGCCACTGGTTATGCAACTCTAATGTGTGAGTGTGAGGGAATTCAACTTCCCAACTCACAAGCCAAGATTTAGACAAGAGTGTACCTGCACTCTGTTGGCTTCTTTTGCCTGCTGGAGCCTCTCAACATTCTCTGGGGTAATGAAATGACTTGAATCTACAGTCTCAACACCCTGCAAAATTAGGAAGTCATACAAGAAAATTGAAGATCAAGAAACCCATTACAGGAAAAACCATTTTAAGGCCATGGTAAAATTGGTTGTGAGGCACTAACTTGTTCCCTTGCAAAGGCCTCTGCTCCATCAAATGCAAGATAAATGTGAGGAGTTTTCTCCATGATCAGTCTTGCTAAAGATATGGGATTGACAACAGTGGTGAGCCCAGAAACAGCTCCACATCTCTTGGTTCCATCCATGATGCAAGCTTCCATTTCAACTGTGCCTAGGGTGGTCAAGACAGACCCTTTACCAGCATTAAAATATGGAATGTTCTCTAACTCACGAACCTATGCATTTACTAATAAAATGATCAGACTCACTCATTCCTCATTCATAATATTTCATTGCCAAAAAATTAAATTAAGTTAAATGAAAATGATCCGGTAAAAATAGAGAAGAAAGGTTTTCTTAATCCAGAAATTGAAATTGAGAACAGTTGATAATTTGATTACCATAAGCTCAACGACGTCCAAAGCGGGGGTGTTGGCTTTGAGAGCTTCAACGCCGATGTGGAGGCAGTGGCGGAGGCCGGCCTCGAGAGGCAGGCGGCGCTTCGGCGGCAGGGAGAGAGGGATGTCGCCTGCACCGCCGTGGAGTGCTACTGCCCACCCCATCTCTCTATCTCTCTTCCTTATTGCCTTGGCTGGTGCTGTTCCCGGTTACAGATACTCAGGTGGGTCTCGTTGGGGGCAATTCAAAAGTGCAGGCGCATAAGGACTGGGACTGCCGGCCATTATGGTAAATTGGAAATAACATGCATGATTAAGTTGAGCCATGTAATAGTCAAATAGTGGGTCCAAGTTCCAGACTTCATTTCGTTTGATTAGAGATGCTAATGCCATTATGCCAATGAGATTCATCCAAATGCATCTCTAATCAAACCAAAATAACGTTTAATGGAAAAATCCAAAATAATGTACATTGATAAAATCAAACCCACGCAACGTTTCCACAAACAATAAAAAAATAAAAAAAATAAAAACCAACGTGCGTCTGATGAGATCCCTTTATTTTGCCGATGGTATACGATAAAAAAATTCAATTTGCTACGATCCTAATTTACCAATATATCCTAATTCAACAGTGGAGTAAAGGCTTCAAACGTGTCATTTTCCTTCTTTCCATGATAAACCACATTTGTTGTTGAGTATAGGAGAGGATTGATGTGTACTTACAAAATCAATTATTATGATATTGTATTTAATACATGCGTAATGTGAATATTATCTTTACTCACTTGTTAACTAAAACAAGAGACACATGGTATTGCGTTCAGAAACCTTATGAATTAGTCCATTGAGCTTAATATATATAATAACAAGAATGATACAAGGCTGCTTACACAGATAAAGCTTTGCAAACAAAAGCAAGTCCAAGTAGGTAGCTAGCTGGCAGTAGCTACATGAAGAAAAACTATGAGTGAGAGGTGATTAATTGTCAATTGAAATTTTGGTATGTAGCATACAACTAATACAAGTTCGGCCTAAAATCACTCAAGCAAAAAACAAGAGTAAGTAATTATGAGTGTTTATCTATTCACCGAATTCAATTATTCTCCTTGAAATATCGATTGTGAAAGAAATTGTTATTTATTCAAATGGTTCTTAAATTTATACCCGAATTGCATTTTAGTTTCTCAACTAAATTATTTGTTCAAATAGTCCACAAACTCTTTATTAATCGACGAATTGGTCATATTGTTACATTTTGTGTTAAATTTAGTCATGTGAGTAATAAATGCTACATTTTTGGGGGTCAATAAGACTTTTGATAGCTAAAAAATATATATATATATATACACGATTAAAATTAATATAAACTTATCTTTATTTTGTAAATTAATTGAAAATTATAAATGAATAAGACAACAACAACAAAAAGTAACCCAAAAAAAACAAAAAAACCTAGCCCACCAAACCCCTCTCTCCCAGCCTCTTTCTCTCTTTGTCCCTCTCTTCATCTCTCTTCCCTTCGCCTTTTGTTTCCTAAATAGAAAGAGGGGCTGCGGATGTGCCTACAGGGGTCTAGGTTTGTTTAAAGAGAGAAAGGGGGAAGAGAGAGATAGAGGGAGAGAGGAGGTGGGGACAGGGAGGGAAGAGTAGAAAGGGCGGGGTGCGGGGAGGAGAAGATGGGGTGCTGGGGCAATGGTTATCGAGCTTGGGGCTATGAGGTGGAAGAGGGAGAAAGGTTTTTTTCTTTTGATTTTAAGTTTTAAATTTATTTTTTATTTTATTTAACTGGACTATTTTACCGTTATATTTGACGGCAACATGGACAGAATATAACGGTATGACTAATTCACTGATTAATATAGAGTTGGTGGATCGTTTGAATGAAAAATTTAGTTGAGTGACCAAAATGCAACTTATGTATAAGTTTGATGACCATTTGAATAAATAAAAATAAGAAGGAAAAAAAAAGATCCAAAGGGATTGATTTGTCATATTAGATAGGGAATGATAGAAGCTTCCAGAACTTCAGAAGCAAACTGACACTTCCAAATTCCAGTCATGGGCTCTAGACTGCTCCAAGAATATACCCCAATTCAAAGTAATCGGGCTAAGAGATTGAACCCTTTTTTTTTCGTTTGGGTCAACGCTATGAGATTGAACCTCACCCCCAGAGGGCAGTTGGGCCTTTTAAAAAACAACAAAAAAGGCGGTTGGGCATCACATTTCGCATCCTCCATGATGGTGATGATGTGGTGATACTGATAATGATGGTAATGATGGTACTGATGATGGTGATGATGACGATATAACACCATCTTATCTAAAAAATAAGGGAGAGAAAAGAACAATCTTTGTTGCCTGACATGGAAAGGTGGTCCTCACATGGCATAGTAATTTATCTTGGATTTCACTCTTGGGTTACATAAATTGCAATAGATATGAGGGGTTATAATGAGGCGTACTTAATAATGTTCGATTCAATATAAAGTTATTAGTGGAATGTTGAGTTGAACCCTCTCATTGTAACTCCTCGACATAGCCCCAAACGTGCAATCTAAATAAATGCAGAAGAGTATATATTGCAAGCGACATTTGAACTACAGCATACCCTAAAATAAACATTCAGAAGAAGAAGAAGAAAAAGTGGTAAAAACAAAAGAAAATCATAACGTGCTTTTAGCTATAAGAAGAGAAAACCGAAGCCCATTTCACAATATTCTAATTTCTAATGACCAATTTGAATATATGAATCAAATTCTGAAATTCAGAATCAGAATATGGAGTGCACAACAACAACGACCGATGTTCCAGATATCCCTGAAATGTCGGGACGTGCAAAGCACTTTAAAAGGTTAAAAATTTGAGTTAAATAAATGACGGGAAGTGGGAAATACTACAATTGGATTAAAAAATTGTTGTAACTTGTAACCATGTGGAGTGGAGGGTCTCCATTGATCTTGCAATCTCTCGTATTTCTAGTAAACCTTTCTGTACATATATAATTGGATATAATTTTTTAACGAAGAAGAAAAACTTCTCTATCGGGTTGCATTGTCCCATTCTTCCTATCTCTCTTCGTGTCACTTAGCAAAAGAGGAGAGAAATAAGAATAAGAGGCAATGCAACGCGGATATAGAAGTATTTCTCCTATTTCCAAGGCAGATTCTCAGCAGGAACAAATATATTAACCCAGGCCATAGATTCTCAGCAGAAAATATAGCAAAGTGAAGAGCAGATCTTCCTTTTTGGTTTCCTTATGATTTTTACATTGTAATTAAACCCAGTTCTGAGAGTAAAACTAGGAGGTTGGTGAGAGAAACTAATGCTACAATGAAAGCCTGGTCCACCATCATGATCAATGCGGACCAGAGTAATAAAAGGATCAGACTGCAACTTATTAAGGCCTATGTCCTCTTCAAAAAATTCACCAAAGATTATGTTCTAGCATGTTAACTGGTATGAACCTTTATATAGTTTTCATTTTTTATTTTTTGGATTTATACTTAAGGCATTATAAATTTGTAGAATGTACAGTACACCCTAGCAGGATCACGAGGTAGCCAACACCAAACAAGATAAAAAATAATCTAAAATAGCGAGCCAAGAAGCAAAAGAAGAAATAAATAACCATACTGAAACAGGGTTCTCCAAATACCAACTAGGAAAATAAGTGCCAAATACTCATCAAATTAATAGACTAGCTAGCTAGCAGTACACTCAGATTAGATCTAATGTACAAAAAACAGAGACAAGTTGTAGACAGAACAGATGCTTTTCCATAGTCACTCCCACTAAGCAACAACACCCAAAAGGAATCAAAAGCCCATCTGCTTTTTTTTCCCACATAGAGAACTTAGAAGGGTGAAGATAAAAGACAAAAACTTGGCAAGGCTGGCCCTAAGATGAACACCTACAAATCAACAGCAGACTCACATGCATCATACTTGCACACCATCTTTTGCACATTGAAATCCAGCATCATCTCTGTTCCACCCCTACCCCACCTCACACCCTCTAATTTCTTTTTTCTTTCTCAACCCCACCAAAGCATCAAGCCTGAAACGAATAAGGTTAGAATAGAAGAAAACAAACTAGCATCAACAAGTCTAATCACACCGCTGTCGTCCGAGTTGATGCCAGCTCCTGATGGCCCTACGCCCGTGCCAATCCCTCCTAATACCCCAGGAGTTGCAGTGTACGGAGTGGTGGTTGTCGGCGTTGTAGTACCAGTTGTGGGAGTGGTGGAGGTCGTTGGGGTTGTGGTGCCGGTGCCGGTGCCGGTGCCGGTGCTAGTGCCGGTGCCGGTGCCAGTGCCGGTGCCGGTGCCAGTGCCAGTGCCGGTGGATGGCGTTCCTGGAGTATTTGTTACAGGAGTTGTAGTAGTGCCCGCAGTGCTGAAGGACAAAACGGAAAAACAGCATTCAGCGCAGAAACCACAAAAACTAGAAATTCCAGAAATGAACCTCCAAGCACATGATCATCATAAGCATATTGAGTGAAAAGTAAAAATTAAAAAATCATGGGTGATACACAAGTTCATAATTTTGCAAGAAATTTACCATGCCATATGGTTATACAGTGTCTGAATAGAGACCATGTGGCATAAAGCTTACCACCTTGAAAATCTGATGCGTTCAATAACACCCATTTGGACTTTATCATACACAGTTATTCTCATAGGTCCTACTGTTTTGGGATGGAATCATGGAAGATGATATCATTAGTATTATAAGTCACGCCATTGTAATTCCTGTATACTAAAATCCTCACGTCATCTTGAGCCGTGAAAATATTCAAATAGAAGCTATAGCCATTATCTTTTGAAGATAATCACTGTCCTATGAAATTCGTTGTAAAGGAACAAACATGATCTTGCAAACGCAATTGAGCTAAGAGAGATGCTCAAAAGGCAAGCTTTGATCTTTATTCAAAAGAAATGAGCTTCCTGTGAGATTGCTTGCACTCTTCGTGCAAATACTTGCCAGTTTTTTACTAAAGATAATATCAGCCTATTGATTACCTAGTCCATTGAAGTACTTGATATTGTATAGGAGGTGACAATTAAGCACATGAATCCTAGAGAACAACCAAATCAATCAATCCCAGTCAAAACCATCTAGTATAGTAACATGCTATTATTAACATCTAGATATACCTCCATTTTTCATTACTGAGTAGTCCAGGAACAATGATCCCTCACAAAAAATCTGTCTAGATCTACTTATATGTGAGAGGAGAGAGCATTGCTGCTGGAGAACTACTTTCAAACAAAACAACAGCATATTAATCATCAAAGGTAGTTCTTGAAAGCTTTTGAAACAAGAAAGCTAAAGTATTCATATAGGTATAAATGTTAAAAAGTTAAGTGAGATACATCAAAGGTAGGAAAAAAAATAACTGGGAAAGGTAAAAATAAAATTAAAAAAAGAGACAAATAGGAGCAACAGGAATGCATGATATGTAAGAACATGAACAAAAAGAAAAAGAAATTTCAGACCAAAAATAGAAAACTCAGTTCAGAGGAGTAGGATTAAAAGGCACAGCCGTCGAGGATACAAAATTTCAAAAAGTTAGCTCAAATCTCAAAAAGTTGATCATCCCAAAGCTTCGAGGTAGCTTTTGAATCTTATTGAGATTATAAATTGTCCCACTATGAAAGTGGTACTGTGCTTTTAGCGAAGGACAAAATTTGCCCATCACAATGTGGACAAAATACCCCTTGACCACAGTTATTGGTGGCCACTACTTTTGAATTTTAACTCTGAACAGAGACCAGGCAATGTAAAATGGGACTGTATGGTACCTAAAGCCAAAAAAGGTACTGGCATAGGTGGTTCAGTAAGGATCAATTTGTAATTTTGTGAGATATTACTCTTTGCACTGTTCAATTCAACAAGACTTAACCTTTTGGTAAAAAGCATTGGATCCCAATTATTTGCAGCATCTTTTGTGAAAATGAACTGAGCTCCACTACCAACAAATGGGCAATCAGTCAGGGACACCATGATGCAATTACAATATTAGTCAAACGGAAAAAGGAGCTCATTTAGATTAGAAAAGCAAAAAGGAAAAAGGAGCGTATAGGATGTTACATGAGATACATCATACATTGAAGGTATTCACAAAGAAAACAGTTAAAAGTAATTGCGATTGGTTTCAAAAAAGCATCCTTTTTCAAATGATAAAAGCAAAGATGCCTATTCCACCAAGGGAAAGATGTAATGTAAAAAGTAAATGCAGATTGCTTAAAGGGCAACTACTTGTCTCTTCAAACGGGCTACTCCTATAGTCCTGCTTATGCTTTATGAAGGAAAGTAGTAGTACATTTGAGCTCTCCCCCGAAATTTGAAATGCAAAGAGTAAAATGATGACATTTGAAAGATTCAAGAAGTGGTAACAAAAATAATATCCTTGGAAAATATAGAAAATGGGTCCAAAACCATACCTGGCGCTAGAGGGGTAAACACAACCAGTTACGCCTGTAAATCACCATGGTAGAAATGAAAAGAGTTACAACCTTGCTCAAAACTATTTGAACCTACCCGAAAAATTAAAAGGACAGAAGGAGTTGCAGTCGGGCTTACTGGGATCAGATGTAACAGGGTTTGCTGTGCCAGCAAAGTCACAAGAGCCTTGAGCTTGGCCCTTCTTCTGAAAATAGCTGTTAACAGCGTAGTTGCAGTGAGCTTTAACAGTGTTGGGGTTGTAGCATCCCCCATTTGAATGGATGGGGTTACAGTCAGCCCCAGCTCCACAGGCGTAGTCCAGTGTCTTCTGCCAGACTGCGTCACCTAATCCCTCTTTGCAAACACACCAATTGGCACCTATACAATTCCAAAGAAAATAAGCGAATAAAAAGTAAAAGAGTACAAATAAAAAAAGGGGAGAAACTTGCACATCTAAAGAGAGAGGAAGAAAGGGAGAGTGTGTATATAAGGTAGGAAGATCAAAGATCAGATCTTTTTTATAAATAAAATAAAATAAAAATGGGAACATAAAACAAAGTAAGAATTTAAAACAAACAAGCAAGGATTAATTAAGGGCCTTGAGCAATTTCTTTCTTGATAGCTTCCACTACATGTAATGAACAGGTCTAAACAGAAAAACCATTTTAACATACAATGAAAGGGTGCACTGGCTTCAAATCTACAAAAGATAGACGCATTACAAGTAAGTAAAGATGTCATCTTTGAAAAGATTACATGATTTTAGAGGTTCCATTTAGAAATAAAGATGGAAAGCAAGAAAGAAGGCTGAAACAACCATGCCTTATAAGGAAAATATGGAAAATATTATATAGATGTGCGAATATGTTTCAGCTAAGCAAGGTCTTACTCGACTGGCCAGCCATGGCTAAGAGAAGCAGTGCTGCAAAAGCAAAAACAGCCATGATTGAAGAGAGAGTAGTGTGTGTTTGAAGTTAAACAATGGTGCTCAAAGCAAGCTAGCTCCTGCTGCAGCCTGATACAGAGAGAGAGAGAGAGAGAGAGAGAGAGAGAGGAGAAGTGGTATGTTGGGGATGTATGTGTGTGAGAAAAGAAAGATGGGTAATATCTAGAAGAAAATTAAAAAAAATTGAAAAGAAAAAGAAAAAAATTGTGAGGGAGATATAGAGACAGTGATGTTGACGGTGCGGTGATAGTGGCCCTGTGTATGTGGTGTCGGCTTGAGGGTGCTTTTCTCTTTTTATGTGTCTTGCTATGTGTACCATTTTTATGCACTGTTTATTTCTTGGGAGCTTTGCTTCTTTCACCTCATTCAAAATTAAAACTAGTTCCATTTCAGTTCATGGGAAGTAGCATAAGCTAACAACAGAGCCTGCGTTCTGGTCTTGATAATCAGTTGCTCATATGCCAAGCCATAGCTAACTGCACCACGCTACAACTGGGAATTTGAGGGGAACAAAAAATAGGTACTTTATTAAACTACATTAAAGACAAATTTGGTTGGCCATGGATACGATTCAAGAGACAAACTTTGACACAATTTTGCCTGGTAAAGCATGGGTTACTTTATATGCTTATATATATTCTTAAAAATAAAACAGCAATGCTTAAAATAATTTCCTTTTTATTATATAAATCCTAAACCCTAAACCTGCAGTGAAGACATTTCCCGTCGAATTTTGATTTGTCCCGACAATTTGTAGGATTTTTTTTTTTTTGGTTACAAAAAAGGTGGCAGGAGTGTCACCTTTCCGAGCCGGGCAATGGTTAAGAGAAAGCTCTCCTCAAGAGGTTCGTTCATGCGAAGGATCGAACTCGAGACCTCATTGAGAAGCCCAATTACATTCACCCAACATGTGTGACATAGCCCATTCAATTTTCCACTAGACCAAACCCACTTGGGTTTGTAGGAAATTTTTTTGAATTCAAGTAAGGGGCCCTCATTCAAAGACCCCAACGCTTTTTACAGCTGAGATGAAAGTTAACATGTGATATTTTTCCATTATTATTGTATTTATATGTAACTTGACCTGTGTGAAAGCATTTTTTATTATTACATGACTCATTTAGGAGTGATTATTGATATGTGAATAATCACTTATTCATATAATCATTTTATTGCTCGTTTGAGAGTGATTCATGAGAGCCCAATAATCACTTTTATGGATAATCACATCTCCAAATAATCACTTCCCGAATTTTTTTAAAAATCACTTATTACCCTAAATAAACAATGTCAAACAGGTACTAAGTACATTTATGGAGAAACACACAAAATCACTTAAAATCACTAAACGTTATTTTTTGGAGAAGAACGTGGGAAATGCTTCTTCCCATAATGCAAAATCACTCCCAGGTGATTTTATGGAGTGCTTCCCCTAGAATTACTTATTCTTTTGTGCTGAAACCCTATAATCACTTGAAATCACTACTGATTATGGCCTATCTAAAATCACTCTCAAATAAGTTCATAATTTTATTTTATGTTGGTTCATAAAAATGATCCCATAATCTAACCCCAATGACATGCTCCTCTAATTCTTTTTTTTTCCTCACAATTTCCTTATCAATATAAAATGTACCTATTTCTCATAAATATCCTAAAGTAATACTATTATATTGTTTATGTCTTATTGTTCCTCTAAAACTAGTGTATACCTTATTTACTAATCAGCGGTGCTCGGTTCTGCCCCGTCCGTTTGACAACTAGTGTACGTAAAATAAAATTAAAACTACATGATTTAATGGGAAATTAGGGATTTTTATTTTTTACTATATAGATAAATCACTGTCGTCGTGGGAAATTTGGATTAGAGATAGAAAGGAGAACAAAATCAATCGGAGCCAGATCCGCGGCCAAGTAAAAGCCCCGAGGAGCTCCGAGCACAACGAGCACGCAGAGATGGGGGAGGAGAAGAGGCATCAGATGATGCAGAACCTGTTCGGCGATCAATCCGAAGAAGAAGAAGAGGTTGATTCCGAGCACGAGTCCAATCCCCAGCCCAATTACCCTTCTGTATGATCCCCCGATTTTCTTTTTCGTTTTCAATTCAGATAACAATTGCATATTTGTAAATTTTTAGGTTTCAATTTTCAACTTTAGCTGTTCATCTTCAACTTTGAAGCGATGCTGTGCTTTTGTTAATGGTGGTAGATGCTTTGGTTAGAAGAATGTGTCTTGAGGATTTGATTACGGTTCTTTTTAGGGTTGGGGGTTTATATATATGTGTTTTTATTTTTTATTTTCCTGAAGAAGAAGAATGAAAGATAAGAGGTTGATTGTGTTGAAGAGCAGAAGCACTTTTGTTTAACAATGATTGACGCAAATATCTAATGCATTTAAGCTGAAATTGCACAAGCACAAGTTATTAGTCTTATCATATTACTTTTCTGTCAATGGATAGTGGGAACATAAATAACGTGCGAGAAGCTCAACATGCATTGGTGTTGAAGGGATCATGAGCATTTTGATTTTCTTAAAGTCATCACTGGTCATGACTCATGAAATAATATGCATCTTTTTTTAACATGTTCAGTTTTAGAGATGAAAATGTGTGGAATGTATTTCTGGAGGAATCTTGTGATTGTAAGGAACTAAAGGAAGTCTCTGGCTCACTAAAGTAGTTGGGAAAATTTAAGGATTGTGTTTGGCTATTAGTAATATGAGTTGAATCTGATATGATGTAGTGATTATAAGTTATTAGGTCGACATGTATTTAAGTCTGTAATTGTTTTAATGTATTGTCATTATGCTTATGCTGAAAGTTTGAAACAATCCTTTAGCACTTGTAACAACTATACCAGCATCAAGGTGCTTTGTGAAAACATCTTCGTGATGGTTTTGTTTTCAGGATGAAGGAGAGGGAGCACTGGAGCCTGAGGGTGAAGGTGAAGTAGAGGGCCAGGGGGAGGTAGAGGTAGAGAGTGATGCTGAGCAGCGTGATGTTAACCCTGATCCAGGAGAAAGTGAGGGCGAAAGAGAACAAAGTTCCCAAGAAGTAGAAATTGGTGATCAAAGAGAAGAAAGTGATGGAAAATATACGGACACTGATGAAAAAGAAGAGTTGACAAGCAGGAGACGAAATGTGATTGAAAGTGGGTCTGAGAGGTCTGAGGAAAACCATTACCCTGACAATGAAGATGACGAGGTTAATCAGGCTAGAAGTCCGAGGTAACTCTCTCTCTCTCTCTCACACATACAAATATACATGTGTGCTCAGTGAATTTTAAAGAGCATATCTGAAGCAACATTTTTTCCTTCTCGTTTATCTTAGTGGATCTTCATGGCAATGCGCTGGCATCAAGCACTGTGCATATTTTTGTTTCCAGAGAAACAAAAAAAACTTACTGTATTTTGACTAGGGGGAAACTTGATTTTAAACTTTAGATCCCCTGACGAGGAGAAGGACCATACTCACATCGCACACTCTGCTGTTCGTAATGTATTTGGTGACTCTGATGAAGAAGAACCAACAGATTACGCTGTTCAAAATGACATTGAGCATGAACCAAATGTGAGTACCAATTTGAAAAACAGTATTCTTAAATCTTTCGTTTGTTGAGGCTGTTGAAGAGTCATAAAATATAAAATGATTTATACGTGTGTTCCTGCCTTAGAGATCCCCATTGGAAGAGGAAGGGAGCTATGGAAAGAGTCCAAGACTAGAGGATGTAGTGGCTGATGAAGATGCTAGATATGATTCAGAAGAGGACAATATTGAGGCTAAACCTAGAGAGAAACCAGTTGGCCCCCCATTGGAACTAGAGATTCCACTGCGTCCACCTCCTGCTCATCCAGAAAGGGTTTGAATCCTTATTCTACATGGGGGAATCACTTTTAAATATTAAATCTTTTGCTTTGTGCATGAGCATCTAAGACCACATTAGATGGATGCAATCTATTTTTTGTAAAAGTGCATTTAAGTTAAAGATGCTAAATTGGTTATTATTTATGCTCTATCGTTTTCCATTCCTTCATCTTCTTTATTTCACTTAGGCACTTTTTGGGATACTTCGGAATTACTTGACTGCTATTGTTTATACTCACTATTGGATTATGAAATAAGAAAAGTCATAACTTTTTCAATTTTTTTGACTTGGTGGAACATTTTTATATTCGAATGTTATCCTTATGCAGATGAACATGATCAAAGTTTCAAATATTATGGGCATTGACCCCAAACCGTTTGATCCAAAGACATATGTGGAGGAGGATACATTTGTGACAGATGAATCAGGATCTAAGAAGCGTATACGTTTGGAGAACAATATTGTGCGATGGAGGAGAGTTAGAAATCCAGATGGCACAACATCGGTAAGTAATTATGTTTGTTCTATTCTGTTATGCATGCAAATTGGTGCCTTTTTTTTTCAGATTAGGAAAACTTTGTGTATGTTTGTGTGTATGAACCTTAACATTTCGATTTATCCTATATGTTGTTGGGTTTTTCAAACTCTCTCTGTTCATTTTGAAAGCCAATATAAGTTCAACTTCACCATAATACCCATTTTGTGCTGCACTGTTTACAAGTTTGTTTTCATACATCATGCACTCAGTAGTGTTTAACCTATTGTTTCCTATGATTTGTAGTGTGAAAGCAATGCACGATTTGTGAGATGGTCTGATGGCAGTTTGCAGTTGTTAATTGGGAATGAAGTTCTAGATATATCCGTGCAAGAAGCACAGCATGATCAAGCACACCTATATCTCAGGCACGAAAAGGTAAAATTCCTAAATCTGTTGGGTGTGTGCGTGTGTGTATGTCATTCATGAATATATGCATGGCATACTCTGTTTGCAACATAAATCCAGAAAAGATTCCAAAAATGTTTGAAGATATTTCTGAACTGCCAACTTAGAAATTGCTCATATTATGTTCTAGAAAAACTTGGTATCCAAGATAATTTGTTCCTAATTACCTGTGCTTTGTACTTGCAGGGAATTCTCCAATCACAAGGAAGGGTTCTGAAGAAGATGAGGTTTATGCCATCGTCCTTATCATCAAATTCACATCGACTGTTAACTGCCCTGGTTGATTCTCGACATAAAAAAGTGTACAAGGTTAAGAATTGTGTTACTGACATCGATCCTGAGAGAGAAAAGGAGGAGAAAGAAAGGGTAATTTGTTTCATATTGTAGTTGTTTCTGTTTTGTATGTTGTGTCACGGAACATCTAGATTGATTTTTTTCGTTTGGTTTGTAGGCTGAAAGTCAAACAATCAGAAATAATTTACTTCTTAATCGGAAGAGGGAGAAGGTCAGTCGAAAGTATACACCGACTGTGGACAGGAGGCGCCAACTTTCACCTGGTTTCTTGGAAGATGCTCTTGATGAGGTATGTTATTGGTATAGGGGTTGGGGGTGGGGGTGGAGAGTGGACAGGATGGGAATTCCTTTGTGTTTTCGTCAATTCAAGGTTTTGTGTTCTTTTGCAGTACACTCAAATGATTAGATTGGTAGTTTTTCAGTTTATGCCATTTGAAGATTCTCATTTTTTTCATTCTTTTTGTGGATGTGGAAGGCCCATTAATAATTCTCTAGTACATAACTGGAATTTTTTGTTTATTTACCTATCTATTCAGACCCAAGTTAGGTCTCTTAGTTGATCATTTTGGTGTTCAGGATGATGAACCAGATTATTATGAGTCTCGTCATTCTCGCCGCCATATAGAGGAGGATTTAGAAATGGAAGCTCGAGCAGAGAAACGCATTTTGAATGCTAAGAAGGTCGTATAACTTGATCTTTACAATTTTGCCTTATAGTATATCGTTTCTGCTAAACTTGTTGACTCTTGGAATGTTACTCACAGGGAACTAAAGACATCCCTCGCAAGTCATCCTTGCCAACTGCCAAATCATCTCGGCGTTCAATGGATTTCTCCGATAGTGAGAGAGGCGAGTCTGAGTATGAAACTGATGGGGAAGAAGATGAGATATCTCCTCCACGTAAGAGGGCTGAGGATCCAGAGCCAGAATATGAAGATGAGGAGGAAGAAGAAGAAGAAGAAGAACACGAAGAAGCCGAAGTTAATGAAGCATCCGATGAGGAGGAGGCTGAGGTATGTCCCTCTTCTTTTGAGTAGAAATGTTTTTGTATTATAATTTTCAGCATGTGGATCTGTTATATTGTTACCATAAAAATAGACTTGGAAAGTGTTGCATCACGAAGATATAAAATAGGAAGTATATGGCTCCATAATTCTTTCTTCTGAGTTGGCTTGAGAACATTTACGATCAATTAACCATTCAGTTTTCTATTGAACCTACTTGCTTGTAATTCTTCAAACGTAGGGCGATTTTACTTATGTCAAGAATTAGTACGCTTAGTATGTTCTAGTACGCTTATTATGATTTAATATTTATTATTTCTTGGATATACTTGTAGGAACCTAAGCCAAAGGCTAGGGAGTCTGGACAGAGTCACAAGCGCAAGGAAATCGAGTCAGATGAAGACTCTCCTCCTAGGAAGGCTGCACCACATCGCAGAATGGCAGTTGTTTATGATAGTGATGAGGACTAAAATCTTCATTTGGATTTTTGCATGTGAGTACTTCAGACTATAAGGTACTTGGTTGTTTTTTGTTCTTTTCTTTTGGGGTCATAATAGATTTGTTAAAGTCAGTTCTTTTTTGTCCAACGTTGAGAAAGATGTCATGGATTTTGAGTTTTGCTCTTGAATTTCTATCATTATTTTGCAGAAAGCTTGGCAGCGCTCATCCTGGGGATTGACCGGAGACAAGATCAAATGCCATGGGTTCAAATGATAGATATGAACCGTTCGTTGCAACTGTCTTTGCATCCAAACTGCCATGGGGTTCATATCTATTTTTCTTCAAATTTTGGCTTTGGTGTTAGAACTCTGTTATCTGTCTTTGTGTATATATATACCAACAAGTAGTTTGTTGATTGTTATATTGGGAAATTGATACTGAAACTCGGGAGATCTGTTATACAGTTTTTGCCCCTTGAAATCTACAATCTTATTGATAGCAAATTAACCCACAAGTTTGATTTCTAAGTTGAAATATTTCTTCTGATTACGTACTTTGAATTTGTTTGGTTGATGAGAAGCTATACAATTCCATTTGGGCTGAAAAAATAAATAATTTTTGTAGGGTTTTCAATTTCTATTTTAATTTTAGTCTTCGAATTGAAAGCCTAACACAAAACAACTAAAGAAACAAATCTTTCATCTTCTCTTATCCTATCCGCCCGTTGGACCTAATAATTTCTGGCATGGTCACGTGTTAGGTCACAGGACTCAATAATTTATCGCATTAAGAACAATACGGGAAGATTATGAGTAATAAGATGAAAAGATTAAAATCTAATTTCTTATTTATTTATTTTAAAAATTAAATAAATATTCAAGTATAATTACTTTTTCAAAGTTGAAATAATGAAAATTGAATAGAGTTTTTGAGTTTTTAATTAGCAACAAATTTCTTTTGGGTTTTTGATATGATAGGTGATTGGAACGGGCGGAAGCTACTGGATAGATAGGCGGTGCGTTTCGAAGCAAAAGGCTTTAATAGCATTGCGATTTTTTTATGAACGAAGATTCTGGAAATTACGAAAAGGCCATGAAAGCTTCCCGCTTCGTCTAGTACATTCTGGGTGCTGTCGTGTCGGCCAGATGCGTCTCATCTCCCCTCTCCTTAAAACTCACTCTCCCGCACTCCCAAGCTCCATTCAGACAAGAACACAGAATCGGCTCTGTTTTTGCTAAACCGAAACAAAAGAAAGCAAAGCAATCAAGCACATAGAAGATCAAAGTTGCCAAACGCCATTCCACAATACCCACCATTGTCATAGAAAGTCGCAGCTTCAGCTTCCATCTTACAAGCACAAGGTATGTGGTGCAAGACTCTTCCTTTTCTCGTTTCTCTCTCTCTTTTAATCCATGAATTTTAGACTTTCTTTCAGTTCGGTTCTCGTTTTTGCGTTGAACCATTTAATTTAATATGCTTGTAGAGCAAAGCCTCTGTCTTTTTTCGAATTTTAGCGAAATAAGTTGTTGATCTATGATTGTGTTTAGGTTTTTAATTTTAGCCTTGCTATATTGTTAGGTTGAAATTATTGTGGTTTAGCCTAACAATGCATTATGCATGCATCCTTGACTAAATTTTCAGAAACCCAGAAAAAAGCTTTAATTTTTTAATTTTTTAATTTTTTTTATTTGGCTTGCGAAAGACATTGTTTTATGTATTGAAGAAAACAATTTTAATGATTCATGAATTTCGTGCCATGCATGTTGTTTAGGATAAAGCGTTGTGCAGCTTTTGATCCTGACTTTTCTTTTTATGAAACTTTTGATCCTGGTTTTGCATATGCATTAATGTTGTTTTTTTGTTTTGTTTGGTAGTGTTTCTTGCGTATCAATTAACTGGTGAAGGAAATGAACCCTGACAAGTTCACCCGCAAGACCAATGAGTCTCTTTCCGGGGCTCATGAGCTGGCTACGGATGCTGGCCATGCGCAATTCACTCCACTCCACCTTGCGTCCAAGTTGATTTCTGACCCAGATGGCATTTTCAAGCAAGCAATTGCCAACGCTAGTGGCAATGCAGAGGCTCCACGGGCCGTGGAGAGAGTGTTCAATCAGGCGCTCAAGAAGCTTCCATCTCAGTCCCCTTCCCCGGAAGAAATCCCAGCCAGCACGACTCTCATCAAAGTGATTCGAAGAGCTCAGGCGGCGCAGAAGGCAAAAGGGGACACTCACTTGGCTGTTGATCAGTTGATTATTGGGCTTCTTGAGGATTCCCAGATTGGGGATTTGTTGAAAGAAGCTGGCATTGCCCCGGCCAGAGTGAAATCGGAAGTCGAAAAGCTTCGTGGGGAGGGGAAGAAGGTGGACAATGCCCATGGGGACACCACTTTTCAGGCATTGAAGACTTATGGACGAGATCTTGTTGAGGAGGCCGAGAAGCTTGACCCGGTTATTGGCCGAGATGAGGAGATAAGGAGGGTGGTTCGGATTCTCTCAAGGAGGACTAAGAACAACCCAGTTCTAATTGGAGAGCCAGGAGTTGGAAAAACTGCTGTGGTTGAAGGCTTGGCTCAGAGGATACTGAGAGGAGACGTTCCTAGTAATCTAGCGGATGTGAGGCTCATAGCATTGGACATGGGTGCTTTGGTGGCGGGGGCAAAGTATAGAGGAGAGTTTGAGGAGAGGTTGAAGGCTGTTTTGAAGGAAGTGGAAGAGGCTGAGGGGAAGGTGATTCTGTTCATTGATGAAATTCACCTTGTTCTTGGTGCTGGTAGAACAGAGGGGTCGATGGATGCGGCCAACCTCTTAAAGCCAATGCTTGCTAGAGGTCAGCTCAGGTGCATTGGTGCAACAACTCTTGAGGAGTACAGAAAATATGTGGAGAAGGATGCTGCATTTGAGAGAAGGTTCCAACAGGTTTATGTGGCTGAGCCTAGCGTTCCAGACACAATTAGTATCCTTCGAGGGTTAAAAGAGAGATATGAAGGTCACCATGGTGTGCGAATTCTGGACAGAGCTCTGGTTGTTGCTGCACAGCTTTCAAGTCGATACATCACCGGTATGGACTCAATTAGCTAATGGATGTATAGTTTCTTGTTTTATATTTATATAAACTGAAGCTTTGGCTGTGTTGCTTAAATTTTCTTGGCATTGAATTTCTCTTTTCTTTTTATGTATAGGGCGCCAACTCCCTGACAAGGCAATTGATCTAGTTGACGAAGCCTGTGCAAATGTGAGAGTCCAGCTTGATAGTCAACCTGAAGAAATTGATAACCTCGAAAGAAAGAGAATGCAGCTGGAAGTTGAGCTTCATGCACTTGAGAAAGAAAAGGACAAGGCTAGCAAAGCTCGTCTGGTTGAAGTGAGTGTTAGCTCTCCAATCTATTATTAGAGAATGTTTGTCTTCTCCTAAGTTGCAGATTCTGTTTTTAGCGAAGTTGTTCTTGTTCTTCTGTTGGCTCTAACATTTGATTCACAGGTGCGAAAAGAGCTTGATGACTTGAGAGACAAGCTTCAGCCCCTGATGATGAAGTATAGAAAGGAGAAGGAAAGGATTGACGAGCTTCGAAGGCTTAAGCAAAAGCGCGAAGAGCTCTTAATCGCTTTAGCAGAGGCTGAAAGAAGGTATGATTTAGCCAGGGTTGCTGACTTGCGGTATGGGGCTATTCAGGATGTGGAATCTTCTATTGCAAAACTTGAAGGTAGTACCGATGAAAATCTGATACTGACAGAGACGGTTGGACCGGACCAAATTGCAGAGGTTGTAAGTCGCTGGACAGGCATACCTGTCACAAGGCTTGGCCAGAATGAGAAAGATAGGTTAATTGGGCTTGCTGAGAGGTTGCATAGGAGAGTAGTGGGGCAAAACCAGGCAGTTGATGCTGTTGCAGAGGCTGTTTTGAGGTCAAGAGCTGGCCTAGGAAGACCCCAACAGCCAACTGGTTCATTCCTTTTCTTGGGTCCAACTGGGGTCGGTAAAACTGAGCTTGCAAAGGCTCTTGCTGAGCAACTCTTTGATGATGAAAATCTGATTGTGAGAATTGACATGTCTGAGTACATGGAGCAGCACTCTGTTTCACGCTTAATTGGTGCTCCACCTGGGTAAGTGCATTTGCAGTTTTTCTTCATACATATGTTTCCTGAATTTAGCATTATAAAATCTGACTCATTCACATTTTACAGGTATGTTGGTCATGAGGAAGGTGGGCAACTCACAGAGGCCGTGAGGCGGAGGCCTTACAGTGTCTTATTGTTTGATGAAGTGGAGAAAGCACACACAGCTGTTTTCAATACTCTCTTGCAAGTGTTGGATGACGGAAGGTTAACTGATGGCCAAGGTCGTACTGTCGACTTCAGGAATACGGTGATTATTATGACTTCAAACCTGGGAGCAGAGCATCTCTTATCTGGTTTAATGGGCAACTGTACAATGCAAGATGCTCGTGATCGAGTTATGCAAGAGGTATCTTCAGTGATCCCTAACGGTGATTTGGCATTCTTATAGAATTGCTTGTTTGGTACGGTACTTAACTTGCGTTTTGGTACTTGGACAGGTGAAAAGGCACTTTAGGCCTGAGTTGCTGAATCGGCTTGATGAGATTGTTGTGTTCGATCCTCTTTCACGTGACCAACTGAGGAAGGTTGCTAGGTTGCAAATGAAGGATGTTGCAGTCAGACTGGCTGAGAGGGGAATTGCTTTGGCAGTGACTGATGCAGCATTGGATTATATTCTGGATGAGAGTTATGATCCAGTGAGTATCTCTGCACCGAATTGTATTTTGCAAATCCAAATTTATGGACTGCTCTACTTCTGCATGAAATACTAAACTATTATTTCTTTCTTCCAATTTCCAGGTTTATGGTGCTAGACCAATCAGGAGATGGCTTGAGAAGAGGGTGGTGACAGAGTTGTCAAGAATGCTGGTGAGAGAAGAGATTGATGAGAACTCAACTGTGTATATAGATGCAGGGCCAACAGGAAGCGGGTTGGTGTATCGGGTTGAGAAGAATGGAGGGCTTGTTAATGCTGTCACGGGCCAAAAGTCAGATGTATTGATCCAACTTCCCAACGGGCCAAGGTCTGATGCTGATCATGCAGTTAAGAGGATAAAGATTCAGGAAATGGATGAGGATCATGACATGGATGAGTAGACTTCTTTTTGTCTTTTAACTTTTGACAAAAGGGTTGTAGGGAAAGTGTTATATTTGTGTTCTGCGGTGAGTTTGTGAGAGTTGCTTTTGGACCTAATCAGCTATACTTAATGCTATGGTCCCAGGTGTTTGAATAGTGTTTAACCACTTGTTCCCTTGTAATGGGTTGTTTTATATAATCAAAAGTTTGTGTTTTCTTTTGTTTAATTTATCTTCAAGGATTATTCATATCTGTCTCAAAGACATGCTACTTTTACACTTCCATGAAATATGACAAGTCAAACAGATGGCTCTGTCGTTTAAGGTCTCCAGCCCCACAGCTTCATTCAGAAGAGTCAAAACGACTCGACTCTGTTTCGGTTTTTGCACAAAGAAGAAAAGAAAGAAACAGAGAGAAATCAAAATCAAAATCGCCAAACGCAATTGTTTTTAGAGATGTCTCTGTTTCAGTTTGTGTTAGCTCCTGTGTTTCTTTGTTTCTTTCTCTTCTAATTTCGGGGTTGAAGACTCTGAATCCATCATCCATGGCTTTTAGGGGGTAAAATTATTTTATCTTGTCCGTTTTTTTCAATTTGTAATAAGAGAATTCAAGCAGTTGTGAAATTTGGAACATCAGAAACATGACTTTTTTTAATGTTGGTTTTTATATCCTTATGTATAGTTGAATTGAAGCTTTAATCAGAATGCGTAATGAGGAGGAGATAATAAAGGAGGGTAGTTGAATTGAGATTCTCTCAAAGAGAAGTAAGAAGAACCCAATTCTAAATGGAGAACTGCTGTGTAGTTAAAGACTTAGCTCAGAAGATGCATGCCCCCTATGATGGGATGGGGGGCTCAGAGAGTCATAGGCATTGGATATGGGGGGAGTTTGATGTTTGACAAAATGTCTGAACAAGTGAGTAGTTAGCTAGCTCCTGTGCTACACAGTAACGCGGGACGTGGGACGTGGGACGTGGGACGTGGGTGATCGTAAACAGGCTGATACATTTGATTTGATTTCGGGGGTTACTTGCATTGTATTCAAGTTAAATTCAAAGGTTACGTGACGTATACATAAAGAGACAGAGTTAAGTTGTTACAGTAATGTTAAGAGATACTTAGTCATATACTCAATCGTCGGTGATTGTAAACAAGTTAATACATTTGATTTGATTTTGGGGGGTTAGTTGCATTGCATTGCATTCAAGTTAAATTCAAATATTTTTCAGTTAAACTAAAGTTAAAAAAAAAGGACCAGGAAAAAACGCAGACTCTTGTGATGCACACACTTTGGTTGATGTTAAATTTGTTTTTTTATGAAGAGAATTCTCAATTCCAGAATTTCCAAAACCCAATTGAATAAAGAGAAGTTCCAAATTAAACCCAATTAGGTAAGAATTATAAAATCCCTTTAGAAGCCATGAATGGCTCATCAGTTTCTCTTTTTTTAAACTCTGGTCCAAAATGACGTCGTTTTTGAGCTTTTTATTTTAAAAGGTCTCCACGTGCAGTAAGAACAGTGGCAATGATGTAATCATCCACCTCAAAACCCTCTGTTCGCATTTCATACATGAGCTTCATAACCTCCTGGCAAAGACCATTCTTTGCATAACCCACTATCATAGCCTTCCAAGAAACCAAATTCCGTTCTGGCATGCTGCCAAAAACTTGAAATGCCTCTGTTACATACCCACAAAAAAATTAGACATGGCAGGACTTTTATTTTGGGGATGAGTAAGTAAATGCATTGCTCCACCCCATCCTCCATCATTTCATTCAAGAGCAGCGCGCAGCAGCACAGCAGCGCAATTCACTTGCATTTCATCGAACATCTTCTGTGCATGAGCAGAGGTGCAACTTCAATTGGTTTTTGGAGTTTTGTTCTGCGACAGACACATAAAGAGCCATAATTAACTTGTTGCAACTTGCAGTAACGTTAAGAGATATTTATTCACATACCCAATCTTAGCACAAAAATATAAATAAACCTTACACCCTTTAATTTTAATAAACAAACCCAAAAGCACTCAAAAAATAACAACTAGCTTTATTTAATTTAATTTTGATTATTAAATTACTTTGATGCTCTATTGAGTGTTTTGAGCTTTTTTTTATGAGCTTTTGGGGTTGGTCTTGTTTTAAGAAATATATGACATTTTTGTAATTTATAAGAAGTTAAAAGTCTCTTTGTTATGTTTGTAATCCGGCAACTTCATGCTTCTTCTTTTTAATTTTCTATTTTCTTATTGGCTTTTTAAAGCAAATGTCAAACTATTATTTTATACGGAAATACCACTATGACTATATTAAATGTATTTTTCCCTCTATGAGTTCAATTCAATATGGACAAATCCAAGGTATGATTCACAAATCTAAATTAAAAAGCCAAATTCTTTGTTTGTAATTTGGAAGAAGTAGGGCCTTGTGAATTTCCGTGCACAATCAAAATTTCAAGCTACCAATTCCAATTGCTATACACGTGTCAACTCAACTTCCCCAATGAATTATGTGCATGTGTATATTTTTTTCATCAGTTTTTGGTTCAGACCAAGATTTGAACACATAAAGTCGATGGAGTCTAGCTATATGTATAATATTGGATCCTTTAATTACCTACAAATCAAAGTGAACGTCAGTATTTGAATACCTAGAAAGAAGAGTGTCGTATATAGGAATCGCTATCTCATTCTCACCTAATTAATATAAAGTAAGTGAATACATGACGTGAACGTGAAAACATTGAAGGTAAGCAAAGGATAGGACCTTTGGGAGAGAAACTGTTGGTATTTTCGACCAATAACATAATAATACGTCTTGACCTTTAAGAGTATTTCCGACTGATATGTCAAAAGTGCCATATAGACATTTAACGACTAGAAATAATATCTCACATTACTCCAATTGAATTGTCAAAGCTGATGTAGAATGAGAGCTGGAAATTCAGCCGTTATTTTTGACATTCCAAAAACAATATGTTAAATGAATATTTTATTATTTTTTAAAGACTTATAAATGTTGCATTCATTTATTATTTTCATATTTATTTTGAATAATTTGACTGTTAATAATTGAACTTTTGTAAAGATTCCATGAACTTATATGGGTTGGAGATGAAGCCACTTGCCTTCATCTCAATCCGACTTTAAGTCACGGATTATTGATACGGAACTTAGTGTGCATAGATACGGGTTTATTGACATTGTGTAGCCACCTCACCTCTCTTAAATTCGTAAGGCCAAAATTGTTCGCGTATGCAGGAAGAATATCAAAAATTGTTCACACTAAATAGATTCGGGTTGAAATATGTAATTTGTATGTAAACCAGCTAATACAACTATCATATCATTGTAACTTCTTAGGTAGGTAGCTAGCTACCTAGCTATCATTATCATATGTACAAATTACAATTAATTCACTTAATATCAATTGATGACTTAATTTACCATTTTGTCCCCCTCAGAAAGAGATAAATGATGCTGATCATGACATGGATGAGTAAACTTCTTTTTGTCTTTTGGACCTAATCAACTCTACTTAACTATGGTCCCAAGGGTTCGAATAGTGTTTAACCACTTGTTCCCTTATAATTCAGAAGAGTCAAAACGACTCGACTCTGTTTCGAAGAAAAGAAAGAAACAGAGAGAAATCAAAATCAAAATAGCCAAACGCAATTGTTTTTAGAGATGTCTCTCTTTCAGTTTGTGTTAGCTCCTGTGTTTCCTTGTTTCTTTCTCTTCTAATTTCAGGGTTGAAGACTCTGAATCCATCATCCATGGCTTTTAGGGGGTGAAATTATTTTACCTTGTCAGTTTTTTTCAATTTGTAATAAGAGAATTCAAGCAGTTGTGAAATTTGGAACATCAGAAACATGACTTTTTTTAATGTTGGCTTTAATCAGAATGCGTAATGAGGAGGAGATAATAAAGGAGGGTAGTTGAGTTGAGACTCTCTCGAAGAGAAGAAGTAAGAAAAACCCAATTCTAAATGGAGAACTGCTGTGTAGTTGAAGACTCAGCTCAGAAGATGCATGCCCCCTATGATGGGATGGGAGGCTCAGAGAGTCATAGGCATTGGATATGGGGGGAGTTTGATGTTTGAGAATATGTTGAAGGCCGTTTTGAAAGATGTGGAAGAGGCTGATTCTATTCAGCTTGTCCTAGGTGCTGGTAGAATACAAGAGAAGACAGAAGAGTCCATGTATATGAATGCATGCATGCAGCCAAGCCAAGAGAGCACCATCTCCAACCCACTATTATAATGTGCCACCATACCATTTAGAGCTCGGCTGGGATTATAGGTTTCTAATCAAGTTGATGTAGACAAGTTTAACGTGTAGGTTTTGCTTTCTCAGTTTTAATTAGGTAGCAAAATATCTGAACCAGTGAGTAGTTAGCTAGCTCTTCTAGGCTACAGGGACGTGGGTGATTGTAAACAAGCTGATACATTTGATTTGATTTCGGGGGGTTAGTTGCATTGCATTGCATTCGAGTTAAATTCAAAGGTTCCGTGACCGACACATAGAGAGACAAAGTTAACTTGTTGCAGTAACGTTAATGCTCCGTTTGAATGAAAGAATTGCAAATTACATATAATTCTAAAATGACGGAATTTAGATTTCCGTCATTTCAATTTCTGGCAATTGAAAATTTCACTGTTTGTATTTATATATGTCAAATTTTGTAAATGACAGAAATTCAAAATTTCAATGTTTGAATAGCTCATGTAAATTGTAAATGACAAAAATTAAATATTTCGATATCTTGGTCTTTCTTCTGCCGACACTATTACTGAAATGTGGGTTCCATCAAGTGCACCAAGACAATTTCAAACATGAAATATAAAACCGTATAAGTATGAAACTTAAGATAACTAGTTGAAAAATAAAATAAAAATCCTTTTTTTTTTCTTCTAGTTATATAAGTACCTCAAACCACTACCATTTGCTTCTTTCGGAACTCCCAACCTTGTGAATTTTACGTATTCTTCACTAATTCTCATCATTACATAAGACTCTGTTAAATTGCTGACTAATTCTTTCGATTGAATGGTAATAGTCAAAACCAATGACTATGTATTTCAAGTTTTGAGCAATTCTTTTCAAAAATATTGCTACAAATTCTTCAATTGAAATATTTCTTGTTCAAACCAACCCACCATTTTCTTCTAAAATTCTACATAATAACTTTTTTAATGCACTTTTGCTAATTCAGAAATTGATCAATACAATCAACTTCTTTTCCATTTTACATACGGTTCGAGTAAAATCACATTTCTTCATCCCAATCATGTTAAGACTCTTTAACATGAAAATTATCATAATACAATTTTATTATTGTAACCATAAAAGAGATCATTGTACAAACAATAACTGTGAAATGAATTTTGGCGTTGTTTTTCTTTTTTTTAATGAAAAATTTGGCATTGTTTTTTTTATGTAAGTTTTGGCACACTGGAACATATGAATTCCGTCACTATGGAAATTGTGAAATAACGCCTATTTTGGTGAAAATTAAACTCGAGAATTTAATGTCTCAATTTTCCACGATTTTTTCTACGCATCATTTAATAAATTCTGCACATCATTTTATATATAGAGTTTTTCAGTTAAAGAATCTCGTCGACATTGTATTTTTATAATCCGATATATATATATATCTGGAAGAAGTAGGGCCTTGAGAATTTCCGTGCACAATCAAAATTTCAAGCTACCAATTCCAATTGCTATACACGTGTCAACCCAACTTCCCTAATGAATTATGTGCATGCGTATATTCTTTTTCATCAGTTTTTGGTTCAGATCAAGATTTGAACACATAAAGTCGATGGAGGCTAGCTATATGTATAATATCGGATCCTTTAACTACCTACAAATCAAAGTGAACGTCAGTCTTTGAATACCTAGAAGGAAGAGTGTCATATATAGGAATCACGATCTCATTCTCACCTAATTAAATAATTAATATAAAGTAAGTGAATATATGACGTGAACATGAAAACGTTGAGAGGTAAGCAAAGGTGGAGAGAAATTGTTGTTATTTTCGATCAATAACATAATAATACGTCTTGACATTTAAGAGCATTTTCAATCGATATGTTAAAAATATCATATGAACATTTAATAGCTAGAAATAACATCTCATATTACTCCAATTGAATTATCAAAGCTGATATAGAATGAAGACCGTAGCTTCAGCAGTTATTTTTGACATTCCAAAAACAATACGTTAAATGAATATTTTATTATTTTTAAAATTCTTCTAACTGTCACTTTTCATTTATTATTTTATTATTTATTTTGAATGATTTGACTTTTGTAAAGAGTCGATGAACTTATATGGGTTAGAGATAGAGGAGGCAATTTCAGACACGACTCAAACCCACACGATAAAAAGCAGGTCAATTTGGGTCAACCCGCTTAATAAACGGGTGAGTTTTGGGTTAACCCGTTATAATATTGTCTAAACCGTTTATTAAATGGGTCGGTCGTGTGAATCCGTGTACACACGCTAAAAAATGAAGAGAAATGGAGACTTCAACACACATGCAAGGGGTTTCGAACCCCTACGACCCTCATTTCTCTCAAAAGTCTTATCCACCATGCTATAAATAACTTTGTGATTTTATGGTATGCCTTTTGATATTCATAATGCCTCTTTTTCTTTTGTGTTTTCCTTTCTTTTCCATCTCTCTTCTCCTTTTCTTTTCCTTCTTTCTTCTTTCTCCTTTACTATTCTCTCCTCTTTTTTTTCTTCTTTCTCCTTTCTATTCTCTCCTCTTTTTTTTCTTCTTTCTTTTCCTTCTCTTTAGTTTTTTCCCATCTCTCTTTTTTCTTTCTTTCTTTCCTTCAATCTTCTCTCCTCTCTCTATTTTTTTTCTTTCTTTCCTTCTCTCTTCTCTCCTATCTCTATCCTTTTTTTCCTTATATTTTCTCTACTTTTTTTTAAAAAAATTTAAATTTTTTCAGTTGTGAGTTTCGTAATATGCATATTATTATTTATGAACTCATTCTGAGACTAAACCATACGATAAAAAGACGAACTCGACACATTTATTAAATGGGTTGGATTCAAGTTGAGCATTCTTGACACGTTTATTATCCCAACACAACACGAACCCGCGCACAACTCATTGTCAGCCCTAGTTAGAGATGAAGCCACGTGCCTTCATCTCAATCTAACTTCAAGTCGCGCATTATTGATACGGAACTTAGTGTGCATAGATACGGGTTCATTGACATTGTGCAACCACCTCACCTCACCTCACTGTAAATTTTACAGCTTCATAAGAATTGCGACATACAAGAGCTTTTGGTTCTCTTTTCTTTGTGTAGTTTAAATTTCTAAGGCCATCATTGCACATTTTTCACGTATGTAAGAAGAATATCCAAAATTGTCCACACGAAATAGATTTCGGCTGAAATATGTAATTTGTATGTAAACCATATGTAATTTCTTAAGTAGGTAGCTGGCTACTCAAGCTATCATGATCATATATACAAATTACAATTAATTTACTTAATATTAATTGATTACTCAATTTACCATTTTGTCCCCTGAGAAAGAGATAAATGACAAGGAGGAGGAGGGGTTGAAAGACAATTCCATGCACTTCCCATCTTCCATCACATCATTCTCCGTAATTAACAAACCTTCAAATACGTATCTACCATTCATTGATATATTACTAACCCTTCCTCATCCCCCCAAAACCAAAACCTAAATAATAAAAACTAAAAATTAAAAACTCGACCTAACCCCCCCAACAGAGCAAACACGTTCCAACCTACTAAACGCATCCCAACCCCCACCTTTCTCCCTATCTATATATTATCTCCAACACATACGATCTTGCAAACTCGAACATAAAATGTTTATTCTCATATTCATCACCGTGGTCTTCGCCGCCTTCTTGTACCGTCTTCTGTTCTCCGGCAACCGCCACTTCCTCCCTCTCCCGCCAGGCCCAAAGCCGTGGCCTATTGTTGGGAACTTGCCTCATTTGGGGCCCGTCCCCCACCACTCCCTCGCAGCCTTGGCCCGCCAGTATGGGCCTCTCATGCACCTCCGCCTCGGCTTCGTTGACGTCGTCGTCGCCGCCTCCGCCTCAGTGGCATCCCAGTTCCTGAAGACCCACGACACCAACTTCTCCAGCCGGCCGCCCAACTCTGGCGCCAAGCATCTCGCTTATAACTACCACGATTTGGTGTTTGCGCCGTACGGTCCGCGCTGGCGGATGTTGCGGAAGATCAGCTCCGTCCATTTGTTCTCCGGCAAGGCTTTGGATGATCTTCGACATGTTCGCCAGGTCAGCAAATTTTGTCCTCATCGTATTCAATGGCTTGGTCTTGGTTTACGTTGATTTTCTGCTTCATGATTAATACATGTATTATTATTAATTGAGGCACTAACTTAATGTGCTAGCTCTTCCTTAACGGACGGGTCACTCTTCTAAGTTCTAACCCCAAAAAAATTACAATTTTTCTTATATTTGTGAGATTCAGTGGTATATTTATTTTTATTTTTTGTAAAAATGATCAGTAAATATGTTGCATGAGTTGAACTGACGGAAAAATTAATTGACAACAATAATTTTGTAACGCAGGAGGAGATAGCTGTCCTGGCGCATGGCTTAGCAGGTGCCGGGTCAAAGACAGTGAACTTGGCTCAGCTGCTAAATGTATGCACGGTCAACGCCCTAGGTCGGGTGATGGTGGGGAAGAGGTTGTTTGGTGACGGCAGCGGCAGCGGCGACGAGAAGGCGGACGAGTTCAAGGAGATGGTTGTGGAGATGATGGTGTTGGCAGGAGTGTTCAACATAGGTGACTTTATCCCCGCCCTCGAGTGGCTGGACTTGCAGGGCGTGGCGGCGAAGATGAAGAAGCTGCACAAGAGGTTTGATGCCTTCTTGACCGCCATTGTTGAAGAACACAAGAAGAGCAGCGGCGGGAAGCACGGGGACATGTTGACTACTTTGCTATCGCTCAAAGAGGATGCTGACGGTGAGGGGGCCAAGCTCACCGACACTGAGATTAAAGCTTTGCTTTTGGTACACACACACTCTCTCTCTCTCTCTCTCCCTCTTTCTCTAGCTGCCAGTTGCCTCCATTATTAATTATTGTCTTCTTGTGAGTCTCCAGACCGAAGCATGACCTCAGCTCAGCTAACGGGAAATAACAAATATATTATTGTTATTGTGGGTGAGGTGTGTGTGGGCCTTTTCCTGTCAAATGAAGGGGACAATGAATTAGACAGATATATTATTATTGTCATTGTGGGTGGGGGTTGTGCGGGCCTTTTAGTTGTCAAATGAAGCAGAGAATCGATTAGACAGAAATTATTAAACATAGACCTCCAGCAAGGCCCACCTAGTACATACCCTCACTTGTATTCAGTTAATTCAAATTCCTTACTATCATTTTAACCACCATCACCGATGCATGCCCCTAACCACCACGTTGGAGGAATTCTTTGTGCATCACTTCCGTTCTTTGTTGGATCGATTTTGGATTGATAATGTGTTACTAAGCGTTGTTATTGACATGTTATCAACAATGATAAACGTTTTCGAAATTGCATTGACGTTTGTCCTTCGATAAAGAATGAGTCTCCTCTCACTATTTCTTCAAGATTTAGGGATTTGTCCCTTATTTTATTTATGGCATGTTAATGTCTGCCTTTTTGCTTATGTAATTGACTTTTAATATAATGCATCCATACAGAATATGTTCACAGCCGGTACTGACACGTCATCAAGCACAGTGGAATGGGCTATAGCAGAACTCCTTCGCCACCCCAAGATTCTGGCCCAAGTCCAACAAGAACTTGACCAAGTTGTGGGCCGAGACCAGCTCGTAACTGAACTGGACATACCCAACTTGACCTACCTCCAAGCCGTGATCAAGGAAACCTTCCGGCTCCACCCATCCACCCCTCTCTCGTTGCCTCGCATGGCATCCGAAAGTTGCGAAATTAACGGCTTCCACATCCCAAAGGGCGCCACTCTCCTAGTCAATGTATGGGCCATATCGCGTGACCCAGAGCAATGGAAGGACCCACTTGTGTTCCGGCCCGAAAGGTTCCTACCGGGAGGGGAGAAGCCCCATGTGGATGTTAGGGGGAATGATTTTGAAGTGATCCCATTTGGTGCTGGGCGCAGAATATGTGCTGGGATGAGCCTGGGCTTGCGTATGGTCCATCTAATGGCTGCAACCCTGGTCCATGCATTTGACTGGACCTTGGCTGATGGGCTAACCCCAGAGAAATTGAACATGGACGAAGCATATGGGCTCACTTTACAACGAGCCGCACCTCTAATGGTGCACCCACGCACAAGGCTAGCCCCTCATGCATACAAAGCATCATCATCTTGATTCTTGAGATAGAATTTGAGGTTTTGATGCCAATTTTATGGTAAATTTGGTGCCTCCTAGCTGCTACTATTTCTGTTCCAAGTTTAGTTTGTATGTTCAGTTAACTAGAACAGTGGTTATATCTGAAACAAAAGTGGTTAGCTATCTGTCCTTTTAATGAAAAGGTGCTTGTAAGTTGTATCGAATTGAAACCCATCAAATATGCTCCTCGCTCGCATAAACTATTTTATTCAATTTATCCCAAAATCTCATACAATCTCATATATTAATGTGAATTGAAATCATTGTCTATATCTTCTTAATGAATTCCAGTAAATGTTGAAATAAAATTGAAGGGTATACTTTCGATCAAACATACTTAAGTGAATTCATTCATTTTTTTAAAAAAAAATTCCTTCACTTTTTATTTACTTACAAGTAAATAACAAGATTAGTCAGTTATGATTTATTTAATTTGTAAAGGGTGGTTCAAATAATATATTTTTAAATAGGCTCCATTTATGATTTTCTATCCTAAACTCTCAACTTAAAAGTTAAAATTATCGCCATCGTGATTTTAAATAGGCCACATTTAAATTGCTTGTGGTAGGCATTAACACATTTATGTCCACTGCATTGCTTGTGGTCAGAATAGTAATAGACATATCATATGCGATTCTCAATTGATTCCGTTTAATCAAGTTTTATTTATTTATTTATAGGCATAGAGAATATTCTCAATCTATAATCTCATGTCATTAACCTCTTATAGAACATCAAAATAATTATTCATTTCCTTATTATGACGACCTTCTATACTTGCACAATATGTTTTACATTAAAGTATTTTCATCAAATACCTTACAAAGGCATGTGTTATATAGTTGTACCCTATAGAGAGATTAAACGAAGCATTATCAAGGGAAAAAAAACCCAATCACGGTGGTTGCTTGGAACATTTTCTTTGACAATTAATATAATTCGAGAAAAAAGAAAAGATGGATAAGTTGTGATTATCCCAATCGAGAATGAAAAACAAAATACATAACTTTTACTAAACTTATCTATTTTGCATGTGACATTTTTTATTTTATTTTTAAGTACAAGTGATAGTTAGTTTAGAAAGGGGTATTTCTCACACACACAAAATTATGATGACGATTTGAACTTGAGACATCTAGTATGCAAGTCAATGCTCTTTTCCATTGGGCTAAACCACATTGGCTTGCATGTGGCATGCTTAATTACAATTATAAGGCATGTTTGGTATCGTACTTAAAAACCTGAACTTAGTAACGATGATTCTAGGTGTCAAATACTAATTCTAAGATCTAAAAATTGTAATCAACTAGATATATGTGTATATGTAGTTGCAATCTGCTGGAGGTATTGACACCCGACCCAACATCACGAAACGTATCATATCCCAAACTTCGGATCTCTCGTCCACGCTTAACCCCTAACTTATCCACCTACAATATCGCGCCCAGCTTCCTCAGGAAGGGGTATATCCTCACCGGAGTGCCATCAGGGTATGGGAAGCCAACTCATCCACATAGGCAGTGTCTTCTTAGTGATCATATTCATCCTAAAGATAAACACATAAATATAAAATTTGCGTCAAACATACGCAGTGAAAGCAAATGTGAAGTTGATGAATCAAATATACAAAGGAACGAACAAGCCATCTCTTCCTTTTCTTAGCAATCCATCTCATTATTTTTTAACACAAAACTAACCAAACTATACAACAAAGGGCAAGACAACCACACAAACCGATGACGACCCAAACAATATCACAATATTCATTATTCACATTAATACGTTGCATTACTCAAACAAAATATATTCAAATCAGCCATTATTTGTCCCCAGATTTTAAAATATAAGGCTCAATTTTATCACCTATCTTTAAAAATCGGATCTCCATCAGCGACTATTTATTCCTAACATGCTTTACTCACCAAGGTAGGTTAAATGAGCAAGAAACACATAACTAGAACCAAACTAGAGGGTTGGGGACGAAAACTGACACTAATTTTTCTCAATAAACTCATAAGCAGCTAATACTTTTTCTCTAATCTCTCTAAGAATAGCAACTTAATCTCTCTAATTATATAATTTTCAATTTTTTGTTATTTAAAATTTGTTTTACGTTATATATATATTATATATATTTGTATATATTAGTTGGGATGAGCCTGGGCTTGCGTATGGTCCATCTAATGGCTGCAACCCTGGTCCATGCATTTGACTGGACCTTGGCTGATGGGCTAACCCCAGATATAAATTGAACATGGACGATGCATATGGGCTCACCCTACATCTTGATTCTTGAGAGAGAATTTGAGGTTTTGATGCCAATTTTATGGTAAATTTGGTGCCTTCTAGCTCCTACTATTTCTGTTCCAAGTTTAGTTTGCACGTTCAGTCAACTAGAATAGTGGTTCTATCTGAATATCCTATCAACAAAAGTGGTTAGCTATCCATCCTTTTAATGAAAAGGTGCTTGTAAGTTGTATCGAATTGAAATTCATCACGCTCGCATCTACTATTTTACTCAATTTATCTCAAAATCTCATATAATCTCATATATTAATGTGAATTGAAATCATTGTCTATATCTTCTTAATGAATTCGAGTAAATGTTGAATTAAGATTGGAGGGCATACTTTTGATCAAATATACTTTAAGTGAATTCATTCATTTTTTAAAAAAAATTCCTTCACTTTTTATTTACTTACAAGTAAATAAAAAAAAGAAAGATTTTCTATCCTAAACTCTCCAACTTAAAATTATTGCCATCATGATTTTAAAATAGGCTCCATTTGCGTTGCTTGTGGTCAGAAGAGTAGACACCATTAACATTTTGTATAAATTAAACTGTCTCTGGTAGGGTAACTGCCATTTCGATTGCAAATAAGAAAGTGATCTCCATAGAAGGGCATCAAGTTCTGTCATGCTTGAGAGAGACCAAGGTTTTTTTTTTCTTTCTTTATTTTTATTTTTATATAGAGACGAAAGTTTTATAGACATCTCATATGCAATTCTCAATTTGATTCCATTTAATTAAGCTTTTTTTTTTTTTTTTTGTTTTATTTAGGACAGAAAATTAATATATATTCTCAATTTATAATCTCATGTCATTAACCTCTTATAGGACATCTAAATAATTTTTATTTCCTTATTTTGGCAAGTTTCTATATTTGCACAACATGTTTTTTACATTAACATATTTTCATCAAACACCTTACAAAGGCATGTGTTAGACAGTTGTACTCTATAGAGAGATTAAGTGAAGCACGATGAAGGGAAAAAAAGCCCAATCACGGTGGTCGTTTGAAACATTCTCTTGAATAATGAATATAATTCGAGAAAAAAGACAAGATAGACAAATTGTGATTATCCCAATTAAGAATGGAAAACTAATTTATTTTGCATGTGATTTTTTTTTTGAGAATTTCACTAAAACACCAAAAATAGTAGCTGAAATTATAAAAAAACCAACACCCAAAACACTTTATAAACACACCCAAAACTCATCATTACACACACTCAAAACTCATTTATAAACACATCAAAAAAATATACAATTATTGACTTTGGGGTTGATTTTGGGTGTGTTTCTATGTTTAAATAGTGTTTGGATTTTTTTATAAATACATGTCTAGGATTGGAGTTTATTTATAAATTTGTAATTTTTTTTTAGTGCAAACGATAATCTAAACTACATGGGAGGGTTATCTCTCTCTCTCTCTCTCTCTCACTCACACACACACACACACACACTCTAACACACATAACTATGATGCCGATTTGAACATGAGACCTCTGGTATGCAAGACAATACCCTTTTTCACTAGGCTAGACCCTATTAGCTTTCATGCGAAATGCTTAATTACAACTGAAAATGAAAAATGAAAAATGAAACAACTATAGGGCCTATTTGGTATCCTACTTAAAAACTTGAACTAAAAAACAATGATTATTTTTTTAAAATGTAAGTGTCAAATACTAATTCTATGATCAACTAGATATATGTAGTTGCAATCTGTTGGAGGTATTGCCAATAATAGTAACCTTAAGGTTAGATTTCATGCAGCCTGCCCCTATGAAGAACCCGAACCAACATCACGAAACGTACCATATCCCAAACCTTGGATCTTTCGTCCACGCTTAACTCTTAACATGTCCATCACAATATTGCACATAGCTTCCTTGGGAATGGGTATATCATTAACTAGAGTGTCCTTAAGTTAGAATTATATACTGTAGATGTCCTTAAACTTGTCCTCCAGTTGCAATTGGGTCCGTGAACTTTTTTTCGTGCCAATTACATCATTTAACTGGACAAATATTTGAAATTAGGTCATACCATCCAACTCTGTCAATTTGTCTGTCAAAATGAGGGGTAAAAGCATCCTTTCGAGTAGTCTCCTTCGAGATGAAAAATGAAAAATGAAACAACTATAGGGTCCGTTTGGTATCCTACTTAAAAACCTGAACTAAAAAACAATGATTATTTTTTAAAAACATAAGTGTCAAATACTAATTCTATGATCAACTAGATATATGTAGTTGCAATCTGTTGGAGGTACTGCCAATAGTAGTAACCTTAAGGTTAGATTTCATGCAGCCTGCCCTTGTGAAGAACCCGAACCAACATCACGAAACGTACCATATCCCAAACCTTGGATTCTCGTCCACGCTTAACTCTTAACATGTCCATCACAATATTGCACCTAGCTTCCTCGGGAATGGGTATATCCTTAACTGGAGTGCCCTTAAGTTAGAGTTATACTGTAGACGTCGTTGAACTTGGCCCCTAGTTGCAATTGGGTCCGTGAACTTTTTTTCGTGCCAATTACATCATTTAACTAGACAAATATTTGCAATTAGGTCATACCATCAAACTCTGTCAATTTGTTCAGTCAAAATAAGGGGTAAAAGCGTCCTTTCGAGTAGTCTCCTTCGAGTTTGAAGACTCTCCTCGCTTCATAACCCTTAGTATTAAAAATCCCTAAAATGAAGAAGAAGAAAGGGTCAAAGTAGTCGAATACATCTTGTGAGCTTGGCAGCACTAAAAGCGGCATCATTACAGCGACAAGCATTCCATAGTGAACGCGTCATAGGCGGGTCGAATACCCGTGACTTGTTGCCTCGGTATTTTTGGTGACCCACGGGAATTGAGTCACCGATCCGACGACGACACCATCCGGTGGCTCATTTCCCAGGTCCGACCCAAGCTCGTCTTCCTTCCATAACCCAACAACAGGACCCGTTGGCTTCCACTCAACCTAGTTTAGCAACCTAATTGTAGATAACCGGGTGTAGCAGAAGATGGGTTTGATCACAAGGCAGTGGCTCGTCTTCCGAGCGTCACCGTGAGGGCTACTGTGGTTATAGCATCCACTGTGTTTTTCGACACTCCAGCGACTCTGGATAGCCACTGTGCCTAACTCTCTCAAATGGGTTGCTGTTGTTTTCATATTTGGGGTCCTGTAGAGGTTTATGGGGTTTATGGGATGCTTAAGATCTTTGTTTTCTTTATATTCTTTGACTTGGTTAAGTGAGACCATGATTTGTGGGTCAAAATATGTTCTTTTTGTATTAAGAGTGGAAGATTAAAGGCCCACCACCCTCCTCATTCCTTAAGATTGTGGACCTGAGGTTTTATTATGTATTTTGGGACCGTGTCCTTTTAGGCCATTGCAAGTTCATAATATATTTTTTGATCCCCAAATATTTTAATTTCCCAACCATTTACAATTCTTCAGTTCTTCATTTTGGGGATTTCTAATACTTAGTGGTTATGAAGCGAAGGAGAGTATTCATACTCAAATGAGAGTCTTCAGGACTCGAAATGACGGCTTTTACCCCTAATTTTGACGGATAAATTGACAGAGTTGGATAACAGGACCTAATTGCAATTGTTTGTCCAGTTAAATGATGTAATTGGCACGAAAAAAAGTTCACGGACCCAATTGCAACTAGGGGCCAAGTTCAAGGACGTCTATAGTAGATAATCTCTTAAGTTAAATGAGCAAGAAACAGATAACTAAAACTAAACTAGAGGGTTGGGAAGGAAAATTGACACTAATTTTTCTCGCATTAATAAACCCATAAGCGTCTAATAAATTTTCTCTAATCACTTACAAGAAGAGCAACTTATTAATCTCTTTAATTTGTCTGAAAAACTCTCTCTTTGATCATAGTTGAGGGCAACCCCCAAATAGCCTATTTATATGCTTCGATAAAAGTGTTAAGATTTCAGAGGGACTGACCTTTAGCTCACCACTATCAACATCGATATTGTCCCCAACTTAACTACCTTTTTAGCAGGTGTGAGGTTTTATACAAAATGTCTCGATGTTATTAAGAGTGGACCCATTCATTATATGAGACTTTCTATTTTGTTAAGTTTCAGATGTGGGACTGTGTGTATTATTCAACACTCCTTCTTACGTGGGACCACTTTTTAGTGGGCCACAGTGCAACAAATTCCACATCGGTCACCTTTTTTATTTTTAAATTTGGGGTTTGTTTGATTTGAGTTTGTTTAATTTGGGTTTAATTGGGCCCAATCAATCAACTTGGCTCTGAGACCATATTAAGATTTCAAAGGGACGGACCCTTAGCTCACAACTAACAACATCGATATTGTCTCCAACTTAACCACTCTAATACCATGTTAAGATTTCAGATGAACGGACCTTTGGCCCACTACTAGCAACATCGATATTGTCCCCAACATAACCATATGTTTATTAGGTGTGGGGTTTTATATAAAAGGCCTCGACCATTTATTATACGGGACTTTCTATTTTATTAAGTTTCCGATATGGGACTCGTATATTCTTCAACAAAAATCCTATTGTCATTAGAAAAAGTTACATAAGAACTGAGATACAGTCTTGAGACTATGAAGTGATGTTATAAGCAATGATGCTTATGAAGTGTTAGGTGCTTATGAAGTGTTAGGTGTTGAGTCAACTCATAATGTTCAACGTGCATTAAAGCCTTCCAAAATGAACAAAGTGAACACTCTAATGTTCATAACAATCAAACTTACATATTGGGACTTCACCACCTCACTGGTTTATTGTCCCAACTTGCGTCAGCCTAGACCATCAAGCAATTAGTCCTAATAATAACCCCAACCTCTTGTGAATGAGGAATATAACCCCCACCTACAAAAAAACAAAGGTCAAAACAACTTAGATTGCCTAATAGAACAACAACCATAAAGTATTAGTTTTTTTTAAGGTCTTTAAAGTATCGGTTGTTGAAGACCTATTATGCTATATGCACAAACTAGTTATAAAAAATACACTTAAATATCCTACCTCTAAAATCTGGTAAATATAACCTAATTTGCAGATAAAAGTTTGATGTATATATTCATAAGTATACTTCTCACAAGCATCTAAGATACCACTATATATACACAACAACACTTACAACTCACTAGACAATTATATTGTAATAAGAGTAGGCAAATGATTATTGTTGTTAAGAAACAACAGTAATCCTAAAAAAGTTATAAGCTTGGTTTAATTTTCTATTCAAAGACTCATATAGATCGATATTTGCATGCAACTTGTGCTTCTATTCTCCTCTCCTCCCATGTGGTGCAAGCCCCTGAACTTCTTTTAGATTCTAAAGATCATAACCCAAATTTTTCATAAGTTAGCTTTAGTTTCGGGTCTTCTTGTTTCTATAGTGGTGAGAGTCTAAACTATAAACCATGAAAGCACACAGTTATTCAATAAGACTTTATACTGACACCCTTATTTGTATTAGGTAGTTAAATTCTTGATTGTACATGTCAAAGGGAGAATATATGAGAAAGTATAAGGTTGAAGGAAGAGTGTAGGCCTTGTTTTTTAGGAAGGAGAATGAACATACACAAAAGACATCGAACAACTGCATGAAAGCCGCACAAAAGCATAATCAATCAAACTAAATTAAAGAAACCAAAATTAATACAAAAATAACTTATGGTGGGAGTCAAGACCAATATAGAAGAGGGAGCCGAGACCAAGACGAAATAGGCTTGGTTTTCAAATTTGGGGATTTTGGATTTTAAGAAGAGATAAAAGAGTAGACACAGAGGGGAAGTGAGGGAAGAAGTGGAGCTTCAAAAAATTGAATAAGAATGTGAAGAGATTGAAGTTGTATGGTCAAGGATGCATCCTCTATCAATCATGATTCTTCAATGGATGAAAGCAAGAGGATGCGACAACAAAATATCCATGATGACTTTTTCAAAATTTGGCTCGATGGGTTTATAAGTTGGTATTACTTTTCATGTTATCGATAATGATAGCTTCAAAAGATTTATGAAAGCAGTTGGCCTATTTGGCACAGGTTATCGACCTGAAAGCCAATATCAATTAATGGAGCAATTATTGAAGTCGATAATCTTTTTCATCGTTGCCTCATTTTCAATAGCAACATTGCTGCCTCATTTTTTGCAGCAACATTGATACTGATGATTAAGGTTGATACAATACGTTGTAAACATGTTAATGAGGAAGCTAGTTTATTATCTCGTGGTTCGGGGCCATTATTCGGGAAATATGTTCGTTGAATCATGCTTATTGGAATAACATTCCTGAAGTCAAGAGAAATAACCTTATGATGAAATCATTGTGAGTGTGTCAGGTATTATGTTAAATATCCAATGTTTCATTATTATTAATAGCACGTCAACTATGACATAAACTTAAATAAGCATGATTATCGTCATTATGTCAACAAAATCATAGCTAGGTGGTTTGAAGTCTTAAATAACTATGATTGTCATGATTAAAATCATTAATCAAACATACTTATACTATTAAACATAATAATAAAAAAAGTTCAAAAACTTATATCACTACTCTTTTACTAGCAATAAGGAGGCCTGGTTTTCGAATTTTGGGATTTTGGGTTTTCGAATAAGAAGAGACAAAAGAGTAGATACTGAGGGGAAGTGAGAGAAGAAGTAGAGCTTCAAAAAATTGAATAAGAATGTGAAGACATTGAAGTTGTATGGTCAAGGAAAAAACCGTACTTTCTTGGCCAACTTGCATCATGTATCAATCATAATTCATTAAATGCAAGCAAGAGGACGTGACAATAAATATCCATGATAGCATTTTCAAGCAAAAAACACATGAAGTACATCAATATTTGACTCGATTGGTGTATGAAGTTGGTATTCATTTTCATGCGATCTATTATGATAACTTCAAAAGATTTATGGAACTGGTTGGCTTATTTGGCTCGGGTTACCGATCTCGAAGCCAGTACCAATGAATGAAGCCATTATTTAAACCGATAATCCTTTTCATCTTTACCTCATTTTCAGTAGAAATGTCGCTGCCTCATTTTTTGCAGCAACATTAATACTGATGATTAAGGTTTTTTTTTCTTCATACAATATCAATTTGCATCACATATGTTTTAGCTATAAATGCGGCTTCCCTCATAGTGAAGTTGTAGGGTCAAGAAAAAAACTGTAGTTTCTTGGATCATAGATAAGTTTGCATCACATATTAATTCTTATTATTCAATGGATGCAAACAAGAGGATGAGATAACAAAATACTCATGATGCCTTTTTCAATAAAAAAAAACAAATGAATATTTGGCTCGATTGGTGTATGAAGTTGGTATTCCTTTTCATGCGATCAATAATCATAACTTCAAAACATTTATAAAAGCAATTGGCCTATTTAGCGAGTTACAGACCTCGTAGCCAATACCAATTAATGGAGCCATTATTAAAGTCGATATTACTTTTTATCGTTGCCTTATTTTCTATAGCAAAATCGCTGAGATAAGGCTAAATGTAAAGCCGCATTAGAAGGTGAAAAACATAAGAAGAGACAAAATAGTAGACACATAGGGGAAGTGAGGGAAGAGGTAGAGTTTCAACAAATTGAAGAAGAAATGGAAGACATTGAAGTTGTAGGGTCAAGAAAAAAACCGTAGTTTCTTGGGTCATAGATAAGTTTGCATCATATATCAATTCTTATTATTCAATGGATGCAAACAAGAGGATGCGATAACAAATACTCATAATGCATTTTTCAATAAAAATACAAATGAATATTTGGCTCAATGGATATTCCTTTTCATGCGATCGATAATGATAACTTTAAAAGATTTATGGAAGCGGTTGGCCTATTTGGCTGGGTTACGGACCTCCTAGGCAGTTTAGAGTCTTAAATAAGTACGTATCCCACATAAAGGGAAATGTAGCCCAGTGCCTAAGGTATTCAGATGAGGATAAGGGCAAATGTAAAGCCGTATTAGAAGGTGAAAAACATAAGAAGAGAGAAAATAGTAGACACATAGGGGAAGTGAGGGAACAAGTTGAGTTTCAACAAATTGAAGAAGAAGTGGAAGACATTGAAGTTGTAGGGTCAAGAAAAAAACGGTAGTTTCTTGGGTCATAGATAAGTTTGCATCATATATCAATTCTTATTATTCAATGGATGCAAACAAGAGGATGCGGATGTCAAGAAAATGAATATTTGGCTCAATTGGTGTATGAAGTTGATATTCCTTTTCATGCGATTGATAATCATAACTTCAAAAGATTTATGGAAGCAGTTGGCCTATTTAGCTCGAGTTATAGATCTCGTAGCCAATACCAATTAATGGAGCCATTATTAAAGCCGATATTACTTTTCATCATTGCCTTATTTTCAGTAGCAACATAGCTGACTCATTTTCCGCAGCAACATCGATGTTGATGATTAAGGTTGTTTTTCATACAATATGTTATAAACTTGTTAATGAGGAGAAAACTAGTTTATTATATCGTGATCTTAGGACCATTATTTGAAAAATATGTTCGATGGATCATGCTTATTGGAGTGAAGTTCTTCAAGACAAGAGAAAAAACCTTATGGATGAGATCACTGTGAGTGTTTTACATATTATGTTCAATAACAAATGTTTCATTATTATTAATTGCACGTAAACTATGACATAAACATTTTGGCATTATGTCAATAAAATCATGGTTAGGTTGTTTAGAGTGTTAAATAAGTATGATTGTCGTCATTAAAATCGTTAATCAAGCATATTTTATACTATCAAACATAAAAATAAAAAAGTTAAAAAACTTACAAAAAATCACTGCCTCTTCATATCAACAGTATTGCTGCCTTTTTTTTTCAGCAGGAACATCGCCACTTACAAACTTTGCCGAGATTGGTCAATGTTACTATTAATTTTTTATTATAGGCATGTTCTATTCTATTCCATCATAAATGGGGCCTAGTCCTTCTCCTCATTCTAATTCTAATATATATTTTGAATTTAGCTTCCTCTAAAACATGTGACACATTATTTGTTTAATAACATGTTTAACATGACTCGAACTTGACATGACGTGTTTATGAAATGGGTCAGGTTTGACAGTGACACGACATAACTTATTGACAGCCTTAAGTCAAGGGTGATATATATATATATATATATAGAGCTTTTATTGAAGGATCACTCAAATAAGCTTATTTGAGGATATCCCAGGCCCCATTCGGATTGTATTTCACTAATCAAACCGTCTATTTTGTAAATACTTATTCAAAGATCATTTCTATAAAAAATTACTTGAATCCGATATCATTTGACCACTCATTTGAGTTATTCAAATTTTAGTATTTTCTTGAAGCACCGTGTTCATTGATTTTGTAAGACACAATTGGATGTCGAAACAATTTCTGATTTGTTTAATTTTTTGTAAGGATGATCTATGAATGAAAACCTAAAAAATAAATGGTTTGAATTATTGGGAAAAAAATTGTAGGGGCGTCTCTCAATAGAAATGGACTATATATATATAATATAAATTTAAAAATTCGTTTAAAATCTTTGGCCAAATATAATTTCTCATTTTTGGTGAAGCCAATGATAATTTTTTGGTACTTAGTAATTAGATATTGTTTCTAATTTCGTGTAAAATTTATTTTATTTTTCCTTTTGGCTGATTTTTCAAATTCTGATATTTTATAAGAGAAATTTGGTGCGGGCTCCACAGACCAAGATGCCACATGGCATAATTTAATTGCAGGACTACCTAACGCTCACCCTCAACAACTCTTCAGAAACCCACCCGAGGGCCAAGGCCTTCGTAAAACGCCTCCCTTCCCCACCTCAGCTTCGGATCAAAGCCACCCAGCTGAGACCTACGCACCTTAGCTTCGTCCCGAACCTCAGTTTTGTTCCACAGTTCGTTGAAAATTTCGCACTATTTCGATCACTTTCTATCTCTCTCTCTCTCTCTCTCTCTCTCTCTATCCGAGCTCAAAGATACATTTCTCTCTCCGATTCAAACCCTAACGCTTCGCAATCTGACAGTCTCAGGGGATCAGTTTCGAGCTTCAATGGGGGCCTCTCAGCGTCACTGTGAGTTTCCCATCCATTTTTATCTCCGAGAAACCCTAATTTTCTGTCCATACGAACCATTTTTGTTAGGGATGCAAATCTGCGCTAGGGTTTTGGCATTTTATTGCTGGGCAGCTCTTTTAAAGCTTATACAGTTAAAATTTCAGTGTTCTGATTTCGATCTCATATGTTTTAGCTATAAATGCGGCTTTAGCATTCATTTGGTTGCTCAGAAAATGGACGACAAAAGGAAACAATTAGCAATGATATTTTAAGAGTATCTGTTAGTTTTGAGTTTCAAAATTGAAACCTCTCCACAGGCTTAGTTTAGTGTGGTTTCATTTCATGGGGGTTCTAAATGATGAAAAAACCTTTTCATTTTTTTCCTACTGCATACAATTGGAGGAAATGGCTATTATGTCAGATTTGGGCTGTGTTCATAAATTTCACATATCTGATTTCCTCCAGTTTGATTCGATACAGAGGCATTGGTTTAACCCCACTTGACCATTTTTTTTTTAGTGAGGCACTCAAGAGTGCAGGAACCCTGTCGATTGTATGTTCCTTTTGGTTTGTTTATGATTATTGTTGCTTTGAAGAATGTCTAATTTTATTTAATGCCTTAAATATGTTATCATTGGATAATTGCACCTTTTGTTATTTACATATAGGGTTGAAATTATTTCTGGCAGTAGTCCATTTCCTTTTTGATATACGCATTTTCCCACCATTAAATTTACATGCGTGTGTGAACTTAATTGACGTACAGTGGTGCTGTGTGATTTGTTATAATGACAAGTGTAATGTAATGAGCAGACCATATGAAACCCATCTTGGAATTGAAGCTGAGTTTTCTCAATAATGAATTACATGGACATGATACTAGGGGATATTGAAAAGAGTCTATATATTGCAGGCATATATAGTGTATGCAATGAGAAAACCACATGAGTACACCTTACTTCATTTTTTTCATATCTTTGAGCGAGGTCCTAGTACTTTTATTGGTTTAACCACTCAATCTGTTATCCCCAAGTGATTTTTTTTTCAGAGTTAGAAATTTGACAAACACAATCATAGGGTCCATGTGGAGGTATGTATTCTTTCTGGATTTGAGGCTGAGGCTGTGGGACATGCCTCCCTGAAATCCTTTATTTGAGTAAAGATTAGTTTGATTTGTGTGTTTGACTTTCTTCTAAATTTCTGGAGGTTGGAAGGGCTTTTTTTTGGGGTTTCTGCTGTGTTCCTGATGGATTTCTTGTCCATCCTGTTTTCTAATCTCTCTCTCTCTCTCTCTCTCTCTCTCTCTCTCTCTCTCTCTCTCTTCAATAAATAAAATCGCTGTTTTCTATTAAATGATGCAACTTATGTGAAGATGGGGATAAAAGCACTGATAACCTTTCCCTTAATTACCCTATTGCTTTGAGGTCATTAGACAACTTTCTCAAGTGGCAGGGTGATTCCTTGAGAAAGGCTTAGTGATTCCTTGAGAAATGTTGTTTATGCTCAGTGATTCCTTCTGTCTATGCTTCTTTTTTCATTGAGAAATGTTGTGCTTTTGGGTTGAAAGGAATAGCAGGAATTTTAAGGGTAAAGTTGTGCCACAACCTCAAATCAATAGGACAAATAAAGGATAAAGTTGATGTCATATAGGTCACATTGTGCATAACCGTAATTTAGTTGGAATTAGAGGCAATTTCTTATGCCACAAGCAATTTTTGAAGGCAGATATGTTCTCTAGGTTTTCTCTTTACTGCATGTCAGTTTTATCTGTTTCAGTCGGTGCATATTTTTGGCAGATTTTATCTCCAAGTTGTTTCTGGATTGTCATCAATAGTCTGGACGTGGATAACTGGAATTATCTTGATGCCTATACCAGATTGATTGCTGTCATTATGTCTCTAATACATGATCTAATGGCTATGTCCCTAACAACACCTTACACGGTTATATTCAGGATAAGTTTAGGTGGAGAACATGGCAGTTGGAGCAACACTAAATTATACTGGAACAAGGTGTGTTTCTGAATGTGATTTTGTTTGGTCACATTTTGTATGATTGTGTGGTTTCTTAGAATCATAGGAATATGGTAGCTCTGAACTCTATTCATATTTTCCTTAGGTAGTTTCTTTCTCCAAAAAATTTCTGCTGCAAAGTTGTGGCTGGATTATCTATGCCTAGAAACGAAGTTGGAGACAGGGTCCACAATTTCTTCGGGCAAGATAACTTGTCACAGGGTCAGCATCATCCACAGGTTGATGGGAACTGGCCGGGTCTAAGTAACAACCTGTGGGCCGGGAGTCAGAGACAAATTGGAGCTGCAGTTAATTCAAGTTTAAAGAATTATAATGTACAGCAGTCAGGTAGGATTATTTTAACCTCTTGATTAGTTTATTTCTAATTTATTGTTTATTGTTTTTTTTTTTTGGGGGTGTGGATGGTTTTTCTTGTGTTTGAGGAGCCATTACCTGTTTCTAAACATCTCTCTTCCTTTATTAGTAGCAGATTCTGAGAGAGGACATGGGAGTCAGTCTTTGCATGTGCCTCATGGTTTGGATTTTATTCACTCAAATCAGAGGCCTGAGTCTGGCAGAGTTCAGTCTCAAAATCAACAGCCAACTCCTAATGGCTATGTGCATGGGCACCAGATGTTTCAGACAAGGCAGAATGAAGCTAACTTTTTGGGAGTGGATGCAGAATCTGATCGGCAAAATTTAACATCTAGAGGATTGTCCATGCTTGAATCACAGAGAGGAAGTGGCCCTGAGCATAAAAAAAATTTAATGAGAATGGAAACTTCAGAATCCCCCATTGGTTTTGATTTTTTTGGTGGTCAGCAGCAAATGACTGGTCCACATCCCAGCATGATGCAGTCTTTGCCAAGGCAGCAGTCAGGGATTAGTGACATGCAGCAATTACAGCGACAGGTTATGCTCACACAAATTCAAGAATTTCAAAGGCAGCAACAACTTCAGCAACTAGAAAGGCAACAGGTTCTTGCAAATCAGGCTTCCTCCATTACAAGACAGGCTGCTGGTAACCAATCACCAGCTCTAATCAATGGTGTTCCGATCAATGAGGCATCTAACAATCAATGGCCACCTGATCTTGTGGCAGGTAACACAAACTGGCTGCAGCGCGGTGCTTCTCCTGTTATGCAGGGGGCATCTAGTGGACATGTATTGTCCCCTGAACAAGCCCACACATTACAGTTGATGGGTTTTGTTCCTCAACAGGCTGATCAATCTCTATATGGGGTTCCAATTACTAGCACAAGTGGCTCACCTGGTTCATATCCTCATGTTCAAATGGACAAGTCGGCAATGCAGCAGATGTCGGCACGTAATAATTCCTTTCCAGGTAGTCAATATGCTGCATTTTCGGATCAGGTTAGCATGCAAGATGGATCCCTGGTTTCTAGACAGGATTTTCAAGGGAGAAGTACGTTTGGGCCTACTGCTGCTGAAGGCTTGAATAGTGGGTTTAAATTGGAAAACTTGAATCAGGTAAATCCTCAGCAAAGAAATGAACCCATGGAGGAATTCCAAGGGAGGCAACAGCTAGTTGGATTGTCAGAACCATCACAAGAGAAAGCAGTCATACAGGTTGCACCCTCGCAGAGTGTGGCTACACTAGATCCAACCGAAGAAAAGATTTTGTTTGGTTCAGATGACAATCTATGGGAGGCCTTTGGCAGGAGCACAAATGTTGGAATGGGAGGTTCTAATGTGTTGGATGGTACGGACATTTTTGGAGGACTTCCTTCTGTACAAAGTGGGACTTGGAGTGCTCTTATGCAATCTGCAGTAGCAGAAACTTCTAGTGCTGATATAGGGCTACAGGAAGAGTGGCCTCCGAGTTTTCGAAATCAAGAACCTCCAACTGGGAATCAGCAGCCCTCAAGTGTTGGTGATACCAGCAAACAACAGTCTGGTTGGGCTAGTAACAACTTGCACTCTTCCTCTGACTTGAATTATAGGCCTTTCCCACACTCTGCTGATGTCCATAGGCCCAATACAAGCAGTACTTTTTCTAGTGTGCAGGGATTTCAGCAATCAGGGCCTAAAACTTTGCATGAACGAGGTGAGGTATTTCGGAATGATTCTTCTCAGAGATTTATTCAACAGAATCCTGAACAAGGAAGTAAATGGTTGGATCGCAGTCCTGTACAAAATTTATCTGCTGAAGGTAGTCATAATTATGGAAATACTAGTCATTCATCAGGTGCAGAAATAAATGGAAATAGCATTTCAGGTTCTTGGAACCGTCAACAAAGCATTTCATCACATAGTAGTGATGGCCAGCCCTTCAATATGTTAAATGGTTGGAACTTTACTGAGTCTATGTCGACAGATGGGGGTAATAATCTGAAAAGTCATGGGAATCAAGTTTTATCACAATCAGCTCCAGGTGGTGATCGCAAGAGAGACGTGCATGAGGAAATGAACCATGCTGCTGGTACATGGAAGACTGATTCAAATGCTGAACTGGAACAAGAAAAATATCCCATTGGAAGCCCACAGAGGAATAGAGGGGGTTCAGGCACAAACAATGTTGTGAAATCAAATTCCAGCACTGCAAGAGCCAACCAAGAAAGCCAGAAACAGCTTGCAAACAATCATGATTTCTGGAAAACTGTTGATTCTTCAGTGAACTCTAAAGGAAATGAGGTTCTGGGGAAAAATCAGCATCATCTGGATAAGAATCCTCTAATTTTGGAGTCATCAGGGAACCATTGCTTAGACAAGGGAGCAGTTGAAATGCATGATATGGAGAACTTGAATAGAAATGACACTTTTTTCTCTAATGCACACCATCAAGCTTCAGTTGGTGGTTTGAAGGAAAGTGTTGCCACAGATGCTGGCGATTCCCGTGTGTTTCCTCTAAACAAACAAAAGTCGTCTAGTGCGGCTGGTCGAAGACCCCCCGGAACTCGTAAGTTTCAGTATCATCCAATGGGAGATGTGGATGTTGAAGTGGAGCCTTCTTATGGAAGAAAACATGTGACACAGTCGCAGGCTATGTCCCAGAAGGTCCCTCGAGCATTTAGAAGTCCCGACCAGGGGAGTTTTGGGCAGTCAAAATTTATTGGTCACACTGATAGAAGTTCTATGGAAATGGAGAAGGTGATCGATAGGTTTTGCTATATTTGAGAACGATGCACAAAGTTCTTAGTTTTGATTTTCTTAATTCATCTAAAATATTTTGTTTTGGGTTTTCTTATTGTTTTTATTTTTTATTCTATCATATCTTTAAGTAAAGTATAGTTGACATTTCCTACCCGCTCGGGTATTTACCTGGTTGTCAGGCTGACACAAAACGTTTGGATGAGAAACCTTCAAAACGTATGCTTCCAGGTTTTGTGCCCAGTACGTCTACTCCCTTTGACAGATTCACGGGTAATAATCCCCCAAACAAAGCTGCGCAATCAAGGTAGTTGCATAATTTAATATTTGCTACCATTCATATACAGACTTGCATGAGGACATGGGATCTGATATTTTTAATTCCTTACAGTCAACATATGCTCGAACTTCTTCACAAGGTGGACCAACCAAGGGAGGGTGGCAATGCTACACACTTCAGCTCCTCTGATCACAATACATCGTCTGAGATGCCTGAAGTGGAAACTTCTGATGGATCTGTAGATCACATTCATCGAAATCAGTCATCTGTTTCTCAAGGTTTTGGTTTACAGCTGGCTCCTCCTTCTCAGCGGATTCCATTTGCAGACCATGCCTCGTCTTCTCAGATCTCCTCACAAGCAGTTTTCAGTTCGTCTCCTGTCCATTCTGAGATAGGAGAAAAGGGTCATACATGGTTGGGCTCAGCAGCATCTGTCCAGTCCTTGCCGCCTTCTCGTGAAGCATCTCAAGGAGAATTTAGAAATAATATCTCTGGTACCTCAGGACAGATAGGGAATAAGGCTTCACCATACAATGTTCAGGGAAATTTTTCTGCTTCTTTCAAATCTGGTTTTCCTCTTTCAAGAAGTCAACTTGAAAATCAGCACATGGCTGGCTCTAGCGGACAAGTAACGGCAAGTCAGTCTGTTAACATACCTTTTGATAGGCTTGCTTTCCGACCAAAACAGATGGATGATTCTTGTGAGAAGGCTCAAACCAGTCAATCTGCCCTGCCACCAGTGCCAGATATACCCGGAAGTACTTCACAGAATAACCATGCCTCTGCAGAGGCATCCCATCTGAATATTGCTGACCAATCCCGTTCAAGAGTTGTTGCCCCAAAATTCCCGAAATCAGATGCGGTGCCAGTCTCTGAGCCTTGTGTTACATCTGGTATGCCCCATCAAGGTGCTGTTTCTACAGATTTGACTAACGTATGGACCAGTGTTCCATTTCAGCAACCTTTAGTAAGTGCTGAACCTTCCAATGTTTCTTCGCATTTATTCAAATCCCAACTTCAAACAAATAACAATGTGGTAACAACTTTCCCCGGATCACCAAAGCTCAATGAGCAAGATACCCGAGAAAGAGGGAATGGCATGTCTGCCTTTGGTGCATATTCATCTAGCATGCAAAGCGTTGCTGTGAAAGAGCAACCACCCAAACAAAGTACTGGGCAACAAGTGTCAACTGAGAACATTCAGGGTGCACAAAAGATCAATTTGTCACAGGGAAAAGAATCCATTACAAATAATTTTTTTGAGGCATCTGTTTCAAGCTCTGTTGCTACTCAGAGAGATATTGAAGCTTTTGGCCGCTCTTTAAGGCCAAATAACAGTTTGCATCAAAGTTATTCCTTGCTGGACCAAGTGCAGGCTATAAGTACAGAGGTTGATGGAAATGATCGGAGTGTGAAGAGATTGAAAGGTCCAGATTCTGGTGTGGAGACTCAGCAGGTGGATGCCCAGGGAGGATCACAATTATCTTATGGATATAATAATATGGAAAGGAGTTCATCAGCTGATAACATGTCAGTTCCCTCTGGAGATTCTAACATGCTTAGCTTTTCATCCAAGCTTGGGGATACTCGAAATTCAAATGCATCTTGTCAGGATACGTTCACTTTTAGTCGGAAAGATTCTCAGAATTTCTCTAGTAGTAGTAATGCATCGTTTTTTAGAGGTGAACAGTCTCACGTTAGCCCCCAGATGGCGCCATCCTGGTTTGATCAATATGGAACCTTTAAAAATGGGCAAATATTTCCAATGCATGATACACGGAGAACCACTATGAAGTCTCTGGAAAAACATTCTGTTACTGGAAAGCCAGGTGATGATATGCACACTCGGGAATCAATGGAGCAAGCTAGTGCCACTTCTGATGCTAGTAAGCTTGTCACCATCCCGCAGAGTTCAGTTCCTGTACCTATTCCCAGTGAGCAATTACCTTCCCCTCCTGCCACGCGTTCTGATGTAACTGATGAAAGTTTAATTGTTGCAAGACCAAAGAAGCGCAAAAGTGCTACATCTGAACTTTCACCTTGGCATAAAGAGCTGACAAAGCTTTCCCAAAGGCTTCTGAATATCAGGTAGTTTGCTTGACACTTGCTCAATTACTATAGATGCTCCTTTCATTTTTGGTTCTTAGTTATCTTTAATTTAAGCAGAGAAATATTTTGTGTTGTTTCTTTCATGATTTTTTAACATATGGAAGGTTTATAATACTTGCAGTGCAGCGGAAACAGACTGGGCTCGATCAACAAACCGACTGGTTGAGAAGGTTCGCTTCTGGCTCAACCACTAAACTCACGATTAAGCTCTGATATTCTGTAGCTCTTTTGGAGAGTTCTAATTTCTAATTGCTTCATATTGGGTTGACAGGTCGAAGATGAAACTGAAATAATTGAAGATAGACTGCCAATGCTTAGGCCCAAAAGAAGGCTAGTCTTGACAACACAGCTTATGCAGCAACTGCTTCGCCCTCCTTCTGCAGCAGTTCTTTTTGCAGATGCTAGCTTATGCTATGAGACTGTGGCTTACTTTGTGTCCAGATTAGCACTAGGCGATGCTTGCAGTGCAATCTCCTGCTCTGGCAGTGGTTCTCAAACTCCATTGCCTCCTGACAGTGTTGACCTGTAAGAGTTGTCTGGAAATTATTTAAATTTTCCCAATAAGGCAATGAGTTAATGGTTTACAGATTTTGCATTATTCAGTGCATGCTAACTCTATAGTCTTTCAAAATATTTATAGTTTGCCCGAGAAGCCTAAAACACCTGAGAAAATCGGTCATCAATACTTCTCAAAAGTTGCGGAAGACTTTGTTGATAAAGCAAGGAAGCTAGAAAATGATTTGTTGAGGTAGCCTCCATGACCTCAATATTTCCTTCATATCACTGTTTCTGCTTAATAGTTTTGACAATTTTGTCTATTTCACTTTACATAATAGATGCCTACTATTTATCAGCATCCTGTGGTTATTATGTATGTGGTCCCTCTCGTTTTCTTTCTTTCTCTAGTGTAATGCTTCCTTCCGCTGATGCAGACTGGACAAAAGAACTTCAATATTAGACTTGAGAGTGGAAAGCCAGGATCTGGAGAAGTTTTCTGTCATCAATCGTTTTGCTAAGTTCCACGGGCGAGCACAAGGTGATGCGGCTGAGGCCTCACCATCCTCTGATGCTCTTACAAATGCACAAAAAACCTGCCCCCAGAGATATGTTACTGCACTTCCAGTGCCTAGAAATCTGCCAGACAGGGTACAATGTCTTTCACTTTGATCATTAATTGATTCTTTTTCCCTCTCTCGGCCATTTGCCTCCGCATTCCTTTTGATTGGCTGGTTCATTATCTTTCAACTTATCTAATGGGACATGCTTCAGAACAGCAGTTTCACAAATGGGAATATAGGAGAAGAATGAATTCTAGATTGTCTCCTTCATAAGCAACGGAGACTTTTAGTTCTTTGCGCTATGGACCATTGATGTCAATTTTGAAAAATATAAGGTGGTCTATGTATACTGTGAAAGTCTAGAAAGGAACTGCGATGCCCCATCATTTTTTAGCTAAAGGGGGAGGATAGAAGCGCAGTCCCATTACTCAAAATTGTACACACTTCTGTAATTCAAGTAATCATGTGTTCTTGTTCGCAATCCTAAGCATGGGAAATTCATCGATTGAGGTTTTACCTTGATTTTGGACCAACTAAGAATTATGAGAAGAGGGACTCTCTATGGTCTTAAGTTCTGAAATTTTCAATCTTATTGCTAAAATTAAGAATACTTTTTGGGTAAAAGCAAGAATTAAGAGGTTGGCCCTAAAGAATGTTAGTTAATTAGTTATTTGGTGACTTGTTTAAGTTTTTAAAGAAGTAAGAGAAATTTTATCTGGATTTCGGTTTAGTTGTGCAAAAGTCAATGGGGGATTTATTCTTCTGGGTGGTTTATGAAGTGTCCTGGTTTTAGTGATGTTGGAATCCCTCTTCGATTTGTTTTAGGTCCCCCTTGGTATCCCTACTTGATTTACCATGACTTCTACAGCAGGCATAAAAGATAGGGTAGTCCATAATATGCTGCCTGCTTTATCATGCTTCTTGTGTGCCACTAGTTTCAGAGCCAAAAGAATAAATGATGTTTGGTTAACATCTGATCAGTGGGATTGGAACTCGATAACCAAGTTTGAAACAGTGGTTAACTCTTTATTAGTATGTTAGATAAGCAGTGTATATAATATGTACGTTTCTGCTTTCGTTTTAGTTTTGAGGGTGAGCCAGCTTGTTGTTGCATAACCATTTGCATATATGGTCTGAACTTTTTTCTTTCACTAGAAGTTTTGTTTCCTTTGTCCTTCATGTGTTGTAGCACTTTTAGATTTCAGAATATTCTCCTCAAAATTTAGGGGTGCCTTTGTGCATCATTTTTGAAAATTACTGTAGGCAATGTATCTTGTTTGCCGAGTTGATACTGGATCCTGTTTCTTCATCTTGTTCTAGTAGTTACGTGTTACACATTTGTTATTGCACAATGTTGAAACCTGAGAGAGGCCTCTGGAGGGAACTGTGTGTATTGTAAGCAGGGGTGGACCCACAGAGAGACAAATGGGGTCGCTTGACCCCATGGACGCCGGAAAACTCCCTGAGAATCTCTGCTGATGACCCCTTGAGACGTTGGTGGGGGAACCCTGAGGTGCCTACCAAATGCTCGATGAAATGACCCAACCAGTTGCTGCTAGTCTTTGCGTTGCTTTAAGCCCAGCTGCGCGCGCTGGCTTCCTTTTTGTTTTTTAAACGCCTGGCCTGCCGCCTTGTCTATCATTAGAATCAAAGCGGAACCCAATTTTTTTTTCGTGCTTAAACAAGCTTGGACATGCTGTTTGACATGCATTTTAGCCTATGAAGGCAATATTGGTTGCTAAGTTGAATTGACAACCCAGCCAAGTAATCGAATTTTGATCACTTATGTCAATTTGATTGGCTGCATTTGGTTTATCAACAAGAAATAAATTGTAGTTGCTCCCTTGATCATCATGATTTTCCATGTCAGTAAACTTGTGTGTTAAACCCAAACTAGGTTCAAAATTAAAAGTTAACAGATACAGTAAGGGGAACATATTCATGAGCCAATTAAAGTCGTAGAACACGAGTATGTGTACCGAAAGGGGGTTTGTGTTTTACCATTAATTTGAGTGGAAAGTGTTACAATTTTTAATTTTTGGTGTTATTTTTGTCTTAAAAAAAACATAGAAACTTTTACACGTTGGATTCTTACCTACTTTTGACGAACCGTGTAAAAGTTTGGGTAGTTTCCAACTGAATGGTATGGACTTGGACGAGGATTTTGGGATTTTCTTTCCATTTTTTCTTTTGTTTGCCGGATGTGCAATATAAATTTGCGGCTGGTTTCAAATTCAGTTCCGATATAAGCGTCTGAAGAAGCTCCTCTGCCACATTTTCAGAGATTGTCCATAAGATGAGTCTGTTCCAGTCTTTGCATTATCTTTTTGCATATGGAGAGTCTATTTTGTGCAAAATATTTAGACGGTCGCTGCTTTTGCTTTTTGATGTTGACAAATGGTTCGAAGTACTGAAGCCCAAAATTGAAGTGGGCTTATTCCAGTTGAGATTTACACCTGTAGATAAAGGAAAAATCTTCCAAATTCTAATTCCAATCAAACTAGAAAGCCGCATAGTTTACAAGAGTTTCAACAATTGGTACACACGTATGTGTCATTTTAATTTACGAAGAATTAAGAGAATGTCGCTTCTGTCCTACCACATTACAAAGAGCATTGAGGGTAGTATTGACTTTTTCTATTTTCATTTCATTTCGACTCTTGCTTGACATCTCAAATTTTGTCGTCGAGATCTTTCCACATCCAACGTCTCAAAAACTGGTACCAAAAAAATAAAGCCTGAGCAGATTCGATCATTAGAGGAGGAGAGATGTCATCGACGGCCAATGATCCGCGTCAGCCATCGGCGGCGAAGCGCTACGTGCCGTCAGCGGCGGCGCCGCAAGATCTTCCAGTGGATTACTCCGGTTTGATTGCCGTCGTCTTCGGTATCGCCGGCGTCATGTTTCGCGTCCGTACTCTCTCTCTCTCTCTCTCATTAATTTTGGTTATTTTCGATTGAATTTAGAATATTGAATATGCTTGCTTCAGTATAAGCTGTGCTCGTGGCTTGCCATCATATTCTGTGCTCAATCACTGGTCAACATGAAGAACCTTGAAAACGACATCAAACAGATCTCCATGGCCATGATGTCAGTTCAACTCTTTCTCCTAATTCTCTCATCTATGTTTTCACTCCTTTTTTTCCTTCCTTCTTTTTGCTTATTTACTTAAATGTCTCATGTATTTTGTGTGTAATTTATTAATTTATCAAAGCTACACAACAATAGTTTCTGAAGAACTGTTGTTTTTCTATGAGATTCAAAATTAAAAATCTCAGCTTTAGCTGAAAATAGTGAGTCTGTTACGCTCAAATGCTACTTGTATTCACCATAATTTATGGGTTTATTTCATTCTTCTGGAATGAATGTGATGGGATTGTAAATTTTGTCATCCGTTCTATTTTGAAGCCTTCCCTTTTCTGTCTTTTGTCTCAATAACAGGTTTGCTATTATGGGATTGGTAACCAACTACTTTGGACCTCCTCGTCCGGGCACACAAAAGAGTTGAAACTCCTTGGACGAAAGAGTTTAGATGTAATACTAAGCGGTTTTTCTTTATCTGGTTATGATTTTGTTTTTCTAGATGCAAACTGTTGTTGAAGTTTGATGGACCAATATGAAGGCAAACTAATGTGCTTCTTATATCTATTCTATTGAAGTTTTTAATTCTTTCCTAGTCTGCAGTTCATCTGTCTTTTGGTGTTTTCTCATGCTAGTGCTCCTTTTAAACTCAAAGAGATGGGCTATGTAGAGGCTTATAGCCCTACCATGTCAAATTAACTGGCACTTTATGATACAGTTGTTTGAGGATTGTATTTCATTGTAATGGGAATGATTGTTGCTGCACATTCATCAAACCAGTCTATTGGTTGGGTTAATGTGCACATTTTTTCGATGCAATTTCATCATACTTTGGGCTATATTATCGAACGTAATATATTTGAAATCATGATCCTTATATTTTGGGATGTTTTTTTTTTATAATTTCAAAGCATACAGCTGAGAGTGATAAGTTCCTCCTCCTCCTTCCTCCATTATTGAATGTGTTTATAGCACCTTTATAATTTCAAAGCATACAGCTGAGAGTGATAAGTTCCTCCTCCTCCTTCCTCCATTATTGAATGTGCTTATAGCACTCTGGAAGGTGCTGAATGTTTATGTTATGGGAAATAGTTTATGTGCTGAATGTTTTGTGTTCTCTTCTTTTGTGTCATGTCATGAATATTAGTAAAAGATGTTATAGCCAATAATTATTGTACTGTAAAATTAGATTTCATTATACTATGGCAGTCTATGGCCTCACTTGACATACTGTTCCCATGAATTTCAGCCTTCAAAATAGTTTTTTTGTTCACAATATCTGGCAGAGAAACTTCTTACATCAAGGATGAATGAGTACTATCAAGTATATTATAATCTTTCATGCAAAGCTGATGTTTGATTTTTGCATAACAAACACCAGAAATGGCTGAATGCTACTTTAGAAACTAATATATATTCCTAAAAAAGAATGACTGAAATATCTAAACCAGTGGAGAAAGCATGCCATTTACCCTTTATAAAGGGCGATTGCATATTTTGAGCTCGTAGTCTCTTCTTCTTCTCTTTTACTTGTGCTTTATTTTTACTTCTATCTGAGACAAAACCATACAGAAAGTGTGAGGAAAGACAACTAAGAAACATGGAACAAAGACACGTTCAAGAAAATTCTATCCATGTGCTACTTGTTTCATACCCTATACAAGGGCATGTTGCACCATTCATAAAGTTGGCATACCTATTTGCGGGTCGTGGAATTAAGGTCACACTTGTTATAACCGAGTTTGTACATGCACGTCTGGTAGCCGCGCATCCGGAATTGGATGATGAGCAGTATGATCAGGTCAGGCTTGTCGCAGTCCCTGATGGATTACCCAAAGAAGATGTGCGAAATGATGAACATAAGCTGGGTGAGAGTGTATTCAAAGTGATGCCTGGTCATGTGGAAAAATTGTTAAACAAGGCCAACCTGGAGGGTAATCAGGTGACCTGTGTCATAGCCGATGCAGTTTTTGGTTGGGCTTTGGATATCGCGGAGAAGATGGAGCTTAAGTCGGCACTCTTCTGGCCATCTGCACCAGGAGTTTTGGCCTTGACACTCAACATTCGAAAGCTTATTGAGGCTGGGGTTATAGACTCCAATGGTACGCAACCAAGTCTTTGATGAAAGCTATACAAATTAGTTGATCTTTATACTTAGTCTAGTTTGAACTACATATCATATCTTTATATCTATATCTTTTCTATTGATGATCTATGTGATTACAAAATTGAACTTTTGTAGGAACTCCAACAATGAAGGGGAATAAGGTTCAACTGTCATCAGCCCTGCCCCCTGTGACTAGCGCTGACATTGTGTGGAGTTATCCCGGGAACGAGTCAACGCAGAAGATCATGTTCCAGCATTTCTTTGCCATTCACCTGAATGTGAAAAAAAGTGACTGGCTTCTGTGTAACTGGTTTCAGGAGCTCAACCCCTCTGTCAGTGATTTAGTCCCAAACATGTTTCCACTTGGTCCATTACTTGCAAATGGAAAACCTGCCGGGAACTTTTGGCCAGAGGACTCAACTTGCTTGGGCTGGCTCAACAGGCAACCGGTTGGATCAGTTGTTTATGTTGCATTTGGCAGCAGCTCCATGTTCAGCCAGCACCAAATTGATGAACTAGCATTAGGCCTTGAACTTTTCGGTCAACCGTTCTTATGGGTGAATCGATCAGACCTCATCAATGGCTCATCTGCCAAATTCCCAGACGGGTATGAAAAGAGAGTGGCTAACCATGGGAAGATGGTTCACTGGGCACCTCAAGAAAAGGTGCTGGCTCACCCAGCCATTGCTTGTTTCTTGACCCATTGTGGCTGGAACTCAACCATGGATGGCATAAGCATGGGGGTTCCATTTCTCTGTTGGCCTTATTTTGCTGATCAGTTTTACAACCGCAGTTGCATATGTAATGGTTACAAAGTTGGCTTGTGCTTGAACCCAGATGATTATGGGATTGTTACAAGGCATGAAATCAGAAGAAAATTGGATGGTTTGCTTGCTGATGAACGTATAAAAGCAAATGCGACAAAGCTCAAACAAATGGCGGAAGAGAGCATCAGTGGAGGAGGATCTTCTGCAAATAATTTGGAACGTTTCATTGAACACATGAAGCAATGAAAGCATAAATAGTATATAAATACATGTCCTCATTTACAGTCATAAAATGCTTATTGCAGCCTTATTGCAGCTCTAAAAAATATATATAGAAGATTAGACTTCTATATACTTTAATTAAAGAATAAATGATCAAGTACTTTGTTTTTGGCTGCCTGTATTATTTAAAAAATAAATGATTAAGAAATTAAAAAAAAAAAAAAATTCCGCAAATCCTCAAAGACCATTGTAAGCATTTCCTCTTTTCAGTCGGCCCAATACCCATTCTCTTCTCTGCACTGCTTCCAAAACTAATAGAGTTAATATGAAAAACTAGATGGCATTGGCAGCTATATTAGATATATAAATGAAAATGAAGAAGACTCAAAACGCAAAATTTTTTAAAACCCTGAAAATGATTTTAGTTAACTTAATTGCTAAAAAACCACAATTTAATATGATGAGATTAAATTAGTAAAAACTAATCTTTTAAATAAAGAAAATTACAAAAACTAAAACTCATTGTGTCCTATATACTCTTGTGGGGCCGACTTTATTAGAGAGGTGGTCAGTAAAGGTGATACAAATAGAAAGACGGTAGCCACATAACACATTTCTCTTATGCCAAATGATTCAATATTTCTCACTTTCTTTGTGTTTGTTTGTTAATTTTAAGTAATAATTTTATTTTTTTACCTAGTGTTTTTTTTTTACCTTGGTACTCTTCTTCCGTGTGAGAGTCTGAGTGCAAATGGTATTCCACCATTTTCCAATGTGTTTTCTTTGCTTTCCTTAGACTTCCAGAAAAGTAAGTGAGAAAGATCTTGGAGGCATAGACATTGCCATCTTCATTGTGGATAGGGTTTTCTGATCCATTTGGTTTCCAAAACCCTACCCCATTTCCAACTACTCGAATATTTTTTCTTCCTTGGGCACTTGCACTGCAATTTTCGTCGTCTTCATGGATAAAGAAGAACCACTCTCTCTCTCCACAGGAGAATGTCACTGCATATGCAATGCAATTAATATATTAATTACATCGAGAATCACTTAAAATTTGTAATTTTATATGTCATTGCATGTGACCTAAAATAGGTTTATAGCTTCAGGATCAAGATAATCACCAACTCACCGTCTTCCTCCCAGCTAGCTAGGGTTTACCTGAAACAAAGACATACATACATACATACATATCGATATAATATCATATAGCTCATGAATCTCATATATATATATATATATATATATATATATATATATATAGATATATGTATGATCACAAGGTAGAAAATTATTACCTAGATTCTTCGGATGGGTGCTGTAGAATTGGGTTGAATCAATGTCCTGAATTGCCTCAGCAGCTGGCACAGGCCTATCAAACACCTTGTTCATTAGATAGTGAGTGACCAACTCCTTATCTGTTGGCATAAACCTAAATCCCACTGGCAGCTGGCCTGAGCTCATCATTGCTCCTTGTCCATGTTCTGCTTCCATGTATGTTTATCGTGGACCGTTTGATCATCACTTGGAAGAAATGATCAAGAAAAATGGCTGGCAAAACAACTCAAGTAAATCAAGGCTGAATTAACTTATATATATGTATAGGTGGTAATTGAATCCTAGTAGGACTCTTTGATTACAAAGACAGAACCCAATTCACCTTTTTTCTCTTTTTGTTGTTTATCGTTCTTGTGTAGGTGTGTATACTTGGAAGATGTTGAGCTTAGAGTGGTGTTTAGTTTTTGACTCTGTTTTTCCAATGCGATATATATTGAAAAAAAACTGAGAGACCTAGTCAGTCAAGAATTTGGGTATTTTAACAAAAAATAAAAAAAATAAAAAAAGGCTTACTTATAGCAGTGACTTCAAAGCTATAGTCAAATTGCAATTTAGCCCGTGATCAAGGTATTTTGTTCAACATTGACTATCATCATTTTGATTCGGGGTTCGTTTATGAGTGATTTTAGATAGACAAAAATCACTTTTAAATAGTGATCTTAAAAAACCGTCAAAATTGATGGCGTGAATCTAAGTGGGTAATGTTGCAAAATCGAGCCCACCTCCACATAGACCAAAAACATAATAGAGAACTCTTAATCTTTATCATTTGAGCTTGGGCCTACAATATATAGAAAATAAATCTGCAAGCCTGAGCGCAAAACTGATTTGGTTGGTCCCAAATATGAATACTTAAGAAGAAAAAGCCCAATCCATGAATCTAACTGAGAGAGAAAATAACAAATGGGGGTAGGGGTAAATATGTAGTTTCGGGTTTAGGCTCCATAGCCCAAACTAAATAAAACCCTAATCCCAAACCTTGCTTACACTCCTCTCATACGCACAAGTCAGAAGACTCGGAGGTGAGCTCCGCCGCAGCAGTAAGTATCAGCGAAGAAGTAGAGGAAGAAGCAAAGCTTTACATAAACTGAAAATGGAGACGGCAAGAACAGTAAAAGACGTGTCCCCTCATGTGTTCGTCAAGGCCTACGCTGCTCACCTGAAACGCTCTGGCAAAGTCAGTCTCTCTCTCTCTCTCTCCTTATGTATTTGTATACGTATTTTGTCAGTATTAGTCGTGTATGTAATAATGTAGGGATGCAGATATTGCAAGCTTAGATAATTCGAACTTTTAGGTTCAGTTTTGGTTCTGCAACATAAAAATTTATGATTGTTTGTATATTAATTTTGATTGGGAGTTAGTCTAGGTGGGTGAGAGGGAAAGAGTTTGTGTTCAGTTTCAGGAGGACCCATGTTGACAATGCCTTTAGGAAAGCGATTTTGTGAAAATAAGATGATGAAGTAAGTGTTATTAGTGGGGGAAAAAATGAAATGGGAGGCTGCGTTGGTGGGATTCGTTGGATCTATTATATGGGTCAATTTTGGTTTTTCTTGAGTTGTTAAAGATGTAGATTTTTTAATAGAGGACACTGATTTTGGCTTATAATGAGAAAGCCAAATTATTGGATGACAATTCCTCAAAAAATAAAAAAGAACTTAACTGCATATGCCATTTTCTCTATCCAATGGTGCTGGTGGACTGAGGGTATTAAATTGTGATGCCATATCTGCCTTGTGTTGTTTTGGTCCCTTAAGGCTCTGTTTCAAGAATATCACTTGTTTTAAGCATCTTGTGATAACATAGGTGGCATACAATGTGCGTTATGGGTACTTGTAATGGTTGCTATAACTTTATGAAAAAACCTAGTTGTTGCTGTTGATGGTGCTACAATTTTTTACCTACTCTTTGCTAGCAGGTTTTTTGTTTTTTTCTTTCATAATCTTTTTATGTAGGTGTTTTTATTTTGAAAATTAAAAAGAGAAGTGCTAATAGTCGAGTGACTTTGAATGTAGATATGTCTTTGCCGGTGTTGACTGTGGATCATTTCAATCGTTTAGTGTCTTTCATTTGTTTGATGAACCTTTCCTCTTTCCTCATTCACTAGCAGTTACTTTTTCCAGCTATGTTCCTTTTCAATGTGGATTCTCTTCTCATGTTTTTGTTTGTTCTTCCTAATAGATTGAGCTTCCTGACTGGACTGATATTGTGAAGACTGGTACATTCAAGGAGCTTGCTCCGTATGACCCTGATTGGTACTATATTAGATCTGGTATGCAGACTTCTCTCTCCCTTTCTCCACATATGCACACACACAAAAATTCCAACAATTATTGGTCTGACTAAACTGTGTAATGTGCATCTGCTTATCTTAAATCAATTTTCTTTGTAGCATCCATGGCGAGGAAAATCTACTTGAGGGGTGGTCTTGGTGTTGGTGCCTTCCGCAGGATTTATGGAGGAAGCAGGAGGAATGGCAGTCGCCCACCCCACTTCTGTAAAAGCAGTGGCGCTGTTGCTCGTCATATACTTCAGCAATTGCAGAAGATGAACATTATTGACCTTGACACCAAAGGGTGAGTTTCTTTCATAAGTGTCGTATATAAATTTCGGGGGGTAGGGCTGTGATTATGACAAACAACAACAACACGAGTTAAAGATATTGGCTATTGAACTAATTGTGTTCCTGTGTTTCAGTGGAAGGAAAATCACATCCAATGGCCAGCGGGATCTCGACCAAGTTGCTGGACGGATTGCTGTTGCAATCTAAGAGATTTACTTGAAAGTCTTTGATTATTGATGCAAAATGGTTATAAACTTTTTGCAGTTAGAGTTTGATTGAGAGCAGATATAGGAAGGATTTTGACATTTTATGTTGTGCCTGTCACTATTACCATGAACGTGGCTTCCTTTGTTATTCAGTTTAATTTCCATGTGCTACTTTGTTGACTTCGGCTTTTCTTAATTGAAGTTTTGTTCTTGAAGCCCAATCCTACTCTCGTACTCCTACACAATGATGGGCCTATGTAATTTGGCTCCAATGCCCACTGAATTTGAGCTTATCCGGAATTTCACTGCATTAAAATTGTAGGGCAAGAGCAGCCCAGTCATAAAACGCAGCAGCATTTTGTAGAAAAATCATCCAAAACTGAGCTCTTTGATTGTGTGACGCGGCTTGTCAAAAATTTGGATTTTTTCATTTGTTTCTGTTTGTATAATTAAATTAGTCTTGTAGACGTCGGTTTGGCCAGTTGATTAAGATAGTGAATTCGCCTACTTGCATTTAAGTTGGGAGTCTGTCTATTTGTAAAATAGATTAATTTAGAGCCAATTCTAAGCCCTGAAAAATTAGCCCGATTATTTCATAAGAAATACTTGACAATATATTAAATTACTACAGAAGCTATCAAATTTAAAATCGGTATTGAAGATGCTCTAATGATAAAGGTTTTGATAAGCTTAACGATTAATGTGTTAATCTTAATTTTTTTTCTCAATTCATTATATATGTGTGTCGGCCCACAAGAGTCCGAACCAAAGGGGAGCTGTCATGTATTGGGGCAGTGGGACCCGCAAATAGCTCTCCACCTCATACCCTCTGCTTTGGCCACGTCGGGCCTCGACAAATAGATTCGTATCTCTACGCGCCATCTAGACTCGACTACCACTTTGCATCAGAATCTTAAAACTAATACAAATTAGCGCTCAAGAAACCCCAAAAAAATCAAAAATTAAAAATTAAATAAGAAGAGTGGAAAAGCCTTTCCCTGGATTTGGGTTTTGTTTCGATTCCTACACTTTGAACTTTCCCCCTCAGCGTGGATCAAGCTAAGGCTAGGGTTTTCTCTGATCGGCGCGATCCATCTCCATCTCCACGGAACGTCACTGTAAGTTCCGTTTTTTTTTTTTCAAAAAATTTAATCCTTTCACTTTTAATTTCCGAAATCTTCACGGTTCAATGTATTTATTGATTATTATTTCAAAATCGAGACATACTGATGCATATGCATTCGTAGATGCATATTAGAATGTATGTACGTATGTTATGTTTTGCTTTTAGACTATTCCGTCTGGTTTCCGAGAAATTGGAATAGAAAGTACAGTATGAAGCTGGTTTTGTGTGGCGTGAAGGTTGTGTGTTGCTTTGGTCTCTAAAGATGGAGGTTTTTTTTTTTTCCAACAAGACTGTCATTTAAATTAAAAATATCGCTAAATTATGATAGAACTAGGGAATTTGTATTTCCTTCATGTTACATGTATTTTGTATCTTGCTTTTACCTCTGATTATTGATATGAAACTACTACTCATGGTAGCAAGTGCTTTGTAGAAATATTTGGAATGATATTTGCTTTACTTGTGAAACGTTTTCGGTTATTTATAGGTTGAAGCGGTTACAGTAAGTAGCACCTATCAAAAGCATTGTTCGCCACTTTGTTGCACATCATGAATTGAGTTGGGTTCTCAAATGAGTTTAAGGCTTTTGATAATGTTATAGAATGATGAAACCATATTGGAGGATATATGAGTTTGAGTCTAATTAAACTGGGATTGGGCAATTTGATGCTTATGTGAATGTAGATCAAAGTAGTCATTGAGGATGGATGATGATGGTGACATTGATATTTTTTTCTCCAATTGGAACAACAAGAATCCCACAGATCGCCTTTTTATTGTCTCTTGCCTTATCGCTGCTCTAGTTGGAATTTTGACTATAGCATACTCCGCATTCCAATGGAGGAGAAATATCAATCTAAGTTGGATGAAAGCAATAGCCAGGTCAAAGAAAAATCCAAAGGCACGTCACAAAGTTCCTATAGCTCCTCATACTTGGGTTTTAGAATCGGTATCTCGTGGAAAGAACTTGAATTGCTGTGTATGCTTAAAGTCCATGAGCCCTTCTCAAACTCTTGGACCTATGACAGCTTCAGACAGTTTTAGTCACCGTTGCAGTATTTGTGGTGCAGCGTCTCACCTAAGCTGCTCTTCTAGTGCGCACAAGGATTGCAAGTGTGTATCCATGATGGGGTATGAGCAGGTGATGCACCAATGGGCTGTCCGTTGGAATGAGGTAACAGATCAACCCGATGAAACTTCTTTCTGCAGCTTTTGTGAAGAGCCATGTAGTGGGTCTTTTCTTGGTGGATCCCCAATATGGTGCTGCTTGTGGTGTCAAAGACTGGTACATGTTGATTGCCACAGTAGCTTGTCCAATGAAACAGGTGATATTTGTGATTTAGGTCCATTCAGAAGGTTGATTCTATCCCCTCTTCATGTAAAGGAATTGAACCAGACTTCTGCTGGTGGATTTTTGAGCTCCATTACTCAGGGGGCCAATGAGATAGCCTCTTCAGTACGTGCAACTATTAGGAGTCAGAGCAAGAAGTCCAAGCATGGAAATGAAACCTCTGTTGATACGGGAAATAGTGGTAGTACTGGGGATATGTCCACAGAAAGCACAGCTGATACTCATCAAGCTGTTAATGGTTCTCATGAAATTGAGGAAAACCGTAATGGTACTTTGAATGTGGATTTGCAGCACCAAGATGGTGATGTAGATAGGAAATTGGATTCTAAGCCTAGTTTCAAAAGGAGCTCCTCAAGCAATAAGAAGGATGAGTCTCAGGTTTTAGGGATGAAACAAAAATACGAGTTGATTGATTTGTCACCAGATGCAAGACCCTTGTTAGTTTTTATCAACAAGAAGAGTGGGGCTCAGCGTGGGAATTCACTGAGGCAACGATTGAATATTCTTCTCAATCCTGTTCAGGTTTGATTTCTCTACCATCTTGATTAATTGGAAAAATATATTTTCCTTCATTTGTTTAGCCCGGTGAGGTCTTTAAGAAAGGTTTAAGGTTTAAATTTCTGTAATGTGTAAAAAAGATTTCCCTTCTTTTCTTTTCAAATGAGCCAAGTAAGGTTATTACTAAGGCTTAAGGTTTAAATCTACATGGGTTTGAAAAATTAAGATTTACTAGTTTAGCTCCTTAGCGAAACAGGAAGTCCTAACAGTAAATTCTAATGTTTGATGGTTATCAACACCACATGCTGGGCTCTCTCCTCAGTTCATTTCTATGGAGTTGGGTTAATAGTTCTGATATTTCATATATTGTTGCTTAATTGTTGCATGTGCTTGTGTTTCATGTAGGTTTTTGAGCTGAGCTCAACACAAGGACCGGAGGCGGGTCTTTATTTATTCAGAAAGGTGCCGCACTTCAGAGTTCTTGTTTGTGGGGGAGATGGTACTGTTGGTTGGGTTCTGAATGCCATAGAAAAGCAAAACTTTGTGTCTCCTCCTCCAGTTGCTATTCTACCTGCTGGAACAGGGAATGATCTGGCTAGAGTTTTGTCATGGGGAGGTGGTTTGGGCTCAGTGGAGAGACAAGGAGGCCTTTGCACAGTTTTGCACCACATAGAGCATGCTGCAGTAACCATTCTTGATCGTTGGAAGGTAGCAATTGTAAATCAACAGGGGAAGCAGCTTCAATCGCCAAAGTTTATGAACAACTATCTCGGTAAGTAATCATATTACCTTGTGATCATCTGGTTTATAAATGGGATAACTCAGAGTAGTTAGTTGGAGTGCTGGATTTTGGTTGGATTTTTCTGGTTCTCAGGTTCTTAGTATGTCTATAGTTATTGACTTGAGTTATGGCTCCAACAAAGTTCTCAAATCAGCTCACATTAGTTTTCTGCCCCTAGTCTTACTTGGTTGTATTGGGTCAGTTATCAAGTGGTTTGTTGTTTATTATGAAAAATATTGCCAATTGGTTTGGCTTTACATCTTTACTGTTCTGATTTTTCAGTCTGTATAAATAACATACTGTTACTGTTAATTGGATTTCTTCTGTAAGAAAAAAAGGAAAAATAAAAATAAAAATTTGCCCGGACTCAAAACTTAATGGTCTGTGTTGGAGTTTACTCTGCGGATATTCTAAAACAGTCTACAATGAACCAATGACTATTTTGGTTGTTTGATGAGTCAGTTTGGCTAATATATTTTTGAGATTTAACAACATATACTTTGTACTAACTGCATGGGGATGATTATTACTTCTATGCAGCTTTATTTATGCCCTACATCATGTTGACTGGTCTCTCATTTGTGTTCGCATTCATAACCAACTCTGGCATGCTTCATTTGCAGGAATTGGGTGTGATGCAAAGGTTGCTCTGGACATTCATAATCTACGGGAGGAGAATCCAGAGAAGTTTTATAATCAGGTAATGCCAAACCTTAACTAAAGTGGAATTCAAATCAATCTCCCTTACACTGTACTAGGCATTAGACTCTGGTGGATCGGTTCTTGAGTTTAGTAGTAATAGGGGAACTATGGAGCAGAGGCTAGTGCACTATTGGAGTCCGAGATCAAATGTGGTTATAACTTATAAATCAGAATGGAATTAAAGTTGATATCATACTTCAACCTGTGTGGATCACATTTTAAATCTGTCTGCTGCTGCTTGTTACAATTGTTGTTTGTTAGTAGTTTTATTTGGATTTTACTTCGAGACTTCCTACTTAAGCTGTTGACATCAGTTATGTTGTTGCAATTGTTATATACCTGCAGTTCATGAATAAAGTCCTTTATGCAAGAGAAGGTGCTAAGGGTATAATGGATAGAACATTTGTGGATTTTCCTTGGCAAGTTCGAGTTGAAGTAGATGGTGTTGAGATAGAGGTCCCTGAGGTGAGTATGAAAAGATTTTAACCATAAGGACACAACACTTTGCTGATTCAGAAATCATCACCATATTGCTTGAGCTTTGGCTGTCTGGATATATCATGGTTGACTAATTTTGAGATTATCAGTGCTGGACAATTTCTAATTTTTAGACATATTTTCAGGATGCCGAAGGTGTACTTGTTGCGAATATTGGAAGCTACATGGGCGGTGTAGATTTGTGGCAAAATGAAGATGAAACTTATGATAATTTTGATCCACAATCTATGCATGATAAAATACTTGAGGTTGTGAGCATTTCTGGAACATGGCACCTTGGGAAACTTCAGGTATTTGGGTATTTGTGGATGCTCTACCTCTTAATATGTGATACACATACTTAGATATTGGAATGTTGTTTTTTCCAGAATATTAGGATATGTTGTTCTAGCATAAATACTCGTTTGGCTGTTTTGATTATTTACTTTGGCTTGTAGTCCCTAAAGTTTGGTAATCTCAATTTATAATGGATATGTCTCTGAACTGCTGTTCTGTTTGGGACAGGTTGGGCTTTCTCGTGCTCGAAGACTGGCCCAGGGGCAGTCAATTAAGATACATCTCTTTGCTGCATTGCCTGTTCAGGTTGATGGGGAGCCTTGGTTTCAGCAACCTTGTACATTGGCTATATCCCACCATGGCCAGGTCTCTCTTTCTCTCTCTCTCGACAAAAGGGTGTTGATTAGTTTCATCAAATTTAGGCTTTACTTGCAATAGTTCCTATAGATTCTCTTCCAATGATAATCTAGTTTATAGCTAAATCTTTCTCTACTTTGTCATATTATCTCATCTGGTGTTCAGGCCTTCATGTTGAAGAGGGCTGCTGAGGAGCCACTTGGTCATGCAGCTGCCATTATCACTGATGTTCTTGAGAATGCCGAGACCAATCATGTAATAAGTGCTGTGCAGAAGCGAGCTCTTCTTCAAGAAATGGCGCTGAGGCTGACTTAGAAGTTTCCTCTACCTGCTTAGATTAGTAATCAAAGTTTTGATTGCATCTTCCTTTTCTTTCTTTCGGAAATATTGACATGTTGTATACACCATATCACCACATGTATCTTTCTTTTTGTGGTTTTAATAGGATGCTTCTAGTTGGAGCATGGTTGTAAATGAACCTTGTTGAACATCAATGGAAAGGGAACTTCACACAGTTTTGTTGATAACAGACTAAGACCGACTGCTATGTATTGTTTTTGCATTTTACAGCTTTGATTTATAAGGACATTTGGATCGAGGAAATCATATATTACAAGGCTTGAAATTGGGTATGAAATTACATGCTCGGCTCGGTTTTGATGGCAGACTAGAATACTTTATGCTATACATAGTTTATCAAACTCCGGGCAAGTTGGGGAGGGGTGAGGACCTGAAATCAGTCATTCCTTGGCTTGTTCTTGAGAAATCCTCGCTTCACTTTCCTCCATGCCCTTGTCACAAACCCCATCGGAGCTGCCCCAGGAGGCCTTGTACTCGGCTTGTTGTCGGCAGTGGCAGCCGCACAAGACAGCTGCTGCTGGCACAGAAATCTCTTGGGTGTCTTGACACTTTGTTTGGAAATGCGACTCAAGCCTTGCGTACAAAAGGGTGAATTGAAGCAGTATATGTAATGAGGGGACGATGCTTTGGAAGCTTGAATGGCTTTGTTAAGTTGGTGAGTCACAGCTCGAAGCTCATACGAGTCATATAAGGTGCTACCGTTGTGCCTTGGGCTCAGCCTCCATATAGGGCTTAATGTGTGGGGAGGACGATCATGTGTTGCAGTGATCGTTCTTTGTGGGTCTTTCTCAATTGGGATTTCCAGAAATGTTGCTAGGTCTATGTGTGTTGAAGCTTCTCCCATGTTCTTTTTTTTTCTTTTCTGGTTTTGTTTTGAGAGAGAGAGAGAGTGGTTAAGGGTTGTTTATTAGGTTTAAGAAAGTGGTTATGGGTGGATGCGGATGGGTAGTTTACCTTGTAAGTGACGTTGGTTAAGTAAATGTTAATGTCAAAAGCTAGAGACTTGCATTGTTTTATACGTCCTCAATAGGGCATGTTCTCAGGAGATTAAAATCTCAATTCTCCCTCGTTGTCATCTTTACAACTGATCAATGCAACTTTTTTTTTCTTTTTGGAAAAAAAGGGTTTTTGGCATTGTGGAGGTGGGAAAGTGCTATTTCTCATTTGTGTCTGCATGTGCTTGTTTGCTTTCTAATCTTGTAAATTGTCTGACATGTCTAAATTCCAAACTCAACTCTAATTACCTGCAAATAAACAAAGCTCTTATGCAATGCAAGTATTGACTTTTGGGTTGGGAGACATGTTAGTGTCTCATGACGCGTAGTCGTGCCATAATCTTATAAAGCAAGTGAGCTTACACCTTAGATCTGCTTTCTTTCTTTAAAACTACTCTTAAGTAATAAACTTCTTGTCTTAGTTACCTCTCAAATCTCCTCCATACCAGAGCCGGTCCTGGGGTTTTTTAAGGCCCAGGGCAAATTTCTAGAGAGTGCCCTTTTAGACAAATTAAAAACTAAAATTACAAAAAAATATTATCAACAAATTAATTTTATTAGGTAACAATTTTTAATTTACAAATTTATAAATAAACCCAATCCTAGACATGTATTTATAAAAAAACTCAAACACTATTTAAACATAGAAATACACCCAAAATCAACAATTGTATATTTTTTGTGTGTGTTTATAAATGAGTTTTGAGTGTGTGTAATGATGGGTTTTGGGTGTGTTTATAAAGTGTTTTGAGTGTTGGGTTTTTTTTTATAATTTCAGCCCCCATTTTGGGTGTTTTATAAAAACACGAACAATAACAATAAAACTAATGAATAAAGAATAATAAAATTTGGATTTTTGAGCATTTTTTTTCTTCAACTCAAAACTTCAAATTTCCAATTGTGAAGAACAAGAATCTTTGTTGAGTTTTTTTGCTAAATCAAATAAAAGGAAAAATAAGTTAACACAGATGTCTCTTACAAAATTCCTATTATACATCTATTTATAAAAAAAGAATGACACAAAGAAAAGACCTTCAAATTGCTAAAGCTTTCCAATGTGTTTTGCTGCCATTGCCAGGTCTTTTTTTGTTTGTCTAAGAGCATCTCTAAGGGAGATGTCAAATACCAAACATCAAATTTAAATTTGATTGCTGATGTGGCAATTTGACATCTTACACAGATTTACACTCCACCCGATATGTCAAATTAAATTATTATTTTATTACATTCTAGTGTTGATTCATTTTTAATTAAAAAGAAAAGAAAAAAAAAATATTCATTTGATATCTTGCTTTTGGGATGTCAAAAATAACATCTCAACCTCCAGCCTTCATTCCACATCAGCTTTGACATATCGGTTGGAGTGATGTGATATGTTATTTCTAGTTATTAAATGTCTATGGGGCACATTTGACACATTGGTTGGAGATGCTCTAAGATAAGAACGTTTGTTTGGTTTTTTTTGTATTTTTTAAAGAACTCTTTGTTTCCATATGTTTAGTTTCATTAATTTTTGTTCTTTGAAATATTATATTATATAATTTATATTTAGTTTCCTAGAGAATCTCAAAGAGGTTTGGTGCTGCCATGATTAATGATTACATTTACTTCCTTCTAGGACACTAACGGTTTTGGGTTTTTTTTAAATTTAAAAAAAATGTAATTATATCGGCTAAAAAACCATATTTTTGTGCCCACAGTTTGGGGCCCTGGTAGCCCTGGGCCAGGCCGACTCTGCTTGATACATATCGTTACTAGAGAAAGAGAGAGTGGAGGGTCCTCTAAGTTTATTCATCTAAGTTAGCGAATTACTTATTAATTGAACTTCGAAGATAAATATTAAGTAAATTTAAGTTTTAGCCATAAAAAAACTTTCACTTTTGGAAAAAGCCAAAGCTTTTTCAAAAAAAGAAAAACCTCTCAACTTTCAAATCAAAGACATGCAAATGTAAAGATTCCTAAATCAAAAATAAATAAGGGCAATTTTGTCCATTGTCCATTTTGGCTTCTTTACAAAATTCTCTCTCTTTGTGTTTTTCCAAAGTCTCCCCTAGATTAATGACTAGAGGCATCATCGGAGCGTGATAAAAAAACATAAAATATTTACAAGTGACTCATAAAATCTTCCATTTTTATTTACAAAACGCATTAATACTTACCTTTCAAATTCTATTAAAACAAATGGAATGATTTCAAACCATGAAACCCATATATTATATATAACAACTCACATCCTATGAAAATGTTTTAAAATTGAAACCAGAAAACAAACTTACATTCATAAAAGTAAAACTCTTATGAAGGCAAAATATATTGTTGCCAATATTCACCAAAGGTCAAGGAAATCATTACGAAGTCAAAGCTTGCAACTACCCCATTTATGGCATTCTGTTAGTCTAAACTTTATTGTGTGCGCCCGATCTCATACACAACTTTTATCACGATAATTCCACTAATTTATTATGTCACAAGCATAGCATGTGAGATGAATTTATATACAAACAATTGTTGCGGTATGATGGTAATACTTACATTGTGTTACAAGTCCATTCAAATTATAACACGTATTTGTATCGTTTATAAAGTTCATTATTAATTTAGAATTTAGAAATGAGATTGTATTTTCCACATTCATTTACATTTTTTATGTTAGACCACATTCATGTACTTAGTAAGTGAATGTATGCAAATCCTGTTAAGTAAGGTAACTTAATAAATATGCAATCCTGCTGCTCTGCCTCTGCTCCTCTGAGTCTGGTTGCATTTGTAATTTATTTCACTCTTCGCCATCATCAACTTGGATTTTCTTTGTGCTGATTTGTGGGCATCTTCTCAGGTATCAACACGTTAATCTCATTTGTTTCTTTTTGTTTCTGAATCAAGGTCATCATTAACTGCCACTTTTCTTCAATTTTATATGCATAAATTGCAATCCTATGGCTTTCATCTTACTCAAACATTCTCCAAACCCCACCAAGCGCGTCCTTTCTGCACTTCGAAGCTTCCTTTTCACTAGCTATGGTAAAACTCAGTTACATCGACATCACATCACATGCCATGGAAAAGTACCAACTAAGACATGCTGTTTGTGTAGTGGCACATGAACCAAAAACGCGTTATGTCCAGCTTTTACTCATTTTGATCAGCCATTTGTTGTAATGTGATCTATGGGTTTGGTCAGACTCAGACCCTTGATATTGACATAAAACTTTGTTTTTATGCAAAACCTATTTTTCTTCTTCTGTTTTCTGTGTGTTTTAGATTTAGTGAGATGGGTAGTCTTGGAAATTTGACTTTGACAAGTGGTTTTCATTCTTTGGAAGAGAAAATAGTGGGTGGCAGAGTTTCCCTTGTTTGTTACTGAAAGGCGTGTTTGGAAACGTGTTGAACGCTCCAGTCCAGCTTTCTTTTAATCTATCTGACTTTGCTTTGGTGTGTGAAAGTACATAGATAGATGTAGATCTTACAAGTTACAAGTGGCTTTTGGGTAATATTTAAAGAAGGTCTATGGTCTCTTACTTTCCTGTACTAGTTGTAGTTGTAGTTGTGGTCTCTCTCTCTCCTATTCTCTCTATAGTTGTGGCGCTCTCTCTCTCTCTCTCTCTCTCTCTCTCTCTCTCTCTCTCTCCTATTTCCATATTTGAAGTCTACAGAAAGCTTCTTCCTCTTGAGGTACTTCATTGTGAACTTTAAGGCCTGCAGGGACCCTTTGTAAATTAGGTTCATAATTCATCATTTTCTTGCATATTTGGATGCTTAACTGATGTGAGTTTTTTGAATTCTCCTGTGTGTTTATTTTCACTTGTAGAAGTACTCTGTTTTCATCTTTGTTCTATTTTCACTTGTAATAAAGAAACCTTTATGTTTTTGGTTTTGTTTGTGTGTGGAAGGACAATGCTAGATGTAGTCAAACTTATGCCAAATTAAGGGTCATGTCTTTTCTCTTTCAGTTCGGTTGAAATGCACTCGGTTTTTCCTTAGATTGGAAAATTTGACTCCATAAGCTTTGACAGGTTCATGTCATTGTCATGTAGACCATTCCTGCATCTATGTTATAGCCAAATGAGGCAGCTTCTATTCTGATTGTGGGAAAGAGGCAACCTATGGAGTTGACTGTAATTAGAAACTAATGTGATGAAGCAATTACTTGTTGTTTTTTCTGTGTATAAAACAAGTTTTTGTAGCCCTTTATTTTATCTTGACAGATTTTTCTTTCAGGTTTTTATTAACAGAACAAAATGGTGAAGATCTGTTGCATTGGAGCCGGCTATGTTGGGGGGCCAACCATGGCAGTAATTGCCCTCAAGTGCCCCTCCATTGAAGTAGCTGTGGTGGATATCTCTGCGGCCCGGATCGCAGCCTGGAATAGTGACCAGCTCCCCATTTATGAGCCAGGTCTTGATGAGATTGTGAAGCAGTGCAGAGGAAAGAACCTCTTCTTCAGCACTGCCGTAGAAAAGCATGTCTCTGAGGCAGACATAATTTTCGTTTCGGTTAACACCCCAACGAAAACTCAGGGTCTTGGAGCTGGCAAAGCTGCAGACTTGACATACTGGGAAAGTGCAGCCCGGATGATTGCTGATGTTTCAAAGTCCAACAAGATTGTTGTTGAGAAATCAACTGTTCCAGTGAAAACTGCTGAGGCGATTGAAAAGATTCTCACCCACAATAGCAAGGGGATTAAGTATCAGATCCTTTCAAACCCAGAGTTTCTTGCTGAGGGTACGGCAATTGAGGACCTTTTTAGCCCCGACCGCGTTCTTATTGGAGGAAGAGAAACCCCTGATGGCCAGAAAGCAACCCAAGCATTGAAAGAAGTATATGCGCATTGGGTACCAGAAGACAGAATCATAACAACCAATCTTTGGTCGGCAGAACTCTCAAAGCTAGCTGCCAATGCCTTCCTGGCCCAGAGGATCTCATCTGTCAATGCCATGTCAGCTCTGTGTGAGGCTACTGGAGCAAATATCTCAGAAGTTGCCCATGCTGTTGGCAAGGACACCAGAATCGGACCCAAGTTCCTGAATGCTAGTGTTGGATTTGGAGGGTCTTGCTTTCAAAAGGACATACTCAACTTGGTCTATATCTGTGAGTGCAATGGCCTAACTGAAGTTGCGAACTACTGGAAACAAGTCATTAAGGTGAATGACTACCAAAAGAACCGATTTGTGAACAGGGTAGTTTCTTCAATGTTCAATACAGTTTCTGGTAAAAAGATTGCCATTCTTGGGTTTGCCTTCAAGAAAGATACCGGCGACACGAGGGAAACTCCTGCCATTGATGTTTGCAAGGGGCTGTTGGGGGACAAGGCACAGTTGAGCATATATGATCTGCAGGTCACAGAGGACCAGATCAGGAGGGATCTCTCAATGAAGAAATTTGATTGGGACCATCCAATTCATCTCCAGCCAATGAGCCCCGCTGCGGTCAAGGAAGTCAGTGTTGTTTGGGATGCTTATGAGGCAACCAAGGGTGCTCATGGGATCTGCATACTTACTGAGTGGGATGAATTCAAGACACTTGATTACAAGAAGATTTTTGACAATATGCAGAAACCTGCATTTTTATTTGATGGAAGGAATGTTGTTGATGTTGAGAAGCTGAGAGAGATTGGATTCATTGTTTACTCAATTGGGAAGCCGTTGGATGCTTGGCTCAAGGACATGCCTGCTATGGCATAAGATGGAATTTTTTTTCTCAGTCACAACTGCAGAAGTAATTCTTTGAAGTTTTAATTTTCACCTCATGTTTTTACTCTACTTTTCACATGTATTACTAGTTGCTGTTATCTCACAGACACTTCTCAGAGGGAAATTCTTACTTTTTCTTTATATTTTTATATATTGGGGCATTATAAAATAAAATAAAAGTTCACTGATCTGATCTGAGTAATGAATTAAGCAAAGTCACCGTTTCCTTTTCCAATAATCTGGAGAGTAGCATTTAACTTTTAAGACCAGGCAAATGTAAAGCCTAAAAATTCAGAGATGCCACTTCAACAACAAAACTCTTTCAAAGCTAGATATACCTTGATTTATTTAAAGGCCTCTGCTTCCCAACTCACTTTGTAACAGAATTTTATGTTTTGAGTTATTGCCAAGCATTGGCTCTTGCATGGGGCGAGTAGGCTGCATTAAAATGAAAGTCAAAAGATCTGATAATCCGTTTCAGAAATTGAATAATGTGATGCTCTCATTCAATACACATGATCTTGCTGATGCAACCCAAGAAGAAAGAAGAAATCAGAAAGGCTTCAATTTTTGTAACAATTAAAAATGATTTTGTTTAGTCTTCTATCAACTAAGATAAATAAGATTTGATTAAGAGGTGCAACATAGTTGATTCAATGCTAACTATCTTATCAGAGGTGCTCAATGTATGCTAATTATTCAACATGAGTATTTTAGTAGAATTTCGTCTCCTTTTGCTCTACCATCCCCAACCAACAAACCACCAGTCAAAGTGATATCTACAATTATCTTCAAGTTCTCAATCCTGTTGTGCGCACCCTTCTCCACGAGGCATTTTCTTTGACATCGCTGCCATTGATAAAAATATTTCAGCAATTCACAGAATCAAATGATATAAGAAACTCCTTTAAATAGAGATACCAAGCAGTTATGTGATAGACTAATATACAGGCAATTATATGACGCAGTCATATAACAGATATCAAGCAGTCATATAAAAAACACTGTTTAAATAGAGATATCAAAGCCCATATTCCACTTTCACTCCCTTTGCAAAAATATGTTTCAATAACACATACTATAACGTACCTTCACGGACTGATCACCATTGATGCCAAGTCCAACTCTTCATCAGAATCAATCACTTCTTCAAAATTGTAAAAGGGATCCGCCTTTGGTCTTGGAGTAATTGCTTCGAAACTATGAAATACAGGATCATCGAAATTAGGGGGTTCCAAGATAACGTAAGCCCCTTTATTTTTGTACCTCTCCTCTGTGCTCTGAAATTGTGGGTAATCTGGAGCACTAAACAAAGTGATGAGCTTTCCTGACTCCACAATGTGATCGATGGTGTACCCTTCATCCATTCCACCAAGACCTGGCCTCTTTTCTCGTGCATCAGGACCTTCGTGTGATCTAATAATCAGTTTGAGTTGACAATTCTTGAGAAAATCCTCAGTGCAGTCAGGACCCCAAAGCAGCCCAATGCCTCTTTCTATATTTGGAGACAGGCCGGGAGACATTGAGGGATCCGACCACAGCACATCACCAGGAATCACATTGGGACCTTGCCATGGAGGATCAAGAACCGATCTTCGAGCCTTATTCAGTTCTTCAATAGAGCCTAGAGATAACGAACTAGGTTCAGGATTGAAAGCTCTCCGACTCTTCTTTCCCTTTAATTTCTTGGAGATAGTAGGCATGTGGCGGAAAAGACCTCCATGTGCAGTGTACACGTGTTTACCAACGAGGGAAGCCAAGGGAAGATCTTCAAAGCACCCAAGACATTTACGATACACGTGTTTGCCTCTATCACCATACTTTGTCAGCACTTCCTTCTCAAAACCATAAACAGAAGTGCAATACTTTGATTCGTGGTTTCCTCGCAATAGATACACCCTCTTTGGCATGAGCACTTTCCAAGCTAACAAAATTAAGAAACTTTCGAGACCCCAAGCACCTCTGTCAACATAATCGCCATTGAAGACGAAGAATCGATTTTCTGAGGGAAAGCCAGCATCATGGAGAAGGAAAAGAAGGTCATGCAACTGCCCGTGAAGGTCTCCGACGACAATGACTGTGGATTCAGGGGCTAAGTTGTCAATGGTGACGCAATTGGCCTCTTTGTGGAGGATCTTGGAGGCAAAGAGGGCCAGGCTATCAAAAACCTCAACAGGAAACACATCTGGCAATTGGGTCGGCTCAAGATTTCTAGATGCCCAGTCGAAGACGGACATGAGGTTTTGGACCCAGTTGAGGGTGAGCTCGCCATCAAGAGGCCAACCAATTGGGGTTTGAAGTTGAGGCGACTGTGATGACGGGTTGTCTTCAGATTCTAAGTTGGAAGCTATGGATGGCGATGAATTGAAGGCTGGTTGTGTTGCCGCTTCTAAATTGGTATCCTCAACCTCATCTGACCTCTTCTTCACCAGCTCGTATATTTGTTTCTTGTAACTGTAGCACAAGATTCACAAATAGGGAAAATTATTAGATTCTGTAATAGATTTATCTGCTGCCAAGATAACTAAAATTAGTTTTTTTTTAAACTTGGTTTATTGGAGTAATAAAACACTAAGCAATAACCACCGACTGATCATAGCAAGGTAACTGCATTTCCATTACCTTAGTTCGCGATCTTCTGCTTCAGTGAGCTTCACGCCATCAAATAAGTATTGCTCATCCTCTATATCGTCTCTGAGATACATGTCAAAACAATTAAGCACCACTGATTGTGCAGTTATGCCTTTTACCTATTTCAAAAACAACTATTGCCTGCCAAAATAATAGAATATCACCTAGGCAAGGTGGAGGGCTCTGTCGCTGGGTCTATGACTGAAAATACATGCTGTGAAGGCGGAGTCTGCAGTCGCTCGTCATGCAAGGACAGCATTGGGTCGTCATGAAGGGCATGCACAGGCACATCATGCCGGGACTGCAGCGTGTCGTCATGCAGGGCATGCACAGGCATGTCATGTGAGGAATGCTGTGGGTCGTCATGAAGGGCATGCACAGGCACATCATGCCGGGACTGCAGCGTGTCGTCATGCAGGGCATGCACAGGCATGTCATGTGAGGAATGCTGTGGGTCGTCATGAAGGGTCTGCACAGGCACATCATGCGGGGAATGCGATGGGTCGTTATGAAGGGCCTGCACCGGCACATCATGCGCCGGCAGTTCCACAGCGTATGGAGGACCTACCACACCAGCTGGACATAACCAGAAAACAAAAATAAATAAATAAATAAAATCAGAAATTTAAAATAATAATAATAATAAAGAAAATGTAGAGCCGTGCGTCTATAAAAATCAGAATTATTAAAAATATATTAAAGAAACCAGAGAGCACTTACCTATCCGCATCCCTCTCAAAGGAAACCTGCCAAGCCAGCTGTTAATGTACAGGGGAAAGTGCCCGTGGTCAGCAAGATTTAAATCTCTCTTTGGCCCCTTCTTTCTTACTTCAACCACCACATCAGGAAGCTCTGGAATCGAATCTAGGTTTATATTCTCAAAACCAAACTGCCTAGCATAGTTGTTTGGTTTGTGAGGGACGACTGTGTGATAATTGATGCAGAGAGCGACTGAGAAAGCCTTAGCCAGCTGAGGGGCATAACGCTCATAACCCTCCCCTAGAAGAGTATGGCTAAGCCTCTGATAAGGCTGTTGTATGAACTACAATAGAAAATACAAAAGAAATTAATTAAGAACTATATTTCCATGTAGGCTCCAAAATTCAGTGTATTTAATTAAGAAATATAGTTAAATAAGTCTTTTAAAAGACTTACATTTTCATCAGTCGCATTCCCCAAAATTTCCATATAGGCACCAAAATTGGGACCTCTGTTTGCATTCAAGCGTTTGTGGAGAAGGTGGGACCAGGGCACCATTAATGGACACTCCATAGGGAGATCCACTATCTCCCCTATCACCTCTATGCGTAGTGGCTCTATATGCTCTATGGCAAATACCTGGACAAGTAATAAACAAAAATCAGAAAAGTAGAGAAGTTAAAACATCAAATCCTAGTTTAGTAAAAGTGAGAATGGTGATGCTTACCATGAGAGCGTAGGCCAAGCCATTTACGATTCCTCGATCCAAAGAATTGTGCAAGCTCGCCCATGCGGCTGCGCCCCAAGCATAGCTGCCAACCTCCTGAAGATTGTCCAAGAGCCCCAAATAGTGGGCAGAAACTAATCCAGTGCAGTCATCTGGTATTAGATATGACCCAATGACATACATGACATAAGCTCTAAGATAGTATGCCCACCCATCCTCATCTGGACGTACTGGGTTATTACTATAATTTTCTCTTAACCAACTAAGCCTAATCCTCCCTCCATCCAAACACTCTGGAGGAGGATCGATACCAAAAGCATTTAAAAATAAACCTTCTGTTTTCCCTAGCCTACCAATAACCGGTCTACCGTCAATCGGCATACCAGTGATGAGAAGGACATCTACTAAACTAAAATACAATGAATAACCATTAAAGGTAAAACACTTTAAATTACGATCATAGTGTCGTATCAAAGCGTTTACCATGGTACATTCTAGCCTCATTTGGAACTTAAAACGCTCAAAAAATCCTAAACCCATCCTATTTAATGCCTCCCTAAGTTCCTCAGTTATTGGCCAACGTACCAAATTGTTCAACGGCTCATTTGGTGTCTATAAAAAAAAAAAAACCAAAAAAACAAACAAACAAACATTAGTGTCTAGTTATACTACTGCTGGCCAGCCTTGCAATATCTGAAATAAAATGGGCAATGAGTGACTTACATGAGGGGCCGGAGCTGGAGCAGGAGCATCCATATCTTCAAAAGAATTAAAGAAAACCCCAAATTTCAGATGGTGAATAAATAACAGAAGTGTTAAATATGTTATGTACCATTTCAGAAATGTTACAAAAACGAAGTACAATCACATGTACCGTGCAAGCAGAGTATAAACCACCTTAATGACATTACATTGGGTTATATTCCATAAGCTTAGATTAATTTAATCTCAGGCCCCAAAAGCCTTAATAGACCAAGAAAGATTATAGCTAGTATAATTATATGTGAAGGATCTCTATGTTTAATTTTTCTACTCTATGTGAAGGATCCCTATTAGGGATCTTGAAGTTGGGTTGAAGCTCATGGATAAAGTCCCTAAAACCTGCCCCCTCAACTGCCTTAATAAACCCAAAACCAATCAGCCAGCTAAACATATTTCATTCAAAAAAATCCTAACCATGAGACTAAACATTTTTCATGAAAACAGCAGCCATTTAAACATCTGTCATTCAAGAAAACAGCAGCCATATAATCAAGTCAAAAACACATGCATTTAAACTCAATCCTAGCAGAAAACCAAGTAAACAATTCCAACACACAGAAAAACAGCTAAACACTAGCAGTCTCAATCAATCCTAACAGAAAATCAACATATACATTTAATTACATAATTAAAGTTTAATTATACCTCAATATCAGCACCAACAGCTCCAGCACAGCAAAACCCTAGCTCAACTTGCTCAATTTCTGTCCAAAAACAGAAAAACCCCCATCAACATGAAATTCAGAAACCAAAAACCTTATGTAAACCAGTGTTTTCAAAGGCATGCCTAGTCGCGCTCCGGTGCGCGCGTCGGAGCGAGGCGAATGGAAATCGCCTCAAGCGTTTGATTGTTTAGCTTGCTGCACGTTTAGCGGAGTGAGGCGAAGCGAGGCGTGGTGAAGCAGCCGAGGCGGAGCGAAGCAGAACGGCGCCGCTGTTTCTGCGTTCTGCAAGGTTTTCTTCAATGAAACGACTTCGTTTTAAGGTTTTGGTTTCTTTATTTTAAGTTAAACGCACGTTTTGACTCCCCAATCACTAAAAGGGTATCGCCGAATGGCTGTACTCAGTTTTCCCTAATTGTTTTCCAAAAAATCGTATAGCCGGTCGGCTATACTCGGTTTTGCATAAAAAATAGTATAGCCAGACGGCTTTAACTCCGTGACACGTGGTCTTATGCCATGGGCTGGTCTTTATATATATATATATATATATATATATATATAATACTGTCCTTCTATTGAGGATCCTCAAATAATTTTATTTGAGGATGCCCTTTAGGGTACCCTACAATTTTTTTTCCAATGATCAAAACCATCTATTTTTTAGGTCTTCATTCATAGATCATCCTTACAAAAAATTAGACAAATCGGAAACCGTTTCGACATCCAATTATGTCCTACAAAATCAATGAACACGGTGCTTCAAGAAAATACTAAAATTTCAATAACTCAATTGCATGGTCAAAAGATATCGGATTCAAGTGATTTTTTGTAGAGATGATCTTTGAATATGTATCTACAAAATAGACGGTTTGGATTAGTGAAATACAATCCGGAGTGGGCCCTACAAGGGGTGTCCCTCAAATAAGCTTATTTGAGGGATCCCTCAATGGAAGCTCTCTGTATAATAGTATAGCCGATCGGCGTGGCACCAAGGGGCTGGGAGCATCCTTTTTTTTAAGATATCCATAGTATAGCCGCACGGCTATACACTTTTTTATTCTTCCTCTACTTTCGTTTTTTGGCCTACGTCTTTAATTTACTATATGTAATCAAGTAATATCTTAGCCTTTTTTTAATCACTTTGCTTAGTAATTATATTTTAATTATTATTTCGTATAAAAAGATTGAAGAAAAAGAACACAAAGTAACTCATTTCTATTTATTAAGTCTTTTGTGAAATCGTTTGGGTTTCTTAATTCAATTTCTTCATAGCCCAAGAACCCTATCCATTACTATTATGCCATTACTCAAGTATCTATCGTCCTTTTTTTATTTTTTACTTTACCAAAGTTATTACCCGTATAAAAATTTTAGCACTTTCACATTTAATAATATATTATACACATACACACATATTTCTCAAGTTTAATACACGTATTTTTTACAAAAATTTCAATAAGACGCACAACATTAACGTATTATACACGTTAATATTAGTATAGCCGGCCGGCTTTACATCTTTCACACGTGGGCTTATGCCATTGGTGGGTCTTTTAATATATATATATATATATAATAGTCTAGCCGACCGCCTATACTATTTTTTTTAATTGTGTTTTAAAACCGTATAGCCGTGCGACTGTACTCATTTTTTCTTTATTTTTTTTAAAAAGGCTTTACTCTTTTGACAAGTGGCACCGAGGGGCATGGAGCGTCCTTTTTTTAAAGACATACATAGTATAGCCTCACGGTTATACTCTTTTTTATTTTTAATATTTTTAATATATAAAATTTGTTCCTTTACTTTTGTTTTTTGGCCTACTTCTTTAATTTACTATACGTAATCAAGTAATATCTTAGCCTTTTTTTAATCACTTTGCTTAGTAATTATATTTTAGTTATTATTACATATAAAAAGATTGAAGAAAAAGAACACATAGTAATTCATTTATATTTATTAAGTCTTTTGTGAAATCATTTGGGTTTCTTAATTCAATTTCTCCATAGCCCAAGAGCCCTATCCATTACTATTATGCCATTACTTCAGTATCTATCGTCCTTTTTTTATTTTTTACTTTTCCAGAGTTATTACATGTATGAAGATTTTAGCACTTTCACGTTTCATAATGTATTATAAACGTACGCACGTATTTCTCATATTTTAATACATGTATTTTTTACAATAATTTCAGTAAGACACACAACATTCATGTATTATACACGTTTTACAGAATAAAAATAATATATACTTAAAAAAAAAGGTATAGCCGTACAGTTGTACTCAGTTTTCCCCAATTGTTTTTGCATAACAATTAGTATAGCCGGCAGGCTTTGCCTCTTTCGCACGTGGGCTTATGCCATTGGTGGGTCTTTATATGTATATATATATATATATATATAATAGTCTAGCCGTCCGGCTATCGACTTTTGAATTGTTTTTAAAACCGTATAGCCGTGCTTGGTCGTACTCGTTTTTCTTTATTTTCTTTAAAAAGGCTTTACTCTTTTGACAAGTGGCACCTAGGGGCTGGGAGTGTCCTTTTTTTTCAAGAGTATAGCCGCACCGCTATACGCTTTTTTATTTTTAATATTTTTAATATATAAAATTTGTTCCTTTCCTTTTGTTTTTTGGCCTAATTCTTTAATTTACTATACGTAATCAAGTAATATCTTAGCCTTTTTTTAATCACTTTGATTAGTAATTATATTTTAATTATTATTTCATATAAAGAGATTGAAGAAAAAGAACACAAAGTAATTCATTTCTATTTATTAAGTCTTTTGTGAAATCGTTTGGGTTTCTTAATTCAATTTCTCCGTAGTCCAAGAGCCATATCCATTACTATTATGCGATTACTCGAGTATCTATCGTCCCTTTTTTATTTTTTACTTTTCCAAAATTATTACCAGTATAAAGATTTTAGCACTTTCACGTTTAATAATGTATTATACACACACGCATGTATTTCTGATGTTTAATACATGTATTTTTTACAAAAATTTCAGTAAGACACACAACATTCACGTATTATACACGTATTACAGAATAAAAATAATACATAATTAAAAAAAAAGGGTATAGCTGTACGCCTATACTAAGTTTCACCAATTGTTTTTCCAAAAACCGTATAGCCGTGCGGCTATACTCGTTTTTGCATATAAATTAGTATAGCCATCCAGCTTTACCTCTTTCGCAAGTGGGCTTATGCCACTGGCGGGTCTTTATATATATATATATATATATAATAGTCTAGTCATCCGGCTATACTACTTTTTGAAATGTTTTTAAAACAGTATAGCAGCCCGGCCGTACTCGTATTTTCTTTGTTTTTTAAAAAAAATAGGATTTACTCTTTTGACAAGTGGCACATAGGGGCATGGGGCGTCCTTTTAGAGTATAGCCGAACGGCTATAGTTCATTTCCTTTTGTTTTTTGGCCTACTTCTTTAATTTACTATACGTAATCAAGTAATATCTTAGCCTTTTTTCAATCACTTTGCTTAGTAATTATATTTTAATTATTATTTCATATAAAAAGATTGAAGAAAAAGAACACAAAGTAATTCATTTCTATTTATTATGTCTTTTGTGTCGTTTGGGTTTCTTAATTCAATTTGTCCATAGTCCAAGAGCCCTATCCATTACTATTATGCCATTACTCGAGTATCTATCGTCGCTTTTTTATTTTTTACTTTTCCAAAATTATTACCCATATAAAGATTTTAGCACTTTCACGTTTAATAATGTATTATACACATACGCACGTGTTTCTCATGTTTAATACACGTATTTTTTACAAAAATTTCAGTAAGACACACAACATTCACGTATTACAGAATCAAAATAATATATACTTGAAAAAAAAAAGGGTATAGCCGTATGTACTCGATTTTCCCAATTGTTTTTGCAAAAATAGTATCGCCGGCTATACCCGTTTTGCATAAAAATTAGTATAGCCGGCCGGCTTTGCCTCTTTCGCATGTGGGCTTATGCCATTGGCGGGTCTTTATATATATAATAGTCTAGCCGTCCGGCTATACTACTTTTTTGAATTGTTTTTTAAAACTGTATAGCCGTGCGGCCGTTCTCGTTTTTTGACAAGTGGCACTTAGGTGTTGGGAGCATCCCTTTTTTTTTAAAGCGTATAGCCGCACGGCTATACGCTTTTTTATTTTTAATATATAAAATTTGTTCTTCTCCTTTTGTTTTTTGGCCTACTTCTTTAATTTACTGTACGTAATCAAGTAATATCTTAGCCGTTTTTTGATCACTTTGCTTAGTAATTATATTTTTGCTATTATTTCATATAAAAGGATTGAAGAAAAAGAACACAAAGTAATTCATTTCTATTTATTAAGTCTTTTGTGAAATCATTTGGGTTTCTTAATTCAATTTCTCCATAGTCCAAGAGCCCTATCCATTACTATTATGCAATTACTTGAGTATCTATCGTCGTTTTTTCTTTTTTTACTTTTCCAAAATTATTAAAGATTTTAGTACTTTCACGTTTAATAATGTATTATACACGTGTGCATGTATTTCTCATGTTTAATACACGTATTTTTTACAAAAATTTCAGTAAGACACACAACATTCACGTATTACAGAATAAAAATAATACATAATTAAAAAAAAAAGGGTATAGCCGTACAGTACTCAGATTTCCCAATTGTTTTTGCAAAATTAGTATAGCCGGCTGTACTCGTTTTTGCATAAAAATAAGTATAGCCGGCCGGCTTTGCCTCTTTCGCACATGGGCTTATGCCATTGGCGGGTCTTTATTTATATAATAGTCTAGCCGTCCGGCTATAATACTTTTTTGAATTGTTTTTAAAACTGTATAGCCGTGCGGCCGTACTCTTTTTTATTTTTATTTTTTTTAAAAAGGCTTTACTCTTTTGACAAGTGGCACCTAGGGGCTGCGAGCGTCCTTTTTTTGAAGAGTATAGCCGCACGGTTATACGCTTTTTCATTTTTAATATTTTTAATATATAAAATTTGTTCCTCTCCTTGTTTTTTTTGGCCTACTTCTTTAATTTACTATACGTTATCAAGTAATATCTTAGCCTTTTTTTAATCGCTTTGCTTAGTAATTATATTTTTGTTATTATTTCATATAAAAATATTGAAGAAAAAGAACACAAAGTAATTCATTTCTATTTATTACGTCTTTTGTGAAATCATTTGGGTTTCTTAATTCAATTTCTCCATAGTCCAAGAGTCCTATCCATTACTATTATACCATTACTCGAGTATCTATCGTCGCTTTTTCTTTTTTTACTTTTCCAAAATTATTATCCGTATAAAGATTTTAGCACTTTCACGTTTAATAATGTATTATACACATACGCACGTATTTATCATGATTAGTACACGTATTTTTTACAAAAATTTCAGTAAGACACACAACATTCACGTATTATAGAATAAAAATAATATATACTTGAAAAAAAAAAATGGTATAGCCGTACGGCTGTATTCAGTTTTCCCCAATTGTTTTTGCAAAAATCGTATAGCCATACGGCTATACTCGTTTTTGCATAAAAATTAGTATAGCCGGCCGGCTTTGCTTCTTTCGCACGTGGGCTTATGCCATTGGCAGGTCTTTATATATATATATATATATATATATCTATAATAGCCTAGCCGTCCGGCCGATACTACTTTTTTGAATTGTTTTTTAAAACCGTATAGCCGTGCGGCCGTACTCGTATTTTCTTTGTTTTTTAAAAATAGGCTATACTCTTCTGACAACTGGCACCTAGGGAATCGGGCGTCCTTTATTTTTAATATGTTTAATATATAAAATTTGTTCCTTTCCTTTTGTTTTTTGGCCTACTTCTTTAATTTACTATACGTAATCAAGTAATATCTTAGCCTTTTTTTAATCACTTTGCTTAGTAATTATATTTTAATTATTATTTCATATAAAAAGATTGAAGAAAAAGAACACAAAGTAATTCATTTCTATTTATTAAGTCTTTTGTGAAATCGTTTGGGTTTCTTAATTCAATTTCTCCATAGTCCAAGAGCCCTATCCATTACTATTGTGCCATTACTTGAGTATCTATCATCCCTTTTTTATTTTTACTTTTCCAAAATTTTACCCGTATAAAGATTTTAGCACTTTTACGTTTAATAATGTATTATACACATGCGCACGTATTTCTCATGTTTAATACACGTATTTTTTATAAAAATTTCAGTAAGACACACAACAATCACATATTATACACGTATTACAGAATAAAAATAATATATACTTTTTAAAAAATGGTATAGCCGTGGCTGTATGAGTTTTCCCCAATTGTTTTTGCAAAAATAGTATCGCGGTCGGCTATACTTGTTTTTGCAAAAAAATTAGTATAGCCGTCCGGCTTTGCCTCTTTCGCACGTGGGCTTATGCCATTTGCCGGGTCTTTATATATATAATAGTCTAGCCGTCCGGCTATACTACTTTTTTGAATTGTTTTTTAAAACTATATAGCCGTTCGGCTGTACTCGTTTTTTCTTTATTTTTTTTAAAAAAGGCTTTACTCTTTTGACAAGTGGCATCTAGGGGCCGGAAGTGTCCTTTTAAAGCGTATAGCCATGCGGCTATACGCTTGTTCCTTTCCTTTTGTTTTTTGGCCTACTTCTTTAATTTACTATACGTAATCAAGTAATATCTTAGCCTTTTTTTAATCACTTTGCTTAGGAATTATATTTTAATTATTATTTCATATAAAAAGATTGAAGAAAAAAGAACACAAAGTAATTCATTTCTATTTATTAAGTCTTTTGTGAAATCGTTTGGGTTTCTTAATTCAATTTCTCCATAGCCCAAGAGCCCTATCCATTACTATTATGTCATTATTCGAGTATCTATCGTTCCTTTTTTATTTTTTACTTTTCCAAAGTTATTACCCGTGTAAAGATATTGGCATTTTCACATTTAATAATGTATTATACACATAAGAACATATTTCTCATATTTAATACACGTATTTTTTACAAAAATTTCAGTAAGACACACAACATTCACGTATTATACACGTATTACAGAATACAAATAATATATACTTCAAGAAAAGGGTATAGCCGTACGGCTGTACTCAGTTTTCCCCAATTGTTTTAAATAGTATAGTCGTGCGGCTATACTAGTTTTTGCATAAAAATTAGTATAGCCGGCCGGCTTTACCTCTTTCGCATGTGGGCTTATGCCATTGGCGGGTCTTTTAATATATATATATATATATATATATATAATAGTCTTGCCGTCCGGCGATACTATTTTTTCGAATTGTTTTTTAAAACCGTATAGCCGTGCGGCTGTACTGCGTTACTCTTTTGACAAGTGGCACTTAGGGGCTAGGAGCGTCCTTTTTTCTAAGATATACATAGTATAGCCGCACGGCTAGACTTGTTTTTATTTTAAATATTTTTAATATATAAAATTGGTTCCTTTACTTTTGTTTGTCTTAATTCAATTTCGTCAAGTCTTTGACTATTATAATTATTATTAATTAAAGCGGAATCCAAAGCACAGCCTATAGCCCAAGCCATTGACCCAACCCTCCAATGTTAACCACGCTTACTTATTCATCTTAGTGCTTTGTTTATAAATACCTTTATAAGAGTGTGGTTTTTCAATGTGGGATTTTCACAAAGGGCACCTCAAAAGATAGGCCTACAAAGAAATCTATATTTTTATTGTTGGTGTAATGTGAAAATATATTTGAAGCCCTTCAAGGTCTCCGTGATGCATCTATCGACCCTGATATTATTTGGCTTTTTATAGTTGATGTTTACTATTCTCTCAAGAAAAAAGACATGCGCCTTCACCCCCCACATCAGACATACCTGAAATCTTACAGATTCCGCCCCCATCCTCTTCAGTATGGAGGGCAGAGTTCTGGTTTTGATGTTGATTTCCATTCTGTGGAAACTGTTGTCAAGAAACTGCATGCAATCTAGTTTATGTTAACCAAATACATGCTTGATCATTAAATGACAGACGCCTCCGTACAAGAAGAAAGGGAATATAATAAGCACTATGCCTTTGCTTACAAATGGTTTGTTTTGCTGATGGGGATGTAAGGCAGAGCAAATGGTTTGTGTCCTGGAGATTATCAGAATCTGCAGAGCAAATTTTAGTGGACCCCAGACAAATTTTTGACATTTTCCTAAGCTTTATATAATTCCTGAATCTGCAGTCTTCCTTGCAGATAGACTGTTTTCGAATAACCGCAGAAGAAACTCCAACACAGACCATGAAGTTTTGAGTCCGGGCAAAAACACAAAAAGATGCAACAATACATGATATATCACAAATATAAATAGAGAATGGGTTCACCAAACTCCATAGAAATCAATTAGAATGTACTGTTAGGACTTCCTGTTTCACTAAGGGGCTAAACTAGCAAATCTTAATTTTTGAACCCCACGGAGATTTAAACCTTAAGCCTCAGTAATAACCTTACTTGGCTCATTTGAAAATAAAAGAAGGGAAATATTTTTTCCACCAAAGACATTTAAACCTTAAGCCTTACTTAAAAGACCTCACTTGGCTAAACAAATGAAGGCAAATATATTTTTCCAAGTAAACAAGATGGTAGAGAAATCAAACCTGAACCCCACTCTTCTTGAGAAGAATATTCAATCGTTGCCTCAGTGAATTCCCACGCTGAGCCCCACTCTTCTTGTTGGTAAAAACTAACAAGGGTCTTGCATCTGGTGACAAATCAATCAACTCGTATTTTTGTTTCATCCCTAAAACCTGACACTCATCCTTCTTATTGCTTGACAAGCTCCTTTTGAAACTAGGCTTAGAATCCAATTTCCTATCTACATCACCATCTTCATCTTGGCGCTGCAAATCCACATTTACAGTACCATTACGGTTTTCCTCAATTTTAGGAGAACCATTAACAGCTTGATGAGTATCAGCTATGCTTTCTGCAGACATATCCCCAGTACTACCACTATTTCCCGTGTCAACAGAGGTTTCATTTCCATGATTGGACTTGTTGCTCTGACTCCTAATAGTTGCACGTACTGAAGATGCTATCTCATTGGCCCCCGGAGTACTGGACCTCAAAAATCCACCAGCGGAGTAGTGGATACACACTTGCAATCCTTGTGCGCACTAGAAGAGCAGCTTAGGTGAGCCGCTGCACCACAAACACTGCAACGGTGACTAAAACTGTCTGAAGCTGTCATAGGCCCAAGAGTTTGAGAAGGGCACATGGACTTTAAGCATACACGGCAATTCAAGTTCTTTCCACGAGATAACGATTCAAAAACCCTAGTATGAGGAGCTATAGGAACTTTGTGACGTGCCTTTGGATTTGCCTTTTAAAGCGTATAGCCGCATGGCTATACGCTTGATCCTTTCCTTTTGTTTTTTGGCCTACTTCTTTAATTTACTATACGTAATCAAGTAATATCTTAGCCTTTTTTTAATCACTTTGCTTAGTAATTATATTTTAATTATTATTTCACATGAAAAGATTGAAGAAAAAGAACACAAAGTAATTAATTTCTATTTATCAAGTCTTTTGTGCAATCTTTTGGGTGTCTTAATTCAATTTCTCCATCGTCCAAGAGCCCTATCCCTTACTATTGTGTCATTACTCTAGTATCTATCGTCCCTTTTTGATTATTTACTTTTCCAAAATTATTACCCGTATTAAGATTTTAGCACTTCCACGTTTAATAATGTATTATACATGTACGCACTTATTTCTCATATTTAATACACATATGTTTTACAAAAATTTCAGTAAGACACACAAAATTCACGTAGTATACACGTTTTACTGAATAAAAATAATATGTACTTTAAAACAAAGGGTATAGCCGAACGGCTGTACTCAATTTCCCACCAATTGTTAGTATAGCCGTGCGGCTATATTTGGCTTTACCTCTTTGACACGCGGGCTTATGCCATGGCCGGGTGTTTTTCTTTATTATATACTAATTTTTTTAATTCTAAAAACCGTACAGCCGTTCGGCTGTACTCGTTTTTTCTTATCTTTGAAAAAACATAGGCTTTACTCTTTCGACAAGTGGCACCTAGGGGCTGGGAGCATCCTTTTTTTAAGATATACATAGTATAGCCACCCGGCTATACGCTTTTTTATTTTTAATCTTTAAAAAATATATAATTTGTTCTTTTACTTTTGTTTTTTGGCCTACTTCTTTAATTTAATATACGTAATTAAGTAATATCTTAGCCTTTTTTAATCACTTTGCTTAGTAATTATATTTTAATTCTTATTTCACATGAAAAGATTGAAGAAAAAGAACACAAAGTAATTAATTTCTATTTATCAAGTCTTTTGTGCAATCTTTTGGGTGTCTTAATTCAATTTCTCCATCGTTCAAGAGCCCTATCCATTACTATTATGCCATTACTCTAGTATCTATCGTCCCTTTTTGATTATTTACTTTTCCAAAGTTATTACCCGTATAAAGATTTTAGCACTTCCACGTTTAATAATGTATTATACACGTACGCACGTATTTCTCATATTTAATACACATGTTTTACAAAAATTTCAGTAAGACACACAAAATTCACGTAGTATACACGTTTTACTGAATAAAAATAATATGTACTTTAAAACAAAGGGTATAGCCGAACGGCTGTACTCAGTTCCCCCCCGTTGTTAGTATAGCCGTGCGGCTATATTCTTTTTTGCAAAAAAATATTATAACCGAGCGGCTTTACCTCTTTGACACGCGGGCTTATGCCAGGCCGGGTCTTTTTCTTTATTATAGTATAGCCGAACTGCTATACTATTTTTTTTAATTTTAAAAAACGGTACAGCCGTCCGGCTGTACTCGTTTTTTCTTATCTTTGAAAAAGCATAGGCTTTACTCTTTCGACAAGTGGCACCTAGGGGCTGGGAGCATCCTTTTTTTAAGATATACATAGTATAGCCACCCGGCTATACGCTTTTTTATTTTTAATCTTTAAAAAATATATAATTTGTTCTTTTACTTTTGTTTTTTGGCCTACTTCTTTAATTTAATATACGTAATCAAGTAATATCTTAGTCTTTTTTAATCACTTTGCTTAGTAATTATATTTTAATTCTTATTTCACATGAAAAGATTGAAGAAAAAGAACACAAAGTAATTAATTTCTGTTTATGAAGTCTTTTGTGCAATCTTTTGGCTGTCTTAATTCAATTTCTCCATCGTCCAAGAGCCCTATCCATTACTATTGTGCAATTACTCTAGTATCTATTGTCCCTTTTTGATTATTTACTTTTCCAAAATTATTACCCGTATTAAGATTTTAGCACTTCCACGTTTAATAATGTATTATACACGTATGCACGTATTTCTCATATTTAATACACATATGTTTTACAAAAATTTCAGTAAGACACACAAAATTCACGTAGTATACACGTTTTACTGAATAAAAATAATACGTACTTTAAAATAAAGGGTATAGCCGAACGGCTGTACTCAGCCCCAAATTGTTAGTATAGCCGTGCGGCTATATTTTTTTTTTGCAAAAAAATATTATATCCGAGCGGCTTTACCTCTTTGACACGCGGGCTTATGCCATGGCCGGGTCTTTTTCTTTATTATAGTATAGCCGAACTGCTATACTATTTTTTTAATTTTAAAACGGTACAACCGTCCCTGTACTCGTTTTTTCTTATCTTTGAAAAAACATAGGCTTTACTCTTTCGACAAGTGGCACCTAGGGGCTGGGAGCATCCTTTTTTTATGATATACATAGTATAGCCACCCGGCTATACGCCTTTTTATTTTTAATCTTTAAAAAATATATAATTTGTTCTTTTACTTTTGATTTTTGGCCTACTTCTTTAATTTAATATATGCAATCAATTAATATCTTAGCCTTTTTTAATCTCTTTGCTTAGTAATTATATTTTAATTCTTATTTCATATGAAAAGATTGAAGAAAAAGAACACAAAGTAATTAATTTCTATTTATTAAGTCTTTTGTGAAATCTTTTGGGTGTCTTAATTCAATTTCTCCATCGCCCAAGAGCCCTATCCATTAATATTATGTCATTACTCTAGTATCTATCGCCCCTTTTTGATTCTTTACTTTTCCAAAGTTATTACCCGTATAAAGATTTTAGCACTTTCACGTTTAATAATGTATTATACACGTACGCACGTATTTCTCATGTTTAATACACATATTTTTTACAAAAATTTCAGTATGACACACAAAATTCATGTATTATACACGTTTTACTGAATAAAAATAATATGTACTTTAAAAAAAAAAAAAAAAAGAAGGTATGGCCGCAAGGCTGTACTCAGTTTTCCCGAATTGTTTTTTAGAAAATAGTATGGCCGGTCGGCTATACTCGTTTTTGCATAAAAAATCGTATAGCCGACCGGCTTTACCTGTTTGACACGTGGGCTTATGCCATGCCCTGGTCTTTTTATTTATTTATTTTTATTTTTATCTATATATAATTGTATAGCCGCCCGGCTATACTGTTTTAAAATTTTAAAAAAAAGCACAGCCGTGCGGCGGTACTCTTTTTTCCTTATTATCTTTAGAAAATAGGCTTTACTCTTTTGACAAGTGGCACCTAGGGGCTGGGAGCATCCTTTTTTAAGATATACATAGTATAGCCGCACGGCTATCCTTTTACTCTCTTGATCATTAAATGACAGACGCCTCCGTGCAAGAAGAAAGGGAATATAATAAGCACTTTGCGTTTGCTTACAAATGGTTTGTTTTGCTGATGGGGATGTAGGGCAAGTGTCCTGGAGATTATCAGAATCTGCAGAGCAGATTTTAGTGCAAAAACAGATGACAGAGAGAAGGACAATGCAGCAGGAAAAAGATGAACTCATCTTGGGTGCTTTAGTTTTGTGTGGTAATCAGTATTTGATTTTAATGTGTATATATAAGTAATGATGTTGAGGTTGCAAGAAATGGAAGTAATTCGTTAAGCTTGGAGTTCACTGCTGGATTTGAAATGGATTATGTTGTAAGAAGTGCATTGCTTAAAAGACAATCATCTTGGTCTTTGCCTGAATGGCTGGGTGTCCTTGTGCTTCAAATACCACTCATATTTTTGCTGTTTACCTCCTAGGTCGGCTATAGAAAGCTCCATAGTGGACCCCAGACAAATTTTTGACATTTTCATAAGCTTTATATAATTCCTGAATCTGCAGTCTTCCTTGCAGATAGACTGTTTCGAAAAACCGCAGAAGAAACTCCAACACAGACCATTAAGTTTTGAGTCCGGGCAAAAACACAAAAAGATGCAACAATACATGATATATCACAAATATAAATAGAGAATGGGTTCACCAAACTCCATAGAAATCAATTAGAATGTACTGTTAGGACTTCCTGTTTCACTAAGGGGCTAAACTAGCAAATCTTAATTTTTGAACCCCACGGAGATTTAAACCTTAAGCCTCAGTAATAACCTTACTTGGCTCATTTGAAAATAAAAGAAGGGAAATATTTTTTCCACCAAAGACATTTAAACCTTAAGCCTTACTTAAAAGACCTCACTTGGCTAAACAAATGAAGGCAAATATATTTTTCCAAGTAAACAAGATGGTAGAGAAATCAAACCTGAACAGGATTGAGAAGAATATTCAATCGTTGCCTCAGTGAATTCCCACGCGGAGTCCCACTCCTCTTGTTGATAAAAACTAACAAGGGTCTTGCATCTGGTGACAAATCAATCAACTCGTATTTTTGTTTCATCCCTAAAACCTGACACTCATCCTTCTTATTGCTTGACAAGCTCCTTTTGAAACTAGGCTTAGAATCCAATTTCCTATCTACATCACCATCTTCATCTTGGTGCTGCAAATCCACATTTACAGTACCATTACGGTTTTCCTCAATTTTAGGAGAACCATTAACAGCTTGATGAGTATCAGCTATGCTTTCTGCAGACATATCCCCAGTACTACCACTATTTCCCGTGTCAACAGAGGTTTCATTTCCATGATTGGACTTGTTGCTCTGACTCCTAATAGTTGCACGTACTGAAGATGCTATCTCATTGGCCCCCGGAGTACCGGACCTCAAAAATCCACCAGCGGAGTAGTGGATACACACTTGCAATCCTTGTGCGCACTAGAAGAGCAGCTTAGGTGAGCCGCTGCACCACAAATACTGCAACGGTGACTAAAACTGTCTGAAGCTGTCATAGGCCCAAGAGTTTGAGAAGGGCACATGGACTTTAAGCATACACGGCAATTCAAGTTCTTTCCACGAGATAACGATTCAAAAACCCTAGTATGAGGAGCTATAGGAACTTTGTGACGTGCCTTTGGATTTTTCTTTGACCTGGCTATTGCTTTCATCCAACTTAGAATGATATTTCTCCTCCATTGGAATGCGGAGTAGGCTAAACTCAAATTTCCAACTACAGCAGCGATAAGGCAAGAGACGATAAAAAGGCGATCAGTTGGATTCTTGTTGTTCATCCTCAATGACTACTTGTTTGATCTACATTTACATAAGCATGAAACCAGAGTCGGCTCATGGTATGTGCGGGTTATGCGACTGCACAGGGCCCCCAAAATTTAGGGGCCTCCAAATGTTTTTAAAAGCCTAGCATTATATCATATATTTTCTACTACATTTCGTTCTAAGCAAGTTTTTATTCCACAATATTATTTTATGTTCCTAATGGGCAGATTTTTGTTCCAAGCATTAATAAATTAAAAAAAAACTCGTGAGTTGTGCGTGTGGCGTCTCTCCTTGCCATTCCCAAATTGCTTTTCTTTCATTTGGCCCAAAATTCACTTCTTCCCAACTTCTTCTTGACTCTTCCGTCCAAAAGCAAATTCTTCTTTACTCCTTGACAAGGCAAAAGGCATGCTATGCATCTTTGCTCTCCCCCACACCTCTCTCTCTCTCTCTCTCTCTCTCTCTCTCTCATATTATAATTTAGAAATTATGTGTTGCATTTGGGAGTAGCCATCATATGCATCTTTGCTTCATTTTGCTGGGTGTAGTTTTTTTGTATGTAAAAGAAAATTGAGTGGATGTGAGTACGTGAAAATAGACCAAGGATGATCTTGATTATTCTATTTGTGGGTTCTAATGTAATTGATGCCACATAATGATTTCGGTTTAATTTATGATTTATGAATTTTAAAATTTGAAAAATTATTATTTTACTTATACATATAGGGCCTCATCAGCTTTTTTCACACAGGGCCTCCATATCTAATGGACCGGCTCTGCATGAAACTACCCAATCCCAGTTAAATTAGGCTCAAACTCATATATCCTCCAATATGATTTCATCATTCAATAACATTATCAAAAGCCTTAAACTCATTTGACAACCCAACTCATCATCCTACTTAATTCATCATGCGCTACTTACTGTTACCGTTTCAACCTATAAAAAAATTGAAACTGTTTTACAAGTAAAACAAATATCATTCCAAATACAAAGCACTTGCTACCATCATTAGTTTCGTATCAAAATTCAGAGAGAAAAAATAGTATAGCCCATCGGCTATACTGCTAAAAATATTCGAATATTTAATAGTATAGCCGCGCGGCTCTACGTCTTAAATATATTAGAATATTTAATAGTATAGCCGGCGGCTATACTGGGCAAAAATATTCGTATATTTAAATAGTATAGCCGGGCGGCTATACCTCTTAAATATTCGGCTATACTTCTTAAATACGTCCGAATATTTAAACTTTATAGCCGGGCGGCTATACTTCTTAACATTTAAAAATAGTATAGCCGCGCGGCTATACTGCTGGCGATAGTATTTAAATCCACTAAATATTTTTAAGGAGTTTCACTAAAACACCCAAAATGGGAGCTGAAATTATAAAAAAACCCAACACCCAAAACCCATCATTACACACACTCAAAACCCATTTATAAACACACCCAAAAAATATACAATATTTGACTTTGGGGTTGATTTTGGGTGTGTTTCTATGTTTAAATAGTGTTTGGGTTTTTTATAAATACATGTTTAGGATTGGGTTTATTTATAAATTTGTAATATTTTTATTCGAGTAATTTAACAGGTGAGCTTTGAAAGGGTTCTTGTTCGTATAAGTCTTTGATGCTACTTTGTCAACTCTCTTCATGTTTTCAATTCTGTTTCCTATGATGCTTCAAGCATGAACGAACTTAGGAAATGGAATGAACAAAGCTGAGAAGGCGGAAGGGGAAGAAAATCACCATTTGCTTTTTGAAACTGATTTTTCCTTATACATTCTTTTAGAGAGAGAGAGAGGCCTACCTTGCAGGCTTCTCTCTTTATCTCTTCGTGGGGGAAGAAGAAAAAAAGCGCCAAGGGCCGAAGCTTTTCGTTCTTTATGCATTCTTGGAGGAAAAGGAAAGAAGATAAAAGCCCAAGTTTGGAGCCTTATTAAGTGGATGATGGAGAAGGCCTCAACAAATTTAAAAAAACACCCTCTTAGTGCCTATTTATATATATTAAAACTGTGTGAAATTCGTTTTCCATTATGGACAAAACTGTAAGAAGTTCCCTTTCCATTGATGTTGAACAAATTTACAACCATGGTCCAACTAGAAGCATCCTATTAAAATCACAAAAAGAAAGATACATGTGGTGATATGGTGTATACAACATGTCAATATTTCTGAAAGAAAGAAAAGGAAGATGCAATCAAAACTTTGATTACTTATCTAAGCAGCTAGAGGAAACTTCTAAGTCAGCCTCAGCGCCATTTCTTGAAGAAGAGCTTGCTTCTGCACAGCACTTATTACATATGATTGGTCTCGGCATTCTCAAGAACATCAGTGATAATGGCAGCTGCATGACCAAGTGGCTCCTCAGCAGCCCTCTTCAACATGAAGGCCTGTACACCACATGAGATAATATGACATAAGTAGAGAAAGATTTAGCTATAAACTAGATTGTCATTGGAAAAGAATCTATAGGAACTATTGCAAGTAAAGCCCAAATTTGATGAAACTAATCAACACCCTTTTGTCGAGAGAGACAGAGAGAGACAGAGAGAGACCTGGCCGTGGTGGGATATAGCCAATGTACAAGGTTGCTGAAACCAAGGCTCCCCATCAACCTGAACAGGCAATGCGGCAAAGAGATGTATCTTAATTGACTGCCCTTGTGCCAGTCTTCGAGCACGAGAAAGCCCAACCTGTCCCAAATAGAACAGCAGGTCAGAGACATAGCACGCATTACCAATTATAGTGATCCATTATAAATTGAGACTACCAGACTTTGGGACTACAAGCCAAAGTAAATAATCAAAACAGCCAAACGAGTATTTATGCAAAAATATAATCCAGCTTAGAATGAGCATTTTACATATCCTAATATTCTGGAAAAATCAACTAGCAAAAAACAACATTCCAATATGTAAGTACGTGTATCACATATCAAGAGGTAGAGCATCCACAAATACCCAAATACCTGAAGTTTCCCAAGGTGCCATATTCCAGAAATGCTCACAACCTCAAGTATTTTATCATGCATAGATTGTGGATCAAAATTATCATAAGTTTCATCTTCATTTTGCCACAAATCTACACCGCCCATGTAGCTTCCAATATTCGCAACAAGTACACCTTCAGCATCCTGAAAATGTGTCTAAAAGTCCAGCACTGATAATCTCAAAATTAGTCAATCATGATATATCCAGACAGCCAAAGCTCAAGCAATATGGTGAAGATTTCTGAATCAGCAACTAAAGTGTTGTGTCCTTATGGTTAAAATCTTTTCATACGTACTCACCTCAGGGACCTCTATCTCAACACCATCTACTTCAACTCGAACTTGCCAAGGAAAATCCACAAATGTTCTATCCATTATACCCTTAGCACCTTCTATTGCATAAAGGACTTTATTCATGAACTGCAGGTATATAACAATTGCAACAAAATAACTGATGTCAACAGCTTAAGTAGGAAGTCTCTTGCATAAAGGACTTTATTCATGAACTGCAGGTGTATAACAATTGCCGGACGGCTATACTCTGGATTTAAAAGAAAAAAAAAAAACGAGAGCATAGCCGTCCGGCTTTACTGGGGTCCTTTTAAAAAAATATATATAAATAGTATTAGGCCATTACCCGAATATCTATTGTCCCCTTTGGAGTTTTTACATTTTCAGAGTTATTACACGTATAAAAAATTTAGCTTTTTCATATTTAATACTCTTATTGTACACGTACGTAGGTATTTTTCTTGTTTAATACACTTTTTTTTTATACCAAATTTTGAATAATACACACAATATTCACGTATCATGCATGAAATTTTCTCATATTATTGATTGAAAATTAATATCTATAAAGTATAAACTAATGCAACTAGAAGGGTCTTTTTCTTTTAATTTTTTATTAGTAACTCGTATAGCCGGGCGGCTATACTCCTTTTAAATATAATATTAGAGAGTATAGCCGTGCGGCGATACTACGGTTTTTTTATTATTACAAATAGCCGCGTGGCTATTAATTTTTGGTCACGGCGGGTCCCTTTTTTATTTATAAATAGTATACCCGTTCGGCTATACCCCTGTCAAATATAATATATTTAAAGACTATAGCCGTGCGGCTAGAAGACTTTTTTTTCAAAAAAATAGTATAGCCGACCGGCTGTACGATTTTTGGACACGTGGGGCGAGTCGCAAGTCGATTCTCTATTTTTTTTTTATTAATAGTAGAGCCGGGTGGCTATACTCCGGGTCCTTTTTTTAAATTATGAGTATAGCCATACAGCTTTACTGGGGTCCTTTTTTAAATTTGTTTTTAACAAATAGTATAGCCGAACGGCTAGACTGTACATGTACGTATTTATCAATACTACTTCCGTTTTCCATACACGTCTTAAAGGTTCGGTAAAATACACTTTTTATAAAAAGCAAACATGTTTAATACACATGGTTTTTACAAAATTCATGTATTACATAACTTTCACTTATTATTGAATAAAAATAGTATATATTAAAATATTTAAATAAATTGTAGTCAAATATTATATATGTTTGCTAATAAGTTTCTGGCAAACAAGCATTATTTGTTAGAATTAGACAAACTGGCCCAGTCTCGAGAGTCTCAAGAATAGAGGACTTGCAGCCTCCCCTACAGCATCCATATATTAGGCTCAATTCTCTTTTTGTTAAATAAAAGTCCAAGCTAAGTCAACCACATTTAGGCAGATTCAAAAACCAGATAGGTCACCTCCTCAAATAATATTCAATTTAAATATAAGAACGTCTATTCTTGTACAGATTTGTCAGATACAGAATACACCTTATTTGCCTAACTCAAGTCGTTTGTGCGTCGATTAAACCCGTAACCTAACGGTAAGAAAAGAATACCCTCAGATTCTCTTGTAAAGACTGCAAAAAGACTGTCAATAAGCCCCGAGTTGTTAGTGTGTCAACTAGTTGAAAATGCAGTTTTGTTTTAGTACACAAAATTGTATTTACAAGCTCCTTTTGCTTTAACATCCCCAACCAACAAACCACCAGTCATAGTGATATCTACAATTATCTTCAAGTTCTCAATCCTGTTGTGCACGCCCTTCTCCACGGGGCATTTTCTTTGACATCGCTGCCATGGATAAAAATATTTCAGCAATTCGTAGAATCAAATGACATAAGAAACTCGTTTAAATAGAGATATCAAGCAGTTATATGATTGACTAATAGCATAAGTAAACCAATATTAAAGTAGTGAAATAACAATATACATATGATAGAGAGAGAGAGAGAGAGAGAGAGATCTTACAATCTTCAACATCCTTCAGCTGGTAATAATGCGGAGCTATTTCCACTAACCACTCCGGCTTTAATTCTGTTACCTGAAATTTAATTGGAAGTCTTTAGCTGTAATACAAATAGCATATACGAGATAACCAGCCAACAGGGAAAATGAAAGGTACAAGGAAGCATATACCTGTCTCATATATTCCTTGGTTGTAAGTACCAATTCATGGTATATAACCCATCTCGGAAGCACCTGAAGAGAAAATCAAGCAATGCATCAGATAATATTTGTCCAATTACTATGAAAGGCAAAAACCGACACTGACATACAAATAAATTATTTCCTCTAATGCATATACAAAAGCCTGTGAGTTTTTGGTAATTGGAATTGTGTACACGTGTTCAAAAGCGAAATGATGTGTTGGAAAAGCAGTAAAGTTTGTCCTCTTTTTTTGCATAATGCATAATAAATATCCTCGTCACGGGTGAGCACTCAGCTCTTAATGCAATGAAAGTAATGACCCAAACCCATATTCCACTTTCGCTCCCTTTGCAAAAATACGTTTCACTAACACATACTATATTCAATACATAGCATGAGTGAGATCAGTTTATAATTGTGATCCAAAAGACTAAGCTCGTATGCAAAGTAGCCACCAGGACAATGCAATTCATCTTTACCTGTGATAGCCCTGAGCTGGGATGTATATGGACGGTCTGTGGATGTTTGACTGTTCTATAAGATCCATTCTTTTGAAGCTTTGCAGAATGAGGGAAGAAGCCTGATAGAAATAGCATCACGGTTTAATTTAACAATGAACAGAGGGGAAAAACAAAAAGAATCACTTTTAGATCATTATGGCTAACAGTAATGGTAAAATTACCAGATGTAATGGCTTTCTTTATGGTCTCGTAATCACTGAGATTTGAGACCAGCTCAATCTCAACCCTCTCCAAGAGTCCCTCAAGCTGGTCTCTAATATCTCTAGCACGCTTCATGCTCCTCACCTGTAAATTTTTGGGATTACAAACAACCGTGTGAGGAGTATTGATAAAGAATCAATGTATTGTAATTTGACATGGTCAACACAACATGTTAATCAGTATCTACAAAAAAAAGAGGAAATAATTAACCTAAACTAAATAAAAAATAGATCAAGATTTTAATTGGCATTGGTATCATTCTGTTGTCACCATACACGGTGGCAAATTAAACCGTACCTGTATATAGTTTTCATAGCACCACTGGGTTGAGAAGTTGGTCTCTTTCCATGAGTTATACACCTAAGAGGAAAAAGAAAAAAAGGAGGTCAAATAGCCATTCAAAAACATTTGACAACTTACTTGGCACACAGTTAATAATGCGGATCTATACCAACCTCATTCAAGTCATTATAACTACTTAACATATAAAATTTACCGGTTTCCCATCCTCCAAGTCCCAAAGTCATGGTTTAAAGCCCTAAACATCAGATATGTTCACTAAAGGGAAAATAGAAATAAACTATATAGAAAAAGGAAAAAACTACACCTTGAGCAATGCAATGTGATCTCCCACGTTACCGGTGTGAAAATTCAAACGTGCATTGTCAGCATGAACTTGTTTGTCCTTGGGACGGTAAAAGATGGAATTACCAATGGAAAGCATGGCAGCAATGGAAATGACCTCATCTGAACACTTGTACTTATCAGAAGCAACTATCATCTTAGATAGCATGGGATCAAGAGGAAACTCCGCCATCCTTCTACCGACTTTAGTCAACTCACCCACTTTATTTAAAGCACTTAGTGCAAATAACAGTTCCAGGGCTTTTAGTAATGCTTCAGATGGCGGAGGGTCCATAAAATCAAAGTGTAATAAGTCATGAATACCAAGGCTCTTCAGCGTAAGCACAACATTTGCAAGATTAGTTCTTTGTACTTCTGGTACTGTGTTATCATCTAAATCATTGTAATAATTGTAGGCAGTATACAACCGGAAGCACTTTCCAGGACCCGTTCGACCAGATCGACCTGCCCTCTGCATTGCAGATGCCTTTGAGATGGGAGTAACTAGCAATGACTCCATTCCAGTCCTTGGGTTATACGACTTCATTTTGCAAAACCCTGGGTCAATAACATATTTGATCCCATCAATGGTCAACGAAGTTTCAGCTATATTTGTGGCAAGGACAACCTTCCTTGCCCCATCAGGTGTGGCTTCAAAAATTTTTGCTTGCAGCTCAGTAGGTAAGTTGGCATATATGGGACAAATAATCAGCTCATCAATTTTTGTCCCTAGACCCCTTGTTCTGTGCTTCAATATTTCTTCTGCTGTTTCAATCTCTTCCTGACCAGTAAGGAATACCAATATATCTCCAGGTGGTTGAGTCACATGGATTTGAAGTGCAGTGACAATTGCTGCATCTAAGTAATCAGCTTCTGGTGCTTTCGTATAATGTATTTCAACAGGATACCGCCTCCCTGGAATTTTGAAAATTGGAGCAGAATCAAAATAATCACTGAACTTCTCAGCATCAAGCGTTGCACTTGAGATAAGCAGTTTGAGATCCGGTCTAAATCGAGCAATATCCTATTACAAAAACCACTAACCATCAGATATTGAAGAAACAAAGGTATTTATCAGTTATTATAAGTGCTTCCAGAAGAAAAGTAGATAGGGTGATCATTAAGAAACAATCTCCAAGAGAAAACCATAGATGAAATTACCACAAAAATATGCCAGAGGTTTAACTAGAGGCAATATCTTCACTAAAAATAAGAAAATTAAGCACAGTCAAGAAAAATAAATTGGTCCTACAATCGATGCATGATGCACTTCAATAAGCCACACCATAAAGAAATGACTGAGAAACATGAAGAGTTACTGCTTACCTTTACTAGTCCAAATAGAATATCAGTCGAGAGTGTTCGTTCATGGGCCTCGTCCACCATCACCACACTAAAATATTTGCAGACAGAAAATGAACCAACTTATATAATCCAAGTATCGAACTGTATATCCCATACACCAAGTTAGCTTACCTGTAACTCGCCAGATCTGGTTCACCAAGGAACTCTCGCAACAGCATTCCATCTGTCATATATTTCAAAACAGTCTTTTCGGATGTGCAATCCTCAAAACGAATAGAATAACCAACCTGCATATGGCATAAAAAGCCCCCACGACTGTCAAATAGACATAGAATTCATCTAAGCAAGGACAAACTGAATCAAGAACCTAGAGAACCATTTGAAATAAGTAAACAAAGAATAAGCACACCATCAGAATACCTTTTTCTCTTAAATAAAGGGAATCACTGGTCATTACCTTTTTCTTCTTATCTGATCAGAGGTTATTAACTTATTAGCATTATGAACAAAGATCACTAGTGGAATACCTCGTGCCCAAGTTTGACCCCCATTTCTTGAGAAACCCTTGCAGCAACACTCATAGCAGCAACTCGCCGTGGCTGTGTGCATCCAATCTGTAACAAAAATATAAAAAAATTATCTAGCCCATACTACCCATTTAGATAGTTTTAATATAATCAGGAGTCCACCTATTTTTTTGGGTCACAATTTTGAAACCTTTCAGGTTGTTTGAGATAAATTGTTCAGTCTCCAGAAGCATGTTGAATATACTAAAAATACAATGTTGCAAAACCAAAAACGAAAAAATATATTTTTTTTCAATATTAGCCACACAATTTTTTTGGAAAAAGGTATGATAATTAGCATTTCATCTGAGAGTCAAAAAATTTCGCATCAAACACTGAATGACTTCCAGGACAAAACAAGAAAATTGCAAGAAACAAAGCTTACACCTTTCCACGCTTTGTGTATCCAGCCTCGTGAAGATATTGGGGTATCTGTGTGGTTTTTCCAGAACCAGTTTCACCAACAATAACAAGAACCTACAAAGCATAAGTCGAAGGCATGTCATACAAAAAGAAAATTCTTAGATGTACTTTTGTTAATGAGGATATTCGTTTGAAATGCCTATGGCTCAAAATGCTTGTAGGAGTAAAACATAACAATCTGGTGCAAACTAAACCATCAGCTGCATACATTTGAATACATGCATTCCTAGTCAAAATTTCGAAAATGTAACTTTGCAATGGAAAAGCTAAAAAACCTGATGATTTTCAACAGCTTCAAGCAATTGATCGCGGTAGGTGTAGATGGGTAATGTTTTTCTGTCATCCTGAATGAGCAAAAACGTAAATGATTATTAAAACATATTTTACAATCTCCTATGATTTGATACCATTCAAAGGTTAATCATATAGTTAAATAATTAATGATAACCACAAAGTAAATGGACACCGCAACAATCTTTAAAGCTTCCAAAATGTTTGCATTTTTTAACGTTCTATATTTATTCATGCTCTTCAGGTTGTTTATATGTAGGAGGCATATTTAACTTCCGCAATTTATTCATTCGTTTCTGAAGCATGCCACAGGCTGCAACTAGTAGTATACATTTCTCAAAAACAACGGTAAGAATAAGTCATACCAAACACAGTTACATCTAAGCAAAAAAGCCAAAGGAAATATGAACAAACAAATTAAGAAAAAGAAAATTATTAGCAACCTGGAGCTTCTCTAAGGCCGTTTTCACCTTCGACTCAAGTAACTCAGAGGCTTGCCCGTCATCATCAAACTACATCCAGAAAACAAACAGATGAGACTTTGACTGTGATACCAGACAAAAGTGTCACGTTAAAATGATGATGCTAGTTGGCATACCTCATCACCATCCATCACTGATGCCTTGATAAAATCAATCTGATCCTCAAATACAAATCTAAACATCAAAATATATGAGTGAAAAAGACTTAGAATGCTCATGCACAAACAAAAGAAGCCATTAGAATAAGCTTCTGCAATTAATTTGCTTCACTTATTAACAGATGCAACTTCAGATAGTGAAAATAAGCAGGTAAAACAGAAGCAAGAGGATAAAAATTTGTAAACTTACTGATACTCATCAGACATTTGTTTCTTATTTTTTGAACCAAATTTCAGTGTTGCTTTTCCTGCAAGATGATCCTCAGGATGAAAATTCTGAAATTTGTTTAAAATTTCAAGGGAAAGGACACTTAAGAGAATGCTAAAACCTCACAAAGAACTCACCAATTTGATGATCCTCCCAAGCTTCCTGTTCTGCAAATGGGTTCATTTTATCCCCAGCACTGAGGTCCCTATACAACGCAACAGGTAAAAAAAAGAGTTAAAAACAGAACAAGATCTGTTTCAGGATTGCAGATTCATTTATTGAGTTAAGAATATTTTATTGGGGAGCAGGAATGATGATTGTAGTAATTGTGAACATTTCCAAAGTAGTGACCTGTAGCGTTGCACAGCAACAGAAAATCTCTTTTCCTGATTAACACCACCCTCCTCATCGTATGCATCTGGCATCCTGTACTGCATTTCAAAAAGATTGAAAATACCAACGTATCTCAATTACTCATCCACTCCAATGAGAGCAGGAGGAAAATTGTCAATACAGAACTCTCTTGAAAACAAGCTCACATAGGCAAAAAAGCTAACCATAGTTAATTATCAATAACTACAAATTACCTCAGTGGTATCCTCAACCTCATCTGACCTCTTCTTCACCAGCTCGTATATTTGTTTCTTGTAACTGTAGCACAAAATTCACAAATAGGGAAAAATATTAGATTCTGTAATAGATTTATTTGCTGGAAAAATAACTAAAATTAGTTTTTTCCTTTAACTTTGGTTTATTGGAGTAATAAAACGCTAACCAATAACCACTGACTGATCATAGCAAAGTAATTAGGTAACTGCATTTTCATTACCTAAGTTCGCGATATTCTGCTTCAGTGAGCTTCACACCATCAAATAAGTATTGCTCATCCTCTATATCGTCTCTGAGATACATGTCAAAACAATTAAGCACCACTAATTGTGCAGTTATACCTTTTAAATTACAGAACTACAACAGGTTTTTTCTTTTTCTTTCTTTTGGGGGTAGGGGGTCGGGGTGGGGGTGGGGGGAGCTAACTTTAGGTAAAAGCAAAAGATAATTCTTTCCATACCTGATTTCCTCCAATTTCTTTTGCTCCCTCTTCTTGAGATATTCTTGTCTTGAAACTTTTCTGAAGCAGAGACAATTGAAGGAGAAATATTAGAACCCCGCTTAATGTCATATAGAACATATATATTTTGAGTACTTTATTTTGCTTTCTAGGATGAAAATAAGTAGCTTCAGATAATAACTAAAATGGAAAGACAGTCTTTTCCACGGACAAATCACCAGAATGTTTGTGTACTAAACCATTTAGAAACAAGCAGCTTTTTATGTGTAAGAAGACAGAAAGGCAAGCAGGTACTCTTGCTCAAAAATTTAGAAAAGTGCTAACTACTAAGGGTGGATTTTATTTTTTTAAACCATTAATCTTTTAACTATTTCAAAAACAACTATTGCCTGCCAAAACAATAGAATTTCACCTATAAGAATGATACCAAAAAAATTAAAAACAGAGGACTTCAGAATGAATCAAATACTATTTAGAAACTTCAAATATTATTTGTTTTAAAGCAAATCTTTTAACTATTTGAAGTTTTCTATTGCCTGCCAAAAAATAGAATTTCACCTATAAGAACGATACCCAAAAAACACAGAACTTCAGAATAAATTAATTCATGATATCTAGATAATGACAAACCTTAAATCTTCAAGGTCATTCCGCTCCAATGCATTGCTTCTCCGAATAGCCTCCTCTGTTGTACAGTACAATGTATCATGATGAGGCAACAAAAATTATAAACAAGAATATGAGCAAATGCAGCAAGTTATGTAATTCTCGAAATATATGTGTTTGTAGTACCTTCTTCCTTTCGTGTTAATTTTCTCTCTGTTAACTGTAGGGAGGGAGGGGAAAAAAAGGAAGTTAGTGACGAGAAAACAACAAAAGCAATGTTATGATTATGCACATGTAGGTAGTTGTTCCAAATCAGAGACGAATATGAGAAGGCATAGCTCAATCTAAGAGTTGTAGCTAGGAAACACCATAACAGTAGTTTGTTGGTAAAACAGGATAATCTCCATATCAGGACTAGACCCAGATAATAATATTCAAGCCGAAATATACAATACAGCTGCAGTTTCAAAGCATACATCTTTGCATGATATCAATAAATCATTTAAGGATGCAACTTTTAAACAACTAGAACTAGCTCGAAGCAGGAAGACAATCCAAGCAGTTTTTATACTGAAAACTAAATGTAGGAAATGAAAATCAGTTCTGAACTAAATTTGTACCTTTCGTGTAGCTGCTGTATCTCGTTCCCTTATATTCTGCTCCAATTGCTCCCTCTCTCTTTGATCACGCAATCTTTCTTCTTCTGACTGCATACCATTTTAAATAGAGGACATGTAGAGAAATATTAGGAAAAACGTATAACAGAAAATGAATGCAAACATGTTCCTCATTGTGTATATGAGACATAGCAAAAAATGTATATATAATTATAATAAACATAATGGTATGATTAGTGAACCACAGATTCTATCATCAGATAACAAGATAATTAACCAATCCGACCACAAAGTGAAAGACTAACCAAGTATTGAAGCACTACCTATCGATAAATTTTAAAATATATATAAAAATAAAACAAGAAAACCTCTGAACCATCATTGTCATCTGGGGAAATTCGTCTTTTAACTCGTCTCTCTTCTTCCTCTTGTGCAATCACCTGCAGCATTGCATTCAGTTAAAACAACAGTTACCATGAGAAACAAATATAGAATATTACCTTTCAAGAAGTTAAAAGAATTAACCTCATCATCTTCATCTTCTTGACTCAAGACCTTCTTCCTGAAACGTTTCTTATGGGAGTCAGCTTTCCTGGACTCAGAAACAACCTGGACAGAAGATCTATCGCCATCATCGTCATCTTGGTCATCAGCATCCAAGAGAGAATATGTCTTCTGCTTCTTCACCAACATCGCAGCTTCCCTCTCTTGTTTCTGATATAGCTGATATACACGAGTAACAAGCAGGAAAGACACGATGTCATAGACAGATTAAACTGGAGGCTAAAATCCTAAGTCTACACATTCATTTAATTTGGAATAACAACTCACATTCAAACCAGATTCTTTACGGGGCACTCTTGCGAAGATGTCTTCAGCAAATGCACTTGTTTCTGCCGAAGAGGACAACCCAAATTCTACAAGCTTGCCCACCACATCAGCCGGTGATTTTGCTTGTTTGGCTGCAAGAAATGTGAAGTTTTGATTAGAAACAGTGTGCACAATGTAAACTTTTAAATTAAGTACACAAAAGCAAGAGAAAATTAACAGGTAAAAACTAAGAGGTAAGGACAACTAACTTAATCCAATAATGTACTGAACCACAGTGGGCTGAGAATATCCGAGAAACGTCATCAACTTATCGGATACCCATGTCTTCAGATTGCTCTCGCTCCCCATTTTTTCTGCATTCAAAATTAAATCATTCGCAACATATATTGAGAGAAAATAATGGTAAAACTTTATTTCAAAATAAAACAAAAGAACAAAGGTGAAGAAGAAGTTAAGCAATTCCTGCTAATTTAAACTCACAATCAAGTGAAGGCAAATTCAAATTCAGAAACGAGAAGGAAGAATATCAAGTACAAAGAGAATTTATCCATGTTGATTAAGCTAAAAAGCAAATAACTTTTTCAACGTAATTACCGTAAACAAAACAAGAAGGATCACATTGAAACCTAAGTACTGTTTTCCGTTTAGATAATGGATTTAACTAAGGAAACTCACCTTAGGGCTACAAATATTTCTAGCGTTTGTTTGTTTGGCTGAGAAAAGGATTGGTCTTCCGAGAGAAAGGCCCTGTGTGAGCTTTGCACGTGCGGCAATGCGAGGAACGTGTGGACAGTACGGCTACTTCCGAGACCACTGTGAACGGCCGGAGTTGACAGTTCGCCGTGCGTTCAAAACGGCGTCGCGTCACGGCGACGACACAGAAACAGAGAAGGAAAGTGCGGGCTTTGCGATATTGGGTCGGAGAGGAGAGAGAAATATAAAGGAAGGGCTTTGGGCCGTAATTCTTCAGATGTTGGAGCCAAAATTTTAGTGGCTCAATATCAGCATCCAATAACATAAGGGAAAAGCCGAATTTCATCGGGTTGGGATACCTCGTAGTATTTATTATATATATATGGACTTCACTTTTTGGGTCCACATAAATAATGTAAAAAAATAGTTAATACTCACTCCAACTGTAAATATATTTTTTAATACAAGTGATTGAGAGGAGGGAGTTTACACAATAGTCATTGGGTGCCTAAGGATTTTTAACATTTGCTCATGTGGATGGAGATAAAAGAGCGCAACCAACCGAACTATACCCGATTGGCCCAATTGAAACAAAAAAATTTAGTACAATCAATAATCTAAATTAAAGGATATGAGGATTTCACACTCACACACACAACTAAGAAGCCATTGCAAGGGCGGAGCCAATAAAGGCTCATAATGGTCAAGTGACCCTTCTCATGTTTCATATTTTATCTTTTTACATGTTTGTATTTTATTTTTTATATATAATATTTTTAAAATTTGACCATTTTCACTATCTTATCTTTTGAAAACACTCTGACAGTTCCGATCTCTTAGACCACAGGAGTCCAAGATATTGTGGTCACCCACCGTCGAATATTAATTCAATGGTTCAAAAAAGTTTCTTAAAATGAGTGCAAGAATGAGTGAACCGTTAAATTTACATCCAACGGTGAGTGACCACAAATCTCTCGGACCCCTATAGTCCAAGAGATCAGGATTGCAAAAGTATAATGTTGAGTTACAAAAGATGAAAACTTTTGTCTCACATCACTAACTTGTGCTACTTACCTTTGTAATTATTTTTTCATTTGTAATAACTTAATAATTATTAACCTAATTACCTAAAACTAAAAGCTAACATAATCTTACCCCAAAAAAAACTCAGACAATTCAAATTGAAGATCAACAACCTTTGTAAATATTTTGGAATGATACATAAATTAATACAAAGGATTTTTTTTATTAGATGAATTTTTTTATTTTGTTTCATTTTATGTTGACTCATGTTGATAGATTTTTTGGCTCCGCCATTGACCATGAGGATTCGAACCTAAGATCTCTTGTATGCAAGTCAATGCTCTTTTTCCACTGGGGTAGACCTCATTGGATGCCCAATTGAAATGTTAAATCCTACTTGAAATAGTGTTTTTCCCCTGGAGATGTTAAAAGTCCGATTTTGACTCGTAGAGAGAGAAAAATATATAACATAAGTGTTGGGCTTTTATTTAACATATTAGAGCTTAAGCCCGATCAGATGTCCAAATACCAAGGCCCAAAATTTTAATGATATGATACGTTGCTCATTTAAAAACTTAATGCGAATTCGCCTCAAAAGCACCAAGAATTTTAAAATATTTAATTTAATTTAATTTTTTTTTATTTTAATGAAAGGATTGGGGTTGTGCAACCCAACCCCAACCCTTTCATTAAAAGAAATTATTCTCAACATATATGGAGAGAAAATAATGGTAAAACTTTATTTCAAAATAAAACAAAAGAACAAGGGTGAAGAAGAAGTTAAGCAATTCCTGCTAATTTAAAATAAACAATCTAGGTGAAGGCAATTTCAAATTTAGAAACCATAAGGAAGAATATCAAGTACAAAGCGAATTTATCCATGTTGCTTAAGCTAAAAAGTTGTGGGGGCTTTTTCATTCTGGCAGCTACAAATGGGTTAGTAAGCAACAAATGGGTCAAATTACCCCCATGTGTCTGAGTTCAAGAATCATACCCCAAGAATGCTTCGAAAGAGTAGTGAAGCCTTAGAAAGTACCCTAGTTATCTTCACCAACGAAACCAACAATGGCTTACAAATAGATTATTAGCTTGGCATGAGAAGCTTGTGGCATGGAAGCAAAGCAATCATGAGTTTAGCATTAAAGAGAGAGAGAGAGAGAGAGAGAGAGAGAGAGAGAGAGAGCGCTATGAGTTCCTATGAGAAACAAGGATTTTAAGGCAAGGGGAAGGGATTCTAAGAGGGTTAGTTGAAGAGAGAGAGAGAGAGAGAGAGAGAGAGAGAGAGAGAGAGAGATAGATAGATAGATAGATAGATAGAGAGAGAGGGGAATAACAATAGGTGTGTTGAGTAGTTTAAGTGACGAAAGCTCTGTCAAGTTCTGGAATGATTTACCAGAAGAGAAAATGGGAAGAGATGAAGGAATGAGGCTCGAAATTGCAGAGGTTTCATGGATGAGAGATGAAGGTTGCTCTCTAAATCTGCGTTGTGTTTAATACGTAGGAGGTACCTCCTTTTATAGTCACTGTAAGCTCCTCATTCCCAATAAATCCTAATGGGTTCTCTCCAATTTTATCAAGTCTCCTATTTCATTTCTCTTCTCTCCTTTTTGATCCATACCTATTTTGTGAAATCCCCATTTGCCCAATACACAGAGACCAGATTTTTGGGGGTTCAGAAGTCTTCCCACAGTTGCTCAAGTGATAGTCTCCTATCTCTGGTAATCACATCTCTTTCTTTCTTTCCCTATTTCATGGCAAGATCTGGTAAATGAAGGAGATAGGTAACAACATCGGTCTGAAGGATGCCTTTTCTCCTGCATGCACTAATATCCTCTGGATTTTTTAGCTTTTTGCCTTGAGGTTTGCTTTGCCCACATGCTGGAGTATCCCAGCACCTCACATACATAGGCAACTTTGGCTTTTTTCGTGGTCTTTGTCTCCAGCCATTTGCTGCAGACCTGCAAATATTTTTCTTGGTTGCTTGGGCCTTCCTAAGGTGATGGGTTAGCCCACTAAGGGAATGGGCTAACTCCCTAAAGTGATAGGCTATTTTACTAAGGGAATAAGCCAACTTCCTAAAGTGATGGGCTTATTTAATTAAGGTGATGGGCCAATTTCTTCTATTTTATGTTTACCCACATATTTGGGCTCAAGAAATGGGCTCGAGTTTTGGGGCTTCAAATCCAAAACTTCCATTTCTTGGCTCGTTAATAAGCCTCATGAATCTCGTTACCATCCATACCACAATCCACTCAGCAAGCTCCGGGCATTTGCGTGGCTTGGGTTCACTTAAGTTTGTAGCGTGACTAGGTGTAATAATAATGATTTTTCACTCGGCATTACATGTTGCTTGGCATGCTTGAATTTTGTCGCATTTGAAAAGGGATATAATGCTTGACGAGATAATTAGCTTGGGCTTGTAAAGTCAGTGCCTTTTATAGGCTCATTTCAATTCTTAGAGTGACGGATTGCATATTTATTTGGCATGGCACGTGGTCGTGGCTCGTGTAAGCGTGTATGACAAACTTTCAAGTGTCCAAATCGGGTTTCTTCTCGGTAAAGTATCGCATGGGCCGGGAATTTATTTGGACCAAACCCTAGATTTTTTGAACCTCAACAAAAGCAAATAACATTTTCAACGTAATTACCGTAAACAAAACAAGAAGGATCACATTGAAACCTTAAGTACTATCTTCTGTTTAGATAATGGAATTAACTAAGAGAACTCATCTCAAGGCTTTGTATTGCATTTGTTTGTTTGGATGAGAAAAGGGATGTCTTCTGAGAGAAAGCCTCTATGCGAGCTTCGCACGTGTGATAATGTGAGGAACGTGTGGACATTACGGTTACTTTCGAGACCATTGTAAACTGCTAGAGTTGACAGTTCGGCGTGCCTTCAAAATGGGGTCTCATCAAAGTAACGACACAGAAAGAGAAAAGGAAAGTGTGGTCGGAGAGACAGAAATATAAAGAACGGACTTTGGGCCATAAATTTTTACATGTTGGGGCCAAAATTTTAGTCGGTCTAAGGGAGATGTTAAATCCTAAAATATTTAGGATGTAAAAGGATGGAAATGCTACTTTAAGGGGTTTTGAGTGAGGGGTTCAATCTCACAATCCAATATAAAGGAAATATTGACTTAAACTTGAGGCTGGGCATCTGAAATTGCAACCTGAGCAAACCGACCAAACCCGGTTATCTTAAGCCCGATCCGATGTCCAAAATACCAAGGCCCAAAATTTTAGTCGGGCCAAAAGGTCCGATCCGATGCCCATTTAAAAACTCGGCGCGAAGTCCACCTAAAAAGCGCCAAAAACTCCAATAAATTAAATTAAATTGATTTGTTTTCTTTTATTGAAAGGGTTGGGGTTGCGCGTCGATCGTGTGAGGTAAGAGCCACACCAAGCATTAGAGATGCGAGTCACAGGCGAACACGTGGAGGAAATGACGCGGTTTTTTGGGTCCCTGAATGGAAAATGAAGTCGTTGAAAACGACGACGACTGCTTCTTCTTCACCTCCTCCGTAGCTTTGGAGGCTCTGGAGACCTTGACCCCCACCTAAACCTCTCTGCACAACGCTAATCAAATTTCATTGTCTCAAACTTTGAATCCAAGAGACGAAATTTTATTTGTGCAGAGAGACAAAATTGAAGAATATATACATATATAGATACAGCGCCCTCTTCAATTCCGTTGCCTTCTCTTCTCAAAATTTATAAGATTAATTTGTTGGTGACAAAATGGGTTGCAATTCCAGCAAAAGCGTAGACTCAAAAACGAACAGAGCCGCCCGATGGCGATCTACCGGCATTGTTGGTTTGCGGGACTCCAAATTGAAGGCAATTTCTCTCTCTCTCTCTCTCTCTCTCTCTCTCTCTGTCTCTCTCCCCTATTGATATGCTTGATTTTCAGTTGGATAATTGTTTTGAATTTGAATTAATGGAGGTTATTAACTGTTGGGGAGGTGAGAGTAGGAGGGTGGGTGGGATAAATTGATCAAATTTTAATAAAGTTGGTTCATATTGGTGGGCTATGCATATTGCTACATTTCCGTGATGGCTTGTGATAACAAATTAGAAGCAAGAATTATGTAAAGGTAAATTTTTTTCATAATTGAGATGTCTCAATAGTCTGGCTCAGATGTAAATTGAAGTTGAAAGAGAGCTCATGTTAATCCAAAATGGTTTCTCTTTGAGTTGACGGATGAAAAAGTTAGCTTTTTGGTTGAGCGAGTAAAGCAGTCATTTGACATTCCCGTTTGTACTGTATTTATAGAAATGTATGCATAAAAGAGCATATGTATGGTTGATGTACGCTGCACATTTTAGGCAATGAGCATCACAGGTTGGTGGTTTCATTCACGTGTTTCAGAAGAGATGCTTTGCCTCATTGTGTGCTCTTGTGTGTTCTAGGTTGTTTACTTATTGGTTACTTTCTCTGCAACAGTCATTTCCAGATGAAATTCTTGACCTGGACAGATCAGTACGTACTCTTGACTTAACACACAACAAAATAGGTAACGTACTTTTCTCAGCGAGGCATCCAATTCACCAATTTAGCTGTGTAGTTGTCACTGTAAGGCATCTGATTTTCACTGAACTAATCTTAACTATAGAGGTTTTCTCGTGGCTTGGTTTTCAAGGTTTCAGTATTTTTAAATCTTACAGAATGAAGCATACTTAAACATCTAGTTTACTTCTCTTTTTCTGCATGCAGTTGACATTCCTATGGAAATTAGCAAATTAGTAAACCTGCAGCGACTGGTAAGAATTATGTTTTTGACTTTTGTACATATACTGTGGCTCTCATTCCTAAATTCATGCTCTACAACCAATTTGTCGTATATAACATTTTTAAGACTTCAACTTTCATTTGGTTTACATTCATCATTAGAATAGAGTATATAGTGACACAAATTTTTTTGATGAAAATGATGGTCCTTCTATGTTCAAGAGAGAAAATCCCACGAGTTTTCTCTGTTGAACATAGAAGGATGAGTATAGAGTGACACAAATTTTTTTTGATGAAAATGATGGTCCTTATTTTAAAAGTTACAATCATGAGTGGACTGTTGGATGGGATTTAGTGATTTTTAAATATGTTAATTAATTGCTTAGATTATTCAATTCAACATATATGAAAATACAAAGTTGTTTTTTTACGAGAAATCAAAAGGTTTTTTTTTTTTTTTAACGAACAACTTAAATAGTTGACACAAATTGAATAATGTCTACATGATGATGATTTGTTGAGTATTAATGCAAAATTGTTCTATCGTACATTGGGATGATCAATTTAGACAGTTGAATATGAGTTGCTCTATCTTTCAGGTCTTAGCTCATAACCTCATTGACAGACTACCGATAAATTTGGCAAAACTAGAGTCTCTAAAAGTTATGACACTTGATGCAAATCGAGTGACTTCCTTACCTGATGAATGTAATTCTCTTCTCTAAGTAAGATAATGTCGTATTTAATTTGGTTTCTTCAACTTCATGGGATTTTCTTTCAAGGACGTCATCACTGGACGCCTAATTAACAAGATGTATGTTTCCTTTTTCTAGTGGGACAGCTGGTGAGACTTGAGCAGTTATCCATCTCTGGAAATTCCTTACAATATTTGCCTGAGACTATTGGAAGCCTGCGCAATGTAAGTGATTTGGGCTTTACAACCTGTTTGTCTGTTTTTCTGTTCATGTGGTTAGGAATTTTATATCTGAATTAAATATCAATCTCATGTTCCCCTATAACAAACTTGCATTATGTCAGTAATTACTGCATCCATGAACCTAGTGGTGCGCCTTGATCTAAATTTTTCCAGAACATTACTAGCATAGAAGGTAAAAGTTCATATTCTCTGAGTGGCTAGGAAAGAAAATTAAAAACCTATTTTAGAGAAATGGTGAGAGTGGCACGTATTAGTGATAAGAGAAAGTTGGCTTAGGTGGCATAAACATATGCAACGTCAACCGTTAGATACACCTATAACCAAAGAACGGTAGTTAACGTAGAAGATAGAAGAAGTAATATGAAGATATCTGAACAGTTAGATTTAATTGGAGATAATGAATATAATAAAAAGAATGAAAGATGAGAGTTCATGTAGCTCAACCACATATGATTGGACAAAAGCAAGGATGATGATGATGATGAAAAAGAAATCATTGGAAAATACATTAATGGAATCTTAATTCGATTTCTAACATTTTTGAATATCAAACATTTAGTATTTCTTGTGAAATCCAGGATCTAACAATGGATTGTTTAATGCAGTTAAAGCTTTTAAATGTATCGAACAACAAATTAAAGTCTCTTCCAGAATCCATCGGTAGTTGCTTCTCTCTGGAAGAATTACAAGCAGATGGTATGTTTAGACTTTTGTTCTACTAGTTGATGTCCGTTTTATGTGGTTTTTTCTGTGTTCAATTTTTAGATTATGGGTTGATTTTTTTTCTTTCTCTAATGTGGTTCTAAGGTTGTAATTTTTTTTTATTTTTTATTTACCACTCAAAGCTTCATGATTCTGGATTGCTTTTCAGATAATTCAATTGAAGATCTTCCTGAATCAGTCTGCAACCTTGTCCACTTAAAGGCACTTTGCTTAAACAATAATAATGTGAAGCAGGTATAGCTTGTACAGATCACACGAGTTTCATTTGGCTTTCTTAACTACATGAAAGATGACTAGTTGGAGTATTTCTTGGGCTTTTGGTTTCCATGTGCTCCCTAACTCCCCCTAACCCTACCCGTCTTAAAATGGGTGCTTAGTACAGTTTTGTAATGTAATGTGATGGCTAGATCGAGACATGGCTCCCTGGAAGGAAATCTTTTACTGGTTCTACTAATTTATAGATTTAAGTTTGGATGTTGTTAGTGGTTAGCAGATATGACTGCCAGCCCCTTCACCACTCACTCACCATTTACTTTTGGATGTTAATTTTTTCTAGAATTTTTCTGTGGCTGGCCATGCCTGTGTTAATTTATAACTCTCTTGTTTGACAGATACCTACTAATCTGTTGAAAGACTGTAAAGCTCTGCAGAATATTTCCCTGCATGGAAACCCTATATCAATGGATCAGTTTCAGCAGGTATGCCACATTTTCCTGATGTTTGTTTTAATTCTGTCCTTTTTTTTTCCCAGCAATACTTTCTATGTAGATTTGAACATTTACCCTGAGATAAAAATTTAGATGGAAGGATTCCAAGAGTATGAAGCAAGGAGGAAGAAGAAGTTCGACAAACAAATTGACTCAAATGTGATGATCAGTTCCAAAGGCCTTGATGAGGGTGTCGATCATTGAGAGTATGACATTGACATTCCTGAAACAGTAAGTTCTGAACCAAAGTCTCAATGAAGTTCTAGTGTTTGTATTGTACTAGCGAAAAGAGAGGAGTCTTTGGTTGGGCGGGTTTATTGGTTGTGGCTCTGGTAAAATCTTTGATATTACCAGAATTGCACTTTGTATTTGTCCTCTCAGTTTTTTTGATTTGACTATCAATTCTGTAAGTATCTATTAATGGTCACTGCTGTTCTGGTTTTGCCTACTGTGCTGATTTTTGAAGCAAAATTGACATGCTCAAACATCATAAGCATACTCAGCTAAGTTGCTCATCGTCCTCCCGTACCTATCTTAAAACAAATGATAGTGATGGGTTGACACACAAGATTTGCATATTTCTTCTTGCTTTCTACCGTGGCTTGCATTTAACGTTTCCTTTTTATAAACTGATTCGACAACAGAGGTTAACAAGTCATCGCCGTTCAAATGTGAAAGAGGGGTGGTTTCTTCGCCGCTGTAAATTGAGATGAGCTCTGCTGTAGCTTGGGAATGGACGACAACATTGTTATTTATGATCACTCGTCATGTGCAAATAAAAAGTATCCGAACTCAATTCTGTTGCATTGTACACTTGATAGTGTTTTCTTCATTACTTGCCGGTCATTGGCAAGCTTTGTATATGAAAGGGTTGGAACTCATTTTGGTTACGCATTTGAACTGTAAAATAAAGTGTTACATGTACTGATACAAAATGGAAAAGTGAACATAATGAGAACACTGAACGCAATTTCTGGACAGGTTTTCATTCGACCAAAGTGGCAGATGATAAGGCCATCTCCAGTCGTAGGGTTAAATGTAGTTCAGGACTAAAAAATTTAGCCCCCTAAAATACTACTTTTTTAAAGAATAGTGCAGGGCTAAATTTTTCCATCTCCAGCCATGCATGGCTATATTTTAGGGTCCTTCATATTTTATTATTTTGAGAAAAACTATAATACAACACTCATACATTCCATAACCATATATTGTTTAATTTAATTAAACTACTATTTTAAAAAAAAAAATAAAGCCAACAAAGGCAATTAAAAAGAAAATAAATTGGAAGGGTTTCAAGGGTCTGACCTTCAATGGCCATGACCCATAATTTTTTATAATTTTTTTAAACAATACCAAACATTTAAAAATGTGAAGACAAAAAGACAAAAAAGGATGGTTTCATTGTTTGAGCTCCAAGGTCATGAAAAAGACTTTTTTATAATTGTTTTTAAACAGTACTTGAAAAGATTTGAAAAGCTGACCACATTTTTTTATTATTATTAAAAAAATTAAAATAAAGGAGTGGGTAGGTCTGACCTCCAACATCATTGCCAACAATTTTTTTTTTTACTTTTTTCTTAAACACTACAATTTGAAACATTCAAAAGGCTTTTAAAAATCTATATATATTAATATTGGCTGTTGAAAAGCACATGGATGAGCCCCATTACAAATTTGGCCTAGGCCAAAGCTTACATTTGGCAGTTTGAGGCTAAAGAGCTAATGTAGCCTCCAAATTTGGCCAAAATTTTGTTTAGCCCATAGCTGAAGATGGGTTTTGCATTATTTTAGAGCTATATTTGGGATATAACCCATGGCTGGAAATAGCCTAAGTAGTTGCCATTTTTGGCTGGGCAAGCTAAACCTCTAACCAATTTTTTTGTTCTTTCAATTTAAATAATAAAAACTACCAGCAATTTACAAGGCTATAATTTTCAGCAAACTAAAAAATCTATTCCCTCTCCCCAATATTGCTTTTGTTAAAAAGAAAAGAAAAACTAAATTTATATCATTTATAGCTACAAAAGCTAAACACTAGGGACAGTGGCGGATCCAGGATTCAAAAGTCAGGGAGGTGAAACTTACCTTAAAAACTCAACGGTACGAGTGAATTTTATTGATAAAAATAAAAGGATACACCTAGTCAGGGGGGATGTAATGAGTCTTACCCTCAAATATGCATATCTATACATAAATAAAAGCTTAACAAAAAAAAAAAAAAAACACAAGAAGTAAATGCAATGCAACACAAAAACTAAACTATTTTAATCTAAAATTGTACCCTACGAGGCTTAGAAATCTTAAATTCTTCAATTATTTCTTCATTATCAATACTATTAGCAAACTCTCTTTCAATGTGGAGAATCATGCAATCAGCAAGGAATTCATCAGCTATGGTGCTTCGAAGTCTATTCTTAATAATTCTCATACATGAAAAAACTCGTTCCGTTGTTGCTGTAGAAACAGGAAGAGTCAACACCAACTGAATCAAATCAAACATCTCAACAATGCCAACATCAAATCAAACATCTCAACAAAATTCTTAAAATCAAAGACCTAATTAATTTCAACAAAATCCCCAAATTATATTTCATTCCTAATTAAATCCTAGAAAACTCAATTTCAAATTAAAATTAAAACTAAGATGCATACATTTATTTTAGGAATAACCCAATAGAAGAAGATAATTAAAGAGAAGAGATTAAGAAGAATACTTGTTTCCTTGTATATGAGAAGAGAAGAGAAGAGGTTGTTCAGTGTCACGATTGCACAACACAAAGAAAGACTTGCGTTGAGAAGAAGCTCTCCGACTCTGAATTGCACCTTGCACAACCACTATTTGGCTGCTTAAGTTATATTCTTTCTTTTATTAAAGTTTGGACCGCCATTCATAACATTACTGGTTATAATTTTTTTCAATTTTTAAAGTTTGAGTGGGCTTGTGCTGTGAGTTTTATATGGATTGGGTAGGCAAGAGTGTATACCAACACATGGAATGGATATCAATTACATAGCTTATATATAGGTTTTTAGTGAAATATTTTTGGGTAGGCGGTAGCCTACCCTGCCCTGGCTTAAGATCCGCCCCTGACTAGGGACTAATTAATCAAAATAGCCCATCATAAACTTTATTTTGGAGCTCTAATAACGAAAATATTTTATTTTAAAACAAAATTCAAAATCGAAAGATTTGTCGATTGTAAGCATTAGAGCAAAAATACACAATTAATCAATAAAAAACCGAAATCCAATTTTCTCATTGAATGGCAAAGACCGTGTTCTAAAGGTAAAAGACAACTTTTATACCATCATTGTCTCTCTTTTTTCCTTTTTTCTTTTTTTGTCCGAGTACCATAATTGTCTTAATCTATATATATAAAGCAAAAGATAGAGAATGGTAAAACATTTAAAATATAAGAAAATGCCATTGGTTAATACAAACATTAAAAATTGAAATTATTAATTAAATGATGATAATATGGTAAATTCACACTTTTTTATATTTAAAAAAATTAAAATAAAAAAAGAAGATAATAAATCATATTTTTATAAAATACAATTATCTATTATATTTTTTAATTCTTAAATAAATTTTAAATTTATAAATAAATAAATAAATAAATAACCTCTTGCAAACGCGGAAGTGCTTGCAAAGAGACTACTTTCATGATAAGGTAAAGATCTAGGTCACTTTATGTGTTGTATTTTATCCACAAATAAAATCACATAAGCACCGAAAAAGGCAAGAGACAAATTTGAAAGCTTAGTTGTCCTGGCCACTTTCCGCTAACCAAATGCCACGTGTCACACTCACCCGAGGCTAATATAAAATTCCAAATCACCACACCACCCTTCATTAGACCTCATTTGTAGAGCTTGTCTGTCTCTACGTCCAATCTCTTCCCGTATTCGGAGGGGTATTTTCCGTAATTTTGGAATAGACACGTGTCTCTTTTCGTTATTTCTGTCCTCGGACAGCCACTTACAAAAAAGGCTAACCCTACTTTGCCCCTTTTCTTCAATCGCCGCCTCTTTTTCGATCTCAATAATTTTTTCCCCCGATTCCATCTTGATCTTTCGTCTCAATTCCGAAATTGAGATTAGATTCGATTAATTCGTTATCTCCCCTATCGTTCGATCCCAATTTCAACTATAGCCGTGTTCCCAATCCGATTCTAGGGTTAGGGTTTCAGAAATTGTTCGATCTTCTTCTGCGATCGTAGATCTAAGAAACCATTTTTTGGATTAGCGATTTCCGTTCTCAATTTTTTCGGATTCCGTAAATTCTTTTGAATTCTTTTGGATGTTTAGGTTTTCTGATTTCTGGGTTTTGATCCATTTAGGCTGAATTAATCCATAGATCTATTAGCCTTTGAGGTTTTTCTATCACACAGCTGCTGTATTTGTCCGTGGATCAGATGCAATTTTTGAGATTTCGACGAAAATTGAACATCTAGGGTTAGGGTTTTCAAGATTTTAGGGCTTTTCTTTATTTTCTTAAATTAGGTTGGGAAAAGTTCAGATTCATTCAAGTAAAACAGTTTTGCCCTTTGGTGGCGTTTCGAATTGAGCTTTGATCTTCCAATTCAGCGATCTGCTTCATTTCTTGAAGACTATTTTTTGAGGTACAAACCAATTCCTTTTGTTAATTTATGAAATTATTAGTGCTTAAAAATTATAATCAATTTTAATTACTTGCTCAATTTTTGGGCTTTGATATGGCACCCATATTTTTAGCTAAATGGGGCCCCCTTTTCTAGAAATAGAATAGCAAGCATATTTACCAAATTGCCCTTCATTAGTGATGTCTCCTCTATGCCTCAGGGTGCCCAAATAATTGGCCCCACAAACCCTTTAAGAATATTATAATCATACATTGATTCATAATTCTTAACTAGATTATAATTATCATAAAATTATGTCAGGGACTTGTAGTGGTGTCATTAACTGACATATATACTGATTCTTGCGTGTATATGTCAAAGACATAGTATCAATGTCTATGGTGATACATGACGTGCTGAATTAACATCTTTTAGCAGATAGTTGTGTTTACTGAATTAAAATCTTTTGGTAAGCCTATTTGGGTTTGCTGGATCTGTTTGAGTTTGCTTTGTTTATTGAAAGCGTTTAGTTTATGCAGACTCTAAACTGTTAAAGATGGGTTTATGTCAGTTTGCAAGTTAAGATAGCATTGATTTGTAATTGTAATGGTATGTTTTGGATGAGGTCCTGCTTAGTTTCATTCAAATGAAACGCGCATGTACTGTCTTTGCTATCTGAGGGATAGAATCATGGTAGAGTTAGACAATCATTTAGCTTGAGTAATTTTAGCTGAAAATATGTACTAGAGATACTTCACTTGTGCTTTCTTTTAGATATATAGAAACATAGGTGCTGGCTTCACGGTTTATGATGGTATTAAGAAGTTTTAGGAGTTTCTTTTGCATTTTATCTAAACTTATTTTATCTCTGCCCTGCAGTTTAATATGGTACAAAAACGGCCTCTTGATGATGAGCAAATATTTGTTTCTTTCAAGCACCCAAGACAAGTGGGGCACAGTAAAGAGCTAGTTTCTTTTTCAGAATCTGTTTTTCCTGAAGATGTGCAGACTTTAGGTGAGGGACCGTAGTCTCTGTAAATATATGTCGAACCTCAGAGGGAAAATTTTGTTTGTCTGTCCTAATCAATTTTTGTGAGTTTTTCTAAGACGTTTGATAATTGAATGTCAAACAAACTCAAATCATAGCGTTTTTCACTTGTTTCTCATTTTTCTTTATAACTATTTTTGGTCACATAAAGACAGCCTAATCAGCTGGTTTTCGTTTTTCATTTTGATTTGAACTCTTGAGAAAAGTTCTGATTTTTAATTGGTAGAGAATGGATGGGCAAAAGACAATGATAAAGGTGAAGAGAAGCTTTCTGATGACATATTTTCTGATCTTCGTAAAGGTGGTGAGGATGTTGAAACCAGTGCACCTGGAAGCTTCACCATCTCCTCATGGACCACAAGCAGTACCAGTGAAGAAGATTCTCTGTTGGAAGCACCATTTCATGGATCCTTCGCGGACTGCTTCAATCCTGAACGTCCAATAAGGACATTGGCTCAATCTGAGGATATTTATTCTTTTCTTTTGGATCACCCTCCTCGGAAGTCTGTCTCCATTGGACCAGAGCATCAAGCTGATGTTCCACCGTGGGGTGCACAGGGAACCAATAATAATTCAAATAATTTAGATACATCTGAAGCAGTTTCAAACTCTGACCTTGAGGATGAGAAACGACTGATGGGGACCTGTGTTATTCCAATGCCTGATTCTGATTCATCTGCCGACACTAGTTGCATAGTTGGAATTGGTAGAACTGATTGCAGCTGTGAAGATGAGGATTCTGTTAGATGTGTCAGGCAGCACATTTTGGAAGCAAGAGAAAAACTTATAAAGACAATCGGGCCAAAGAGATTTGAGGAGCTAGGATTTAGTGACATGGGAGAGCAAGTCGCACAAAGATGGAGTGAAGAGGAGGAACAATTATTCCACCAGGTTGTCTTCTCAAATCCAGCATCGTTGGGCAAGAATTTCTGGGACAATCTTTCAACCGTCTTTCCCTCCCGGACAAAAAAGGAGATTGTCAGTTACTATTTCAATGTCTTTATGCTTGTGAAAAGGGCTGGGCAGAACAGGTATGACCCAATAAATGTCGATAGTGACAATGATGAATGGCAGGGCAGTAATGATTATGGTGACAATCAACTAGCAGTTACAGAGGATGAGGACTCAGTGGTTGAGTCTCCCATATGTCGAAATGTTCCTCGTTATTATCAAAGTTGGAAGGATAATTTGCAAGAGTACGATGAGGAAGTTGTGGATGATACTTGTGATGATAATGTCAATGTGGATATGTTTGGTGGGGGAACCAAGCAAATTTTAGATAGATGCTATGGGCTGGTTGACAACTGCAGTACCTGTCCTATAGCTCAGCTTCAGGATAAGATTTCTTGGGATGAAAAGGGGGATCAAGAAGTCCAAGATGATTCATGCACGTCCTTTGATGCAGCGGCTGCTTCACAAGAGAATCAGCTGAAGTCTGAGGAGGGGAATCATTGGTCGGGTGGTTTCAATGGATCTAGCAATCGAGGTGACCATGAATATGTCTTGGAGCCTTGTGATACGAAAATCTGGGATGCTGGATATATGACTTTCCCTGAGAATAAGGTTGACTTCTTGCCAACTTGCAACATGATTGAAGAGGTTTTCGGGAAAGAGTCTTGGAATTACAAAGCAAGGGATGGTAAAAACTTGGGGTAGAGTTGCTTGTCCTTTATCAAGGTGGTTTTGGAAAAGCAGCATTGAGGTGTTCATATCCGGTGGTCCGCCCAGAGGTTTTTCCTCCGAATTTTTTTTTAGAGGAGTTGAGTTTTCCTTGTGTACATCTGATTTGTTGGGAGATGGAAGCTCGCCGTCCCTGTAAAATAGTGTATTAGAAGGTGATTTGCTGCTAGGTCTCTTTTTCATTAGCTAGTGTGGAAATGGAAAATTCCCTTCATACCTTCTTCCTAAAGAGATCCAGAGTTGTCATCTTTGTAGGGTTCTGCTGAAAATATACATATATTGTAAGCACAACGGTCATCTTCGTACGAAGATACCGCAATGTAATTTTGAATGATTTTTCAAATGAAATTTTTTTACTGAGGATTTTATCCCTCATTCTTCACTTTGATATCTGCCTAATTCATATCCATCATCCCCTAGATAAGTGAAACAGAATGAATAATTATGCCTTGAATCCTGATTAATTTTGGTAGGGGACTTTGGGTGCTCAATGGTTTGGCAATTATGTTGAAAGGTAAGAGAAGCAAAGCTTTTATGTCTTATTATATGAGCTAATCTTTGATTCCACCATCCACTTGGCTTGGGATAAAGAAATATGCACTGCACTTTCTCACTGAGCTGAAAGGCAACAAATAAACAAGTTTAAGAGACTCATATCATATAATAGAGCTAGTGGTAGCCTAGGGGAATGCTAACCCTAAGCCAAACCATCCTCTTCCAACCAAAAGGCTGTCTAGGTAAGGAGGGCCCCACATGATGATATTTTATTTTCTATACAATATTGTTTTATTTTTTGAAGTTCATTGACTCTTTTGAGTATCCCCTAAGCCTTGTTTGCTGGTGAGTGCTTGCTCTCTAACACATGCACCATTATTACTCCTGAAGAAACACATGTATCTTTATGATTGGACCATTTTTACATAAAATAAATAAAAAGGAAAGGAAATTTTGGCATCAAACAAATATTAGCAAATAATTTACTTTTTTCAAAGGTAAAAGTAGTGTGATTGAGATTGAAGATACTTTTTCATTTTTTTCTTTCTTGGGTCCACTCAATTTGAGTTCATTTTTCTCACTGTGAAGCTAATAGTAATAGCATTCGAGTAAAAATGCCCCAACTGCCAAGACTATACATACATATTAGCTTATGATTCAATTAAAGCTTAATATGCTTATAATCCGTGCAACTTTTTCATGATTTTATATTATTTGATCATTGATGTCAAATTGGTGTCGGCCAAGCCCAACTGACAAATCAATGTAAATGTTGTGTTGTCACATGTTTGCTTCATGCCGTGAAAGATCGAAGCAACATGGCTATGATCTCCATTACACCTTTCAACCAACTTATTTTATTTCCTCCTCACCACTAGATAGAGAAAAAAAGGTCATTGTAGCCATTTAAGAAAATGTTTCCCAAAAAAAAGGTCATGTTCTTGTTGACATAAACGTGACGTGAGTGGGAGTCAAGAGATTAATTTCGAATAAAATGCGTGGATATACAAACTAATTAATGTTGCGCTTGTAATGAAACAAGAATGATCAAGCACAAAACAAAACAAATGATGTCTGCTTAAAAATTAGGTGCAGGTTTAATGGTCAATGGTTGGCATCTCTCTTAACCAATTACCAACATTTTACTGATGTGTGCTCTGGTCAACGAGTGTGTGATTCAATATTTGGTTGATGTGATTATTCACCAATCGTTGTGCTTGTGATCAGTTTGTTTTATTTTGAAAAATTTGCAGCAAGTTTGAGTTCAACTGAGCCCCAAAATACTAAAAACAGCTGCTTTAGATCCAAGTACAAATATTTCTCAAATTATCTCTGTGGTGGAGTGGAGATATGTTAGCAAAGTGGGCAGTTCAACAACTGGTGTCAACTGGTGTGGCTGCCAGAAATTTACAAAAAAAAACAATTGCTTTCTGATCAATATACAAGTCCACCTTCACTTTTTTCAGCTCTCTATCCTAACACATCAAAAAGTCATTACTGAATCTTCCAAGCACATAGCCACAAGAACAAGATGTCATGTTTAATTTAGCAGGTAAGGTAGACCGGAAGTATTTATAAAGTATTTATAAACCCACCTAGCTAGTTGCTGGTTTGGGACCAAATTAAACTTCATAATTAGTTCAAATTAAGGTAATTACACACAAAAAATTGACTAATATATTCATTAACAAGTAGAATCTGCACATATATAGAATAGAACAAGTGGGAAGGGTGTCCAAAAATGAAAGTAACAGAAAATATGTGTTCTCTTCTCTGCCATGATGGTTTGGTGTTGGATGGTGAGGAATGGGGATGGAAGCTTGAGAAAGCATAAAGCCAAAGTGGGCATCTTATCTCAAGTCTTGTACATGTTACAAGGCATGGCAGAAAACAAGGAGTGGCCTGTGGCCATTCTTTCATTTGAAGGAGTCTACTAGTCAATTTTGAGCATCACTTTTGGAGGGCCATCTCTCTTGACTCTCAAGCGAAGTCTTCTGTGGGCTACCATTCATATCTCTCACGTACGTATTTATACGTATGTATGTTCTCGAATGGAATGCGTGTACATTATACGTACACGCGTACAAACATAAAAGAAACACTATAATTGAATCTGCTGATGGACCAGTAGACATAATAGTATGTGCACATCTCGTGGATCCATTAAAAAATAGACAACAAAAGAAGAGAAAAAAAGAAATGCAAGTACAGAGGTGTTACAGCTAAACATTGTACTAATTAAAGAAGCCGGCAAAAAGGGGACAAAGGAAGGGAATTATGCAGCCAAATAAGTGTGATTAGTGGCTGCTAATAAGACATTAACACTACGATTAGAGCAATGAAAGCCGGCTCCTCCATCATCATCTATAAAGGCCGGCCAGCAGCACCCTCACTCGTTTGGGCCATGCTTCTGCCCAATTTTCTGACTTTCTTTGTATGGCTGCTGCACCCACAACTCTAGACATGCAGCATGTACTAATTCTTTATAGAATTAACTTGCTTGTATCATTGGGTTAGGAATTAATCCTAAACAAATCAACACCTTTTATAAATTAACCACCAAAACTTTGGCCCCAACTACTTCTGTTAATTTCATTAGACCCTTTATACTATAAGTTAGTGATCATTTTAAATTTTCTGATATATATGTTGAATTGTTCTTCTCATGTACAGAACTGTATAGGTTATTTGACCTCTATATATATATATATGTATAATGTTATATATTTTGTTGAAGTGGGTTGTGAGTAGGACATGCAAATCCACTTAAATCAAGATTCAGAAAAGGGATGAACTATATTTGTACTGATATATACAGTAAGATTCTAGCTACCCCATTCTTTAAAGTTAGTTTTGCCTTTTTGTTAGATATTGTTGAAAATTGAATACATGCATGTATTTAAGATCTGGATAGAAATTATATTATCTTCCCTGTATATATTATTTCCAGATCAATATAATTATATATCAGAGTAACTTCAACTTCTATATGAAAATATTGCTGCCTTAAAACCCTTCCTGGGCACAAAGGGATTGAATTAATACTTGAAGGCTTCCTTGCATTTCATAATGGTCCGTAGGTGAGCGGGACTGTTATTTGGTTTTTCATTTGTTTTAAGAGATAGCTTCCAAAAGAAAGAAATCTGATATGGTTTGCATATATAGAAAGTGTGCTGGTTTGTACAAGGCATGGTGAAAATATAATCAAAATTAATTACCTTATCAGAGAGATCATGGTTACCAAAATCTGCTGCTTTTTTCATACATATTTCAAAGGTTACCTATAAAAAAAAAGGAAAAAAAAAACTTACTTTGTTCCAGCCATGGAGGTTAAGGTTAATGATTTGATCATTTTGGCTCTTGGGGTAAAGTTGGATTTTAATTGTTTAAGGATTAAAGTAAATTGTGGAGATAATCAGTAGTTTCAGTGATGCATACAAATATTCCAAGCTTTAGCTCTACTATAATATTGCAGCTTTCTGGGCTACTGTAGCATCTCATTCTCATGTTCATGTAGAGAGTGTGATCACTTACCAATAAAGCACATCAAAGTTGGTTTTGAAGGATAATTATGAATATAAAATGAAGGGTTTATAACTATATACTGTACTGATCACACACAAATAACATAAAACAACAGTGGTAGAGTGTTGAATACTGTGCTAAATGCTTTGGTTGAAACTCAAGGAACTGGATAGAGGGATTAATCTGTGGGACACACCATGAAAAATCTTGAAAATTAATAAAAGCACTTTCATAATAATCAATTGATGAGAAGAAGGAAAAAAGAAAAAGAAGAGATAGTCCAAAAGAATAACGGCCAGAGAGTGGAACCATTCACTTGGGCGAGAGTTTAGAGAGAGAGAGTTTAGAGAGAGTGTGTGTGTATGTGTGTGGGGCCCAATTTCTTAATAGCAAGACAAAGGAAGGAATAGTTAAGGAGGAGAGGGAGTTAGTTTAAGTAGGTTCCTGAGGCATAGGGATGCTCAGCTGGACAAATCTTGGCCGTTGGATTGGTTGGCGTAGGATCCTCAGTTGAGTACACGTGCTGCTATCTTTCCTCTCCTTTACCTCTCTCTCACTTTTTTATCTTTGCTTCCATGCATGGATTTCTCCTCCAAATATAGTCAAGTTCACAGGGAGAGAAAATAGTGTGAGAGAGAGAGAGAAACAAACGCTCGCTCACTCACTCTCACTTTTAATTTCTTCTTTGGCCTGTTCATCGCCATCATTACCAACAAAGCCAAGCCAACACCACCTCACACCTCACCCTCTTCAAATTCTGTATATTTTTTTCAATTTTCAACTACCCAAGAACAGAACAGAACATAACAGAAACAGAGAAGAGCAGAGCAGAGCTACTAATTCTCTGGAAGAGTAAAAGCTACTACATATTTCACTGTCAGATCTTTTTTCATGCTAACATAACTCTGAAATCTGGGATTTCTTCTTCTTTGTTGGTTAGCTCAAAGAGCAACAGCATCGACCTTGATCTGATGCAAATTTCACTCCTAGTTTGAGCTTTCGCCTTGATTTTCTGATCTGGGTTCTGTCATTTCTCTTTCGAGGTACTCTGTTCATTAGCATTTGTTCTTTTTTAGTGTAATGAGATCAAGCATCTCAGAATTTGGTAAACTTCTTTGATCAGATTTGAAGCCTCCTTAGCTTGGCCGATCTTTACTGTTTCCTTTATAGGAAGAATTTTGATTCCAACCAATGGAATTGGAAGATCAACAATTCAAGCATCTATGCAAGTTCTGCAGCAAGAGCTTTCCCTGTGGTAGATCCTTGGGAGGTCACATGAGGTCTCACTTGACCAATAATTCGGCAGAAACAGAGGAAAAACTCATAATCGGCAAAGTTAAACTCCCATCAGCCAACGATGTTAATTCTGATTTTGAAACCGGACCTCATCATCAGCCAGGTTATGGCCTCAGAGAGAACCCCAAGAAGACTTGGAGGCTTGCAGATTCAAGTGAGGATACTTCACTTCTCCCTGACAAGTTTTGCAGAGAATGTGGTAAAGGGTTTCACTCTTGGAAAGCTCTGTTTGGTCACATGAAGTGCCACTCAGAGAAAGAAAGAGTTGTTAATTCCATCAATAGCTTTGATGAGGAAGAAGAAGAAGATTCTTGGACTTGTGCCAACCAGAAGCTAGTCATGGACAACCAATCTGACAACGAAACTACTACTCCCAACAGGAGAAGAAGATCGAGACGAAGAAGAACAAGGTACATGGGCACAACAACCTCCTCTTCCAATTTCTCTATTGCTAATGCTGCCACTTCCTCTGTTTCTGAGATTGAGCAAGAACAAGAAGAGGTTGCTCTGTGTTTAATGATGCTTAAAAGGGATGCGGGTCACTGGGGTGGCTTGAAATTTATAGCACATGACTCCTCTGATAACAATTCTGTGTTCTCTGAAGCTCCTTCATCAGGTCAAACAAATCAGGTTAATGCTGATATTAAGGGTAAGGTTTCTGTCTGCAGTGGTATTGAGATTTTGAAACTGAAGAAGAAACTTAATAAAAAGACATTGGAGCTTGGAAATTTGGATTCTGATTTTTCAAAACATGGGTCTAGGATGAAAAAAGAAGAACTTCTTTCTGCTGTTGGGTTTTCCAAAAATGATAAATTGGACGAAAAAATGGAGTTAGCTCAACCTCAATTGGGTTCAAACAACAAGTGCAATTCAAGCAAGAGAAAATTCCAGGAGAGTTATGATTTTGAGTCAAGGTCAGAGCAATCTCTGAAAACATTGAGCACAACTAGAGGTGATGTTTTAGATTCTGAAGCAGTCTGCAAGAGTTCACAAAAGAGAAGCAAATTTGAGTGCACTACTTGCAACAAGGTTTTTAGGTCATACCAAGCTCTAGGAGGCCATAGAGCAAGTCATAAAAAGATCAAAGGATGCTTTGCCTCAAAAGTTGAAAGCAGTGAAAACACCATTGAAACAGACCTCTCTCCTGAGCCAACATCAGACAGTAAGCTCAGCAAGTCTTGCAAGAATGAAAACCCCATTAAGCATGATGTTAAAGCTGAGATTAGTACAGAGAATAAAGGTCATGCTTGTCCAATTTGTCTAAAAGTTTTCCCCTCAGGCCAAGCCTTGGGTGGTCACAAGAGATCCCATTTGATTGGTGGTTCAGCTGAGAATAAAAACAGCCAAACCATTGTAATTCAGAAACCTGCAGCACCTGAAGTCAGGGACTTTCTTGATCTCAATCTCCCTGCTCCTGTTGAAGAAGAGAGCAGCAGCAGCCATGCTGCTGCCTTTAAGCCATGGTGGGTTGGAAGCAGCCATAAGCATGAGGCCCTTGTAGGCCTCATCTCCAACTGAGTTTCCTCTATAAGTCCTTCCCATGCTGGTTTCCAATCCAATAAAGATTCAAGAGTGTACAGATACATATTTCTGGACATTAATTCATTAATTCTTTACAGATTTTAGAGTTTGCTGAGGCATTGCTGCTCATTGCCAGTTTCCAACAAATTCTCAATTACCATTTCCATCTTTTGTTACAGTATACCATATAAATCTCATTTCCTTTTGAAACTTCAATACTGTAATTGAATTTCATATTCTCTTATAAGAATTGTACCTTTTTTTATATATAGGAAAGTAATTATTATTTTTTAATGGCATCAAAGAGAAATGAGTGAGGTGTTGAAAAATTGGGATGCTATATGAAGTCATGAAGAGATAAAAAAATAAAAAAAATAAAAATTTATAATGTGCACAAAGATGGCATGTGAGCTAGCTGAAGGTGAAGGTGGTTGTTTAGTCACCTACCATTAAACATGACAACCAATCTCACTTCTTTCTCAAACTTAGTATGTTAAGTGATGCTTATATTTCTCTACTCTAACTACTATGCTCACTAGAATATAATTCATCTTTTTTTAAATTTGGACCACTCCAACTTACAAGTGTCTATATGCAAGTATAAAGTCACTTCAGCACGCGAACTCTGCTGCCCTCAAATTAACTGCAAATAGGTTTTATTTTAGGTGGGAAAGGCTGCTAAAGCAAGGAATATTTTTTCCCCAATAATCAATTTGGTCTTTTAAACATGATATTTTTTTTTTGGAGAATGTCTTTTTTAATTGAAATGGATGATAACATACTAAACACACACACTACGCATGAGATTTTTTGGTTACCTCTGATAGAGCTATACATTTATATATTTGGGCAGCTTTTGATTTAAGTGCTTTTGTTTGACAAGAGCATGGAGAAGTCAGGAGTGGTTGTTTCACTTTGGCTTTCACTTGCTGTGGTAGATGGCAGTGGGTGGTGAGTGCTTGTACATAGAATAGAATGATAGAAAGCTTTGCATATTGTTTAGGCTCTTAAGTGACAAAAGGGTATTAAGTCTTATTTCATATTTGTGTTAATGAAGTTTTTAAATTGAAGTTGGAAGAATGTGTTATTGCCATCGTCTCTCCACCTGTCAACACCTCTTTGTCCCAACAGTCCTATTAGATTAAGAAATAAGTCATCACTCATCAGATTAGTGGCCTTTCTCAGATCCAAGCAAGAAAAAAGCTTTTGTTTTGGTCAGCAATGGAGTCAACTTTAATACAAAGTCAACTGGGTCTTAGGATTTTGGATTAGATGTGGGCCAGGGCTGATGAGCTCATTTGATAAATTGATATGATACTCATGCCAAGGGGAAATTTTTCTCTGAAAAATGAACGCTAAGGACAATGTTTGCAAATATTCATATATGTAGGAGGAAGGAACATGGAACTCAAACAAGAATAATAATGTGCCATAATACTGAGTGGAACCATGTTTTAAAGTATTTATTAAAAGATAGTGAAATTTATAACCTTTTTTTTTAATAGAGAAAAAAATAATTATATTAATAAATTATACACAAATTATCAACCACAAAGACTAGAACAAATATGAAATTTACATCTAAGAAACTTGGCTTTTGATTGGAAAATCTTGGTCCCTCAAAATTTACATCTAAATTATTGAAGTTTGAACTCGTAGCCCAAATTGTTATTGAAAAGGTTTTCCAAATTATAGCCCAAATGATTGAACTTTGAAGTAGTAGCCCAAACTATTGTTGAAAGGGTTTTTCCAACCCAAACCCCCATTCCCTACATTTCCAAAGCACCAGATATTATTACTGCAAACCCAACACTTTCTCCAACGAACCACACTACAATCCCGTCATACACTAACCCTAATTCCAACTTCACTCCCTACATTTCCAGAGCACCAGATACCATGCGTGCAAACCCAACACCTTCTTCAACGAACCACGCTACAATCCCATCATACACTAATCCTAATTCCAACTTCACTACAAAGTCACACTCCCAAATGTTCAATCCTTCACAAGATTCCACCAATTTCACCTATCACATTCCTTATCAATCCAACACCATAAACCCTAACAGTAACCAACGTTGGTTGTTTCCTCCACCAGTGGTTCCCTCTGCAGTAGCCTTCGATCCAGCCCTTCGCCCGCCTGGAACTGAACCAAATGCCAATTCAGGCTCATACTCGTGGACCCACGTTGTATTCCATGCTCAAACGCCATTTGGTGAAGACCCAAATGCTGGTTCTCAGAATGGGGCTATCCAACAAGCTGAACCCATTGGACACGAAGCTGTAAGTGCCTTTCTTCAATTCAAGTTCGGTTTTTTGGTGCATAATATAACTCTTGGGCTCTTTTCCCTAAATGGGTTGTGATGTATTTGTTTTGTGATCCTATTCTATGGGTTTTGATGTGTTTATGTGGTGTATCGAGTGGTGCTGTAGTAGTGGAAAATTAGATTGGATGTCTTCTTTTCAAAATCATTGCTCCATTTTCGCATTACTCAGTTTAGTTTAGGTCATTTAAGTGTATTATGTGTGCATCCACTCGTGGACTGTGTATCCTAATACTCTTATGATGCATGTTCATAGTATGTTTCATGTCTAATTCAGACATTCATAAGTTTTCCCATATGCTTGCATTGTTTAGTATATGTACGATTACAATATATAAAGTCACATTGAAAACCATTTTTTATTGTTGGCAGTCTATCAAGTCTCTGAATGAGAGTTTGTTAGTGCCCACCACTTCAAATTCTTTGTGGAATAGCAATGGGACAAATCGGTGTGATGTTTGTAATATCAGTTGTAGTAGCAAAGAAAATTATGAGGCACACATATTGGGAAAGAAACACCAGAAAAAAATCAGAATGCAATATAATCCCACTGCCACAGCCTCTAATGTTCTGAACAATATTAGTCTGCCAAGCCAAACAAGCAGTGTAGGTGGGCAAGTGATATTTGGGGGTTCAGGTGTGGCTGCTGGTGCAGAATTGGAAACAAAGAGACGTAAGATTGTGAATGGTGGTGCAGCGGTTGATTCCATGGTGGTTTGCACAATATGCAACGTTGTTTGCAATAGCCAAGAAGTTTACATTAAGCACCTGGCTGGTAAAAGGCACAAGGCTCAGGTAAATAACAATTTAACTAGCTTTCCTTTTAAGATTCTTCTGTCACTTTTGCCTCAAGTCTTTATGAGTGATTATGGATACACTTGCTTGTATCGTGTGAGTCATCTAGAGGATCTTGCATTCTTTATGTTATTATTTGGATTCTCAATGTTTTCTTATATGTGTCCTTCAAGGGGGCCTTATTTATCTTATTTTGTGATTTTTTTACTTTTTTGATTATTAATATATTACTTACTTTTACTATTTCCATTATGTAGGCTAGTTTAGTGGCTCCAAATGTTGGCCCATATTTTGGTGCAGTTCAATCTGAAGTTACTGGCATTTGGAGTAAAGATCCAAATAAAATCAAACTTGTTCAGTCTGCATGGTGTGAAGTTTGTAAAGTCAATTGTAACAGCAATGACACCTACATCAAACACCTAGTTGGAAAGAAACACCAGAAGAACTTGGAGCAACTTGAAAAGTTAAAGAATGATGGCAGTGCCTCAACCTCAAATGTTCCATCAGCTGCAACAAATGCAATAATTGGACCAATGGAAAACCCAGTAGCCAAGGGTTCCCAGCCGGAGGAGGATTTGGAGACAAAGAAGCGAAAGATCATATCAGGAGGAGCAGCAGCTGGTGCGGTTAGAACATGTACTGTATGTAATGTGGTGTGTAATAGTCAGACAGTTTTCAGTTCTCATCTTGCTGGTCAGAAGCATGCTGCTATGGTGAAGAAACGGGCAGAAGTTGGAGTAGCAATCAGAGCCTGTCAACAAATAACCGCTTCTTGAAACCTGAATTTGGCTCGAAGATCTTCATTATGGCTCAAAGATCTTTATTGGTGGAGTTGTATAGCTTACTTTTGCACAATTTTCAAGCAGCACCAACAGCAATAGCACAGCTCATTTGATGTTGAGGACTCCTACAAATTGGGACAAATGTAGAGAGGTGTGATTTTTGTATCCTTGTATTTTTTCGGTCTATTTTTGAAGATGGCTTGTTTGGAACAGAAGAGAGAAGATTTGCTTGGATATGCTAACAGAGTTGAAGGAAGAAGACACAGAGTTCTAGAATATTCATAGGGAGGAATTTAGAAGAAATATTTCCTTTTGATTTCTGTATTTCTCATTGAATGAATTGAATGAAACCAATACACATGGGATTACAGACTTTATACTGCCGCAGAAATCACATGGATTACACTAACAGTCTAACCATAATGACATGTCAGCCAACAACCTTCCAAGCTGACTAACCTTTAGCCAAACAGGATATTGTGTGACACAAAATATATATTGGTAATGGATTAGCTATATACGTAAGAATTGACAGTGAATTATGTCATAACAAGCATCTTGAGATAGTTGTGCCAATACATTCCCCTTCCGTTGTATTGGTTGGAGTCTTGATTTGTTCGGTTTTACTGCTTGTTTTTAAACTAGAGCATACTTCTCACGGAATTTTGGTTTAATAATATTTATTTGACTTGCTGTTGCCATCTTGTTACCTTGTGGAAGTTGTTAAATTTCATTCCCAATTACTGCCTTATTTATATGTTTATTTACTTAAAAAAATACTTGATTTGTATGCTGCTAAAGAAATAAAAAGACATGTTGAAAGAATCACAACCCCAAAGCTTGGGGTTGATCAGGATAATGTTTATATTTTCTTTGCATATCGTATTTGCCAATGTGGGTGTTAACAGGGGCACCACCAGTATCTCACTTAGCTGCTAGCCCTCCCTCGCTCACTCACTCACCTGTAGGGGTTCTCAACCAATTTATTACTTATTTGATTATGGATAAGTTTGAATTGTCTCCCAGTCATGAAGTCTGTAGAGCTTACATCTACTGTCTCTGTGTTAAGAGAATGTGGGGCATGTGGGTGTAGTTAGGCTAGTGGTCTGTGGGATGTGAAGTGTTATGTATGAGTTCTGGCCTCTTGCAAGAGCAAGAGTGCTTATTGTTGTATTGCGAGTGGTTAAGTTTATTTTGTAATTAAGGTTATTGTCTTTCAGAGTTTTGAGGTTTTGTTAAGTTGATTATATCTTCTAAATGTTACATTACTTATGGTTGTTAGGAAGAACTGAAAGAGGAAAAGTTGAAGGCAAAGGAAGAAGCAAAGGATCTAGCTCAAGAAATGGCTGAGCTCAGATACCGAATGACAGGTTTGCTTGAAGAAGAGTGTAAGCGCCGTGCTTGCATTGAACAAGCATCTTTACATAGAATTGCTGAGTTAGAAAGCACATGTATTGAGGTTTAGATTCTCAGTGTGTCTGTTACCAGTGAGAGGACACATCTGAAGCGGGCAAAATCAATGAAAATCCTTTGCTGCTCTCCGGCATCTCAATGAAGCAAGGTTCAGAGGTAGCATCCCGATGATTACATGGTATTCCGGCTTCAGCTCTAACGTTTGTGGCTGTGGAATTTCCGAGAGACCATTCCAATGAAAGATTGAGCAATGATAAAATATGCAAGCATGTCAGTAGAGAAAAGGAATCGCATTTACATGGGGCAACGTGAGGAACTTGCACTAAATTGTTTCCCATGCATTTTCCTGTATCCCTGTTTGATTATTTGGACGAGACTAACATAAAATTTTCATATACCATATGTATAAACATTAAAAGAGATTAAAAAGGAGGGGTCTTTTGTGTAAAATTTTCTAGCTCTTAATTCCTTTTCATGTGCCTTATGAAAGTCTCGCATGAACTATGTTCCCCTTTGCACAATCATATTCATATTACCAATCAAAATTCAAACTTGATAATTGCAGTAAGGACTCAACGCTAGGCAATTAACTCAAGTAAACTACATTGTTAGATCTAGAAGTGGCCAACATATGAGGCCCTCCTTAATCATGAAAGTCTTAATAGGGAAAAATAAAATAAAAAAAATTGTAGATGTATTTGACCTTCCATCTTTCCTAGTCTCAATTGGCAGAACTTTTGAGCTTGAATTTTTCAGTCTTGGTGCTTCAAAAAACTGGTATGTGGCCATATTGTACAAGAAGATATCGGTTACCACCAATGTATGGATTGCCAACAGAAACACACCCCTCACTGGTTCATTAGGTGTACTCAAGGTGCGCAGCCCTGGAATTCTTGGCCTTGTTGACCATAAGAACACTACAGTTTGGTCTTCCAACACATCAAGTTCTGCACATAATCCAATGGCACAGCTTTTGGATTCTGGAATCTTGTTGTGATAGATGACAATGGTCATAATTACTGTGATAATATTTTATAGAAGAGTTTGATTACCCAGGTGATGCATTAATACCAGGTATGAAGCTTGTTAGAGCATTTACAATGGGCTCCCTAAACCACCTCCTTAGACAAATTTTAAAGATGAATTGTAAAAATGCAACTCCAACCATACTCCCTATCAACCTCCTAAAATAGGGAGTTCTCTAGGTGATCCTAAATTTGAGGAGAGAGAAATGATTCTTAGTGGCTCCCTATAATTTAATGCTGCTTTATTTAATGAGTATTTCAAACTTTTATTTAATGCTAACTATTTTTTGTTTTATTTTTTAATAGAGATGGACCAATCAAAAAAGAGTAATAACATTTATGACTCTCCAAATTAGGGAGTATGGTTGGAGTTGAATTTTTTTAGAGAGCTCATAAAATATCTTTCTTATATTTTTAGCTAAATTTTAGCTAAGAAATAGAAACCATCATTGTGGATGCTCTTAGGAACAAAATCACAAGTTTTAAATGGCATCTTACACCCTGGAAAAGCCCTAGGATCCTTCTCAAGGAAATTATACATATCAACTTGGTCCTGATGGATACCATGAATTAATTCTGAGGGAGGGTTTTGTTATAAAATATCGGACTGCACCATGGAATGGAATCCAATTTAGTGGGATGCATAATTTAAATCCAAACCATTCGTACACATATCATTTGTGTTGGATAATGATGATGAAGTATATTATGGTTATAAGCTTCTCAACAGCTCAACCCTTATCAGGCTGGCGTTAACTCAAGATGGATTTGGGCTGAGCTACATTGGGAGTGATGGAAACCAAGTCCCCAGTATGTAGCTGCTTGAAAGGATTTATACCCGACTTTCAACAAAACTGGGACTTGGTGGATTGGTCATATAGCTGTGTGAGAAAGACTCAACTGAATTGCACTGGAGACATCTTTAAGAAGTACTTTGGGGTAAAATTGCCAAGTATAGAACAATCCTAATATAACACAAGTATGAACCTCAAAGAATGCGAGATGATGTGCATGAACAACTGCTCTTGCATCGCTTTTGCAAATTTGGTTTTGGATATCTGAGATGGAGGAAGGGGGTGCTTGTTGTGGTTCAGCGATATGATTGATATAAGATATTCCAATATAAATGGGCAAGATATTTACATAAGAATGGCTTCATCAGAACTAGGTATAGAATCATCTTGCTATTTAAAACAAAGTTTGAAAGAAAAAAAAAAGCCACCAACAAAAAAAAAAGAAAGAAAGAAATCTTCCAACAGTTACATGATTAGAAAAAAGATAGAGCCAGAAAACTTTTGACATGATTAGAAAAATATTTCTTTAGAATTGTGTCATAAACTAGCATTAATTGTTCATTGGACGATAAAAAGTAAAGATTTTTTTCTTTATGAATTTCTGACTCTTCAATCTTCTGCTTTCAAATACTTCATTCCTAGATCAAGGAGACAATACAAAGATCATAGTAACGAGTATTCTGTTTGTTGTGCGAAAACACTACAAGATATTGTCGTTGATGGACTATATGACAACACACATATAAACCCATTTGAGAATAAAACACATGCACGTTGAAGAGAGAAAACAAACACACAAGAACACAAAGATTTAAAAAGGTTTCGTCCTTGTGCTTATGTCCTCTTGGCAATCCAACCGAGAAATTCACTAGTATGTAAGAACAACTTTGGTTAAAATCTTGAACCCCCTTAGCTCTCACAATAGCTGAAGATAGAGACGCCAATTTTGAGCATCGGCCAAAAGCAACCAGTCTCCTGCTGTGTTGTTGCCTCTTTGCTACTTCTTCTCCTTCCTTGCTGCTTCATCCTTGTGACCATTGGTTCCTCTTCCTCCTCCCACATCATGATGAGCCAAAACTTCAGCAATCTTCACCTTGGCGAACCATCAATCACCTATGAACAATAGTTGATCCCTATAACCTCTTCAACCTCTTGGAAACCGTTCTAGTAATTCCCAAGAGCTGCACAATGGCAAGAAACCTTTTGCATCAACGTACCTCAGGTGAGGAGGTGCTCCACCCAATGCTATACTTGGGCCACCTAAACCTCCTGTGTAGAAAAGAGATCCTCTATGTCGAGCTCCTTACTTCTCATCTTCTTAGAACCTTGAATTCTTGACACGCCTTGGTATGCAAATTGCATACCAACCCTTGTTCTATAAATCCCCACGTAGCCACCAACTTTGCTCTTGGATTTATGAACTAACGTCTTTCTTTTCATCAAACACCCATCCAACTTTCCCTCTTCATACTCCCCAAAGCACTCCGAAACGTAGTTGAATCTCCTTTGTCCATCCATCCAAAACTTGGGGATGATTTAATAGATACCTTAGGCTCAGACCTTGCTTGTGATGAAGGCTCCACCTCAAGTAGAACCCCTTTATGAGTTTGTTGTTGATACCCGTCTTCTTTAACCTTTATGTCAAGCTCCACCCACATTGGAGTCCCATCGATGACCACCTTGGTAAGAAGCATCTTTTTGGTTCCCTCCGACCCAACAACATTCTCTCCATCATCCCTTGTCTTGACTTCACTTTTGTGAACCTTATCCTCTAATACCACCACTTCTATACCTTTGAAATCAAGCACCCTTGATGATGAACTGTTATTCATACAACCTTGACTAACCTCCCTTCCCCAACTAGTCTTGAGCATAATGGTCATATTTAACCTTCTCACTATCAAACATTCTTCTATGTATTTTTGATAGCGCAATGAAATGATTTGCCTCCAATATGATGCTCATACTTATCCTTCGATCAATTCTTCTTATTGGGCTTTGATCGCTCTATAATAGGGAAACTGAATATTTAATACAATATATATGTGTAGTCAAAACATTTAAACTTTTAAAACAAATATGTTAGAGAATTGTAAACTGGTTTTTTAGTACCATACACTCGGGAGATTGAAAATGTGCACATAAATATAGCCATTGTGATTTTCCACTCCCCATCATCTTCTTGGGAGGGTTTTCCTTAGCGTGTTTAGCTGGTTCAAAAGACTTGAAGTAGTCATGCAATTCATACTTGAATTCCCGATAGATCTTTTGAAATAAATCCTCAACATAATCCTTATTCACTTGGCATGTACGTTGATATCAAAGTTTCATGTTCTTTATCATTTGCACACAGTGCGATGTAATGTGCAAATATAATATATTAGTTCTTCTTAAAATTGGTTGATTAACATGTTTCCAAATCAACACCAAGATTGCAACTTATTTTTCACAAGCAACATTGCTGCCTCATTTTTAGCAGCAACTTTTATCTTCACACTCGGATGAGCTTTTGTGGAAGCGGTTGCATATTTAATATCATGAAGTCGGGATGCACATAAATATAGTCATTTTGATTTGTCTCTTCTCTTCATCTCCTTAGAAAGCCTCTCCTTAGCATGTTCAACTAATTCCAAAGACTTGAAGTAACCATACAATTCATACTTGAATTCCCAATAAACATTATGAAAGAAATCCTCAACATAATCCTTATTCCACTCGACACGTACGTTGATATCAAAGTTAACATAAAAGCAATATAATCAAAAGTACATAAGTTGAAAACACCTTATTCCATTCGACACGTATGTCGACATCAAAGTTGCATGTTCATTATCGTTCACCCATATTGCAGTTCTTCCTGAAATTGGTTGATTAACATGCTTTCAAGTCAATAGTAACATCAACAACTTATTTTTCACAAGCAATCATTGCCTCATTTTCATCAACAACTTTTATCTTCACACTCGGATGAGCTTTTGTCCCTTCATATTGCATTAATACGACTTTTTGTAACATCCTCGTTATGAAGGCCAAAGATTCATGCCTCAACCTCATTGCATTAACATATCAATATTCAATATTTGACAATTATTTTTAGTTGATGCACGATTTTTGTGTGTGCAATAGATTTTTTTCTAGCTATCAAACATACTTCTACGTGTTTTAGATAGAGCAATGAAAATGGTTTTGCACCATGATGGTCATACTTTTCCTTCGATTGATTCTCTTTATGGACCCTTTCACATCTTAGGGCAATTATTCGGAAAAAATGTTCGATGGATCATGCTTATTGAAGTGACGTTCCTGAAGACAAGAGAAAATGACCTTATGGATGAGATCACTGTGAGTGTGCCAAGTATGATGTTAAATATTCAATGTTTCATTATTGTTAATTATAGGCCAGCGATAACATAGACTTAAATAAGTATGATTGTCATCATTATGTCAACAAAATCATGGTTAAGCGGTTTCGAGACTTAAATAAATATGATAGTCGTCATTAAAATCGTTAATCAAATATACTTATACTATCAAACATTAAAATCGTTAAATAAGTACAATTCTTCTTGCTATGAAACATATTTCTACGTATTTTGGATAGCGCAATGAAAATGGTTTTGCTCCAGCATGATGATCATACATATCCTTTGATTAATTATCCTTATTAGTTTTTGATCACTCTACAATAAGTAAACTGAATATTAATACAATGTATATGTATAGTCAAAACATTTGAACTTTTAAAACAAATATGTTAGGGAATTGTAAACTGCATATTTAATACCATAAACTCGGGAGACTGAAAATGTGCACATCAACATAGCCATTGTGATATGTCTCTTCCCATCATCTTCTTGGGAGGGTTCTCTATAGCATGTTTAGCTGATTCGAAAGACTTAAAGTAATCATGCAATTCATACTTGAATTCCCGATATATCTTCTAAAATAAATCATCGACGTAGTCCTTATTCCACATGCCATGTACGTCGACATCAAACGTGACCTAAAAGCAATATAATCAAAAATACATAACATGTAAATATTTTCAAGTTTTTCCCATCAACATGGGAGGCTTTAGCCAACTCACCATTGGAGATACTTGATAGAGATGTGGCACATGAATGAGCATTTTTGTGTACTCATTTTCTTTCATCAGAATTTTTGGTATTGATATCATTGTATTACTTATTAAACTAATTTTAATTACCTCTTCATATGAATTTATTTTTACTTTGTAACTATGCAGAAAGAATCTAGTGCCAATAAAGTAAACTAAACCAAAAAATATATGGAGCATCATGCATGTTCATTATCATTCACACACATTGCGATGCAATGCGCAAATGTAATATATTAGTTCTTCCTAAAATTGGTTGATTAACATGTTTCCAAATCAATAGTAACATCACAACTTATTTTTTAAAAGCAACATCATTTCATCAACAACTTTTTTCTTCACACTCGAATGAGCTTTTGTCCCTCTGTAGTGCATTAATATGACTTCTTGTAATATCCTTGTTATGAGGGGCCAAAGATTCGTGCCTCAACCTCATTGCATTAAAATATCGATATTCAATATTTGACAATTATTTGTAGTTGATGCATGATTTTTGTGTGTGTAGTAAATTTTTTTCTCACTATCAAACATACTTCTATGTGTTTTTGATAGAGTAATGAAAATGGTTTTGCTCCATCATGATGGTCATACTTTTCCTTCAATCGATTCTTCTTATTGGCTCTTTCACATCTTGGGGTAATTATTCGGAAAAAATGTTCGATGAATCATGCTTATTGGAATGATGTTCCTGAAGACAAGAGAAAATGACCTTATGGATGAGATCACTGTGAGTGTGCCAAGTATTATGTTACATATCTCATGGTTCATTATTGTTAATTGTAAGTAAACTATGACATAGACTTAAATAAGTATGTTTGTCATTATTATGTCAACAAAATCATGGCTAAGCGGTTTCGAGACTTAAATAAGTATGATTGTCGTCATTAAAATCATTAATCAAACATACTTATACTATCAAGCATTACAATCGTTAAATAAGTACAATTTGCACAATATGCAACGTTGTTTGCAATAGCCTAGAAGTTTACATTAAGCACCTGGCTGGTAAAAGGCACAAGGCTCATGTAAATAACAATTTAACCAACTTTCCTTTTAAGATTATTCTGTCACTTTTGCCATATATCTTTCCATAGTGTCTGCATTTCAGTATTTGGTTTTTTTTCTTTCACCTGTGATATGGTATTTAGGTGCCCTCAATTCTTTATGAGTGATTTTGGATACACTTGCTTGTATCATGTGAGTCATCTAGAGGATCTTGCATTCTTTATGTTATTATTTGGATTCTCAATGTTTTCTTATATGCGTCTTTCAAGTGGGCCTTATTTATCTTCCTTTTAACTTTTTAACTTTCTTATTATTATTAATATATTACTTACTTTTACTATTTCCATTATGTAGGCTAGCTTAGTGGCTCCAAATATTGGCCCACATTTTGGTGCAGTTCAATCCAAAGTTACTGGCATTTGGAGTAAAGATCCAAATAAAATCAAACTTGTTCAGTCTGCATGGTGTGAAGTTTGTAAAGTCAATTGTAACATAAATGACACCTACATCAAACACCTAGTTGGAAAGAAACATCAGAAGAACTTGGAGCAATTTGAAAAGTTAAAGAATAAAGGCAGTGCCTCAACCTCAAATGTTCCATCAGCTGCAACAAATGCAATAATTTGACCAATGGAAAACCCAGGAGCCAAGGGTTCTGGGAGGATTTGGAGACAAAGAAGCGAAAGATCATATCAGGAGGAGCAACAGCTGGTGCGGTCAAAACGTGTATTGTATGCAATGTGATGTGCAATAGTCAGACAATTTTCAATTCTCATCTTGCTAGTCAGAAGCATGCTGCTATGGTGAAGAAATAGGCAGAAGTTGGAGTAGCAATTAGAGCCTCTTAACTTAAAGTAATCATGAAATTGATACTTGAATTCCCGATATATCTTCTGAAATAAATCCTCGACATAGTCCTTATTCCACACGTCCTCGACATAACATGTAAATACTTTCAAGTTTTTTCCATCAACATGGGAGACTTTAGCCAACTCAACATTGGAGATACTTGATAGAGATGTCGCACATGAATGAGCATTTTTGTGTACTCATTTTCTTTCACCGGAATTTTTGGTATTGATATCATTGTATTACTTATTAAACTAATTTTAATTACCTCTTCATATGAATTTATTTTTACTTTGTAACTATGTAGAAAACATCTAATTCCAATAAAGTAAACTAAACCAAAAAATAGATGGAGCATCATGCATGTTCGTTATCATTCGCACACATTGCGATGCAATGCGCAAATGTAATATATTAGTTCTTCCTGAAATTGGTTGATGAACATGTTTCCAAATCAATAGTGACATCACAACTTATTTTTCAAAAGCAACATCGTTGCCTCATTTTCATCAACAACTTTTATCTTCACACTCGAAGGAGCTTTTGTCCATTCGTATTGCATTAATATGACTTCTTGTAATATCCTTGTTATGAAGGGCCAAAGATTCGTGCCTTAACCTTATTGCATTAAAATATCGATATTCAATATTTGACAATTATTTGTAGTTGATGCACGATTTTTGTGTGTGCGATAAATTTTTTTCTCACTATCAAACATACTTCTACGTGTTTTTGATAGAGCAATGAAAATGGTTTTGCTCCATCATGATGGTCATACCTTTCCTTCGATTGATTCTTCTTATTGGCTCTTTCACAACTTGTAGTAATTATTCGGAAAAAAATGTTCGATGAATCATGCTTATTGGAATGACGTTCCTGAAGACAAAAGAAAATGACCTTATGGATGAGATCACTATGAGTGTGTCAAATATTATGTTAAATATCTCATGGTTCATTATTGTTAATTGTTGGTCAACTATGACATAAACTTAAATAAGTATGATTGTCATTATTATGTCAACAAAATCATGGCTAAGTGGTTTCGAGACTTAAATAAATACGATTGTCATCATTGAAATCGTTAATCAAACATACTTATACTATCAAGCATTAAATTTTTTAAATAAGTACAATTCTTCTCGCTATCAAATATATTTCTATGTATTTTTGATAGCGCAATGAAAATGGTTTTCCTCCAGCAAGATCGTCATACTTATCCTTTGATTAATTCTCTTTATTGGCTTTTGATCGCTCTACAATAGGTAAACCGAATATTAATACAACATATATGTATAGTAAAAATATTTGAACTTTTGAAACAAATATATAAAAATGTGCACATTGACATAATCCTTATTCCACTCGCCCTGTACGTCGACAACAAACATGACCTAAAAGCAATATAATCAAAAATACATAACTTGTAAATACTTTCGAGTTTTTCCCATCAACAGGAGAGGTTTTAGCCAACTCACCATTGGAGATACTTGATCGAGATGTCGCACATGAATGGGCATTTTTGTGTACTCATTTTCTTTCACTGGAATTTTTGGTATTGATATCATTGTATTACTTATTAAGCTAATGTTAATTACCTCTTCATATGAATGTATGTTTACTTTGTAACTATGCATAAAGCATCTAGTGCAAATAAAGTAAATTGAACCAAAAAGCAGATGAAGCATCATACATATTGCGATGCAATGCGTAAATGTAATAAATTAGTTTTTCCTGAAATTGGTTGATTAACATGATTCCAAATCAATAGTAACATCACAACTTATTTTTCACAAGCAACATTGTTGCCTCATTTTCATCAGCAACTTTTATCTTCACACTCGGAGGAGCTTCTTGTAACATCCTCATTATGAAGGCCAAAAATTCGTGTCTCAACCTCATTGCAGTAAAATATCGATATTCAATATTTAACAATTATTTGTAGTCGATGCACGATTTTTGTGTGTGCGATAGATTTCAATCATAATTGTCATACTTTTCCTTTAATTGATTCTCCTTATTGGCCCATTCACATCTTTGGGCAATTATTTGGAAAAAATGTTCGATAGATCATGCTTATTAGGGTGACGTTCCTAAAGACAAGAGAAAATGACCTTATGGATGAGATAACTGTGAGTGTGCCAAGTATTATGTTAAATATTCAATGTTTCATTATTGTTAATTGTAGGTCAGCTATAACATAAACTTAAATAAGTATGATTGTCATCATTATGTCAACAAAATCTTGGCTAAGCGGTTTTGAGACTCAAATAAGTATGATTGTCGTCATTAAAATCGTTAATCAAATATACTTATACTATCACTCATTAAAATTGTTAAATAAGTACTATTCTTCTCGCTATCAAACTTATTTGTATGTATTTTTGATAGCGCAATGAAAATGGTTTTGCTCCAGCCATGATTATCATACATATCCTTTGATTAATTCTCCTTATTGGCTTTTGATCGCTTCTACAATAAGTAAACTGAATATTAATACAATATATATGTATAGTCAAAACATTTGAACTTTTATACGAAATATGTTAGGGAATTGTAAACTACATATTTAATACCATAAACTCGAAACTGAAAATGTGCACATAAACATAGCCATTGTGATATGGCTCTACCCATCATCTTCTTGGGATGGTTCTCCTTAGTGTGCTTAGCTGATTGAAAAGACTTAGTAGTCATGCAATCCATACTTGGATTCCTGATATATCTTATGAAATAAATCCTTGACATAATCCTTATTCCACTCGGCATGTACGTCGACAATAAAGTTGACCTAAAAGCAATATAATCAAAATACATAACTTATAGATACCTTATTCCACTCGGCATATATGTTGACATCAAAGTTGTTTATTCGTTATCGTTGGCATACGTTGTGATGCAATGTGCAAATGTAATATATTAGTTCTTCGTGAAATTGGTTGATTAACATGTTTCCAAATCAGCACGAACATTGCAACCTATTTTTAACAAACAACATCGCTGCCTCATTTTCAAAAACAATTTTTATCTTCACACTCGGAGGAGCTTTTGTCGAAGCTGTTGGATATTTAATATCATAAAGTCGGGAGATTGAAATTGTGCATATAAATATAGTCATTGTGATCTGTCTCTCCCTATCATCTGCTTGGGAGTGTTCTCTTTAGCATGTTCAGCTGATTCAAAAGACTGGAAGTAGTCATGCAATTCATACTTGAATTCTCGATAGATCTTTTGAAATAAATCCTCGACATAATACTTATTCCACTTGGTATGTACGTCGACATCAAAGTTGACCTAAAAGCAATATAATAAAAAATACATAACTTGTAAATATCTTATTCCACTCGGCATGTATGTCGACATCAAAGTTGCCTATTCGTTATCGTTCGCACACAGTGCGATGCAGTGTGAAAATGTAATATATTAGTTCTTCATTAAATTGGTTGAGTAACATGTTTCCAAATCAGCAGCAATGTCGCAACATATTTCTCACGAGCAACATCGTTGCCTCATTTTCATCAGCAACTTTTATCTTCACACTGGGAGGAACTTTTGTCCCTTCGTATTACATTAATACGACTTCTTGTGACATCCTTGTGGTGTAGGTTTAATGGGTTCAACATGCACTAATATGCATCACAAAATCTACAAGTACGTGTCTTCACATATGGTACAAGGGGCAAGGATGATGAAGGTGACTTTTCTCATAATTATTTAGAAGTTCTCTTCGGACAAAAACAAAATGTACAAGTTGTTGGTATTTCCAAAATCACATATTCTGAAATCTTGGAAGTAGTAGTTTTTTCTTATGTTAATCAAATACCAACTTGTTTAATGAAATTTACCCACACACAAAAAAGGTTAATGAAAGCAACATCAACTCAATATTTTATCATAATTTTGATTCTCTCATAATATTTATTTATTTATTTCTTGTCCAAAGGAGAAGATTAAGCATTGAGAAATTATTGTTTGGAAAAGATTATGAAGGAGAATAAGAAGCATAAAGTGTACTCCATCATGTCATTCTCTTTAGATAAAAAGATGAGGGGTAAAATGATAGACTTCTTTTGCATTTCTTTTCCTAAACTCTTTACATAGATTGTTTTTTTTTAAAGAGAGAAAATCAATTAATTATACATAAGGCCAAAATAAATAATAATTATGCATAATAGGCTTTATTGAGAGGAGAGAGACCCCACATAAAATGTTTTTATGCCTCCTATCTTTTGAACTCTTTCAAAAATGGCTACACCCGGTATAATGGTACAAAATTATTTCTGTTTGAGTTTCATCATGTACCTCTTATATGAATATTTGAAGTGAAGATGAATAAAGAAAATCATAAGCCCATGTTGAGATTGCCACATATATATTTGTTTATATACACATAATCATTTTTTATTTTTATTAATCTACTAAAATGAATTGAGTGGTAGCTTATATTTGAAACATCTTGTTTTATATAAAAAATGTGCTTAGGTTCTGATTTTCAAAACTCTTATGTTCGAATTTGGTAGTGTGTGTTTGTGATAAGTCCCCCTCCTCCATGTAGTTTAGACTATCAATTGTATTTATAAAAAAAAAAGAGATTTTCTATTTAAACCTCACATTTTTCTTAGTTCACCCCAATACTTAAATCATTAAGCTGTAAGTTTTTTTATTGTGTAAAAAGACAAAAAAAGTCATCCAACTTAATAATTAACCCTAGTACATATACACACACCCACACACCCCACCACTCTTCATATTAAGTTTTAGAAAAATACAAATTCCTCTACATCGTATTGCCAGAGACGTAGAACATTGACGAGCATGCCTCTTTAAAATCTGGGTGGGAGCTGATGAAAAAACTTGTTGATTGTTTGGCTGTAATGATCTTATTATCTTCCCTTTGTTGATTGCTTGGTTGTTGATTGTTTTTGTTTTTATTTTTTATTTTTTATACCTGATGTTTTGGTAAAGCTGTTCTCTTTCTCTAGAAAGTATTAAAGTTCATATTTGGGGTTTCATTTGTTTGTGTTTTATTTCTACTGGGAACAGTAATATTATTGTCACTTCTGGAATTCCAGTATGCATCTAAAATCATAATCCTGCTGCTGCTGCTTCAATAGTTGGGTTATTTTTCTTGTTGCTTTTCCACTATGATAAAAGCTTCAATGTATTCTCCATTGATTGCCAATCAGATGTCCTACTCCTAGTGCAAAGTGTAGCAACCTCAAGCACCAGTTTTATCTCATCTCGCACGGAACGTTCTTACCAACTTCATTATCATTCTCATTGTAAATACCTCATTGTCATTATTAAATACTCGAGAGAAAATGATAAAATGTCTAGCAATTAGCATTAGAGCTTGTAGAACGTACTTCCTCCTCTAAGGGTAGCTTGTGGGGTTTAAATAAAAAACTTCTTTTATTTCTTATTTTTTCAACTTGGGGTGTATTTAAGGGTAGTTTGGGAAAATATTGAGGTTTTCTTAGAAATTGTGAAAATTTAAATTAAAAATTGAGGTGAACTTAGAACATGAGGTGAACTAAGAAAAATGTGGGGTTTAAATAGAAAATCTCAAAAAAAAATAGTACTTCATTTTAGCATAAACATTTGTATAATACTAAGATCTTTTGTAGAGAGAGATAGGCTATTCATATAAACTTCACTATTCTTTTTTTTGGTAAATTATACTCTACTACCTCCTTGGCACATGCTCATGCGCATGTGCCAATTAGTTTTCTTTTTTCCTTTTTATTTTATTTTTAGAATTAAGAAAAAATAACATGGGTAGTTATATTCTATAAAAGTATGATATATTATCTGATTTTATTTTTATTTTTAATTTTTTAATATGAAAATGTGAATTTACCATGTTATCCTCATTTAATTAATAACTTCAATTTTAATGTTGAATTAAAGATTTTATATTTTGAATGATCCACTATTCTTTGCCTTTAGCTTTATAGATATAGTTCACTTCTTCTTGACCCGACCCGAACATTTGTCAGCTGGGACTCAAAACTACCCCGTCGGGCCTACTCGAACCAAAAATGAGTTGGCAGCAATTCTCAAGTAAACCCCAAATTCATCATTTAAACAAAACGGTCTGAAAATTTGGAGAATTTCCACTCAAACTTCCCAAGGTCCAGTCTGAAACTCTGATTCGTTTCACCCAAAGCCACAGACCACAGGTATTGAATTGAAGCTTCCAACTTTATTCTCTCTGTCTGTCTGGGTGTTTAGCTTCGGATATTTTGATGGGCTGTCTATTTCGCTTCGGATATTTTGATGGGTTTTGAAAATTATATCCTTGAAAGTTCTCAAATTTATGATTTGGCGATTACTGTATCATTTCAATCAAATGGGTCTAAGCTTAAATTTATCTTTTTGAAAATTTTAATGAACTTTTTTTGTTCTTCATTCAGAAAAATGTAATTCCGATTGTTCTCATACGAAGTATAATTATGTTGTTCTTAATTCCGCGTGGTAATCTTTTGTTTTGTAATAACAGATTTTGAGTACCCAACAAATATAAAGCAGTGCTTTTCATTCACCTTACTGGAAAGTTTTGTCATTTGTGTTGTATTCACAGGGAACGATACTTGAATTGAAATGCAATTTGTAGGTATTTCACCTTGAGCTATTTCTATTAATAGAAATGAATATCTTGAACCAACATGCTTTTTCATTTTTTGGTTATTCCCATGATTACGCAGCCTATCAGATTGGATTAGACAGAGCAAGTTTTCTGGTGTAGGCAATTTTTATGATGGATATTGATGTTTGTCTTATGAATGCAAGATTTTAGGCCATTGGGGGGGATTTGTATAGCTTACTCTTGCACAAATGTCAAGCAGCACCAAGGGCAATGCTGTCAGCTCTTTTGATGTTGAGGAACTCCTACAGATTGGGACAAGATGTAGAGAGGTGTGATTTTTGTCTACTTTTTTTGGGTCTGTTTTTGAAGATGGCGTATTTGGAACAGAAGAGAGAAGATTTACTTGGATAATGTCTAACACAAAATATATATTGGTTATGGATATATTAGCTATGTAGGTAAGAATTTATAAAAATTATATCGTAACAAGCAGCTTGAGATAGTTTTGCCAAGACGTTCCCTTTCCGTTGTATTAGTTGGAGTCTTTATTTGTTCAGTATTACTGCTTCAGAGAAGAATACATTAGGTTTCTTGTTTTTAAACCAGAGCATACTTTTATTTGTCATGGAATTTTGATTTAATAATATCTGTACTTGCTGCTGGTATCTTGTTACCTTGTGGAAGCTGTTAAATTTCGTTGCCAATTAGTACCTTATTTATATGTTCATTTACTCTTTTTTTAAAAAAAAATTATATATTTGTATGCAGCTAAAGAAAGAAAAAGACATGTTGAAAGAATCACACTCCCAAAGCTTCGGGCTAATCAGGGTAATGTTTATATTTTCTTTGCATACCGTATTTGTCCACTGAGGGTGTTAACAGGGGCCAATACCTCACCTAGTCGTTCTCCCTCCCTCTCTCACTCATTCACCTGTAGGGGTTCTCTGCCAATTATTACTTATTTGATTACGGATAAGTTTGAATTGTCTCCCAGTCATGAAGTTTGTAGCCAGTGTGTTAAGCGAAAGTGAGGCATGTGGGTGTAGTTAGGCTAGAGGTCTGTGGGATGTGAAGTGTCATGTATGAGTCTGTGCTTTGTGCAAGAGCAAGAGTGCTTATTGGTGCCTTGGGTTTATATAATTGTTGCACATCAATTAATAAAATAATGAAATAAGAAATAACAGAAGAATATTAAAAAATACGGAGCTGTTAAATGCACTTCCACAAAGTCATCCTGTACTCCTTGAAGTACAATTTCTGTCTTATATTTTTGTAAGGGAGGAGTGTAGGATGACCTTTGGGGGAGTACCAATAACATCTCCCTAAAACAAATGAGAGCTGGAAGTTTGGATCTTTTTATCCACGTCTACCGATGTTAAATAAAGAAAAAGTGATGCAAAAGATGTCGTTGAAGCTTGAAGAAATTATTTCCTCTGGGAGAGTATCTGATTTCAGATTTGGTTAATTCAGAGATTAGAAGTACATGTGAATTCATTATCTGAAGCCTGCACAGAGGACAAGAAACAAATTCAAATGTTAGAGAAAGAACTCAAGAACTGCTCTCAAGAAATTGGTAATCATCTGTTTTGACATTCTTTTCCTTAGACCAACAATTTCTTCTGGATGATCTTGTGAAAGATGCTTTGTATTGATTTACCCCAAAAAAAAAAAAACTTGTAGGATCTATAGATAACACAAAATTTGTAGTTTTCAGTTCATCTTCAATGGACTCTTTGGTGCTAGCTAGATATATCAAAGTACCATATTATTTTGAACTTAACCCATCAAAAATATTTATGACAGATTACCTGCAGGATCAACTAAATGCAAGGAACACTGAAGTGAACCTCCTTGAAGAGCATACACATAGCCTTGAGTTCAAATTAGCAGACATGGAAAATTTACAAGAGATGGTTGACAGGTTAAGGGATGAACTTAAGAAGTCCTATTCAGAGCGCATGTTCTTAATGGAGGAACTAGAAAGCAAAGAGATAGAGTTACAGAATTCAGCTTTGTGCATAGATAAACTAGAGGAGTCAATTTCATCCATGTCATTAGAGTCTCAGTGTGAAATAGAGAGTATGAAGCTTGATATATTGGCCTTAGAGCACAGTTTCCTTGAAGTTAAAAAAATCCAGGAAGAAACTGTTCAAGAAAAGACTAGGATGAGTGAGTTAATTCAAGAGCTTGAGGTTCAATGTCAGAATGCACACAAAACTGTTGAAAGTTTATATATGGAAAATAAGGAACTCAGGAAGAAGCTTGATGCATCTGAGACAAATACTAGGATATTCTGCCAGAGGGTTGAAAAATGGCTGGAAAAGGACAGAATTCAACTCGACTCAGAGTCTTCGTTGGGTCAACTAGAGGGAAATTACATATACTCAAAAGAAATGAGGTATGCAACTATTTACTGTTAGTTCACTCTTTATTGATTAACTTATTCACTTTGTTCCATCAAATATAATACCAATTAATATCTGTACTAGACGCATTTCATCTTTTGAAGTTCATCATGAATTTTGTCTTAACATTTTTCTAGTAATATCTTGATATTTCTGAAGCAGTTACGGAGAAGTCCTGGGCCCACTCTTTTCCAAACTGGCAATAGTAGTGGCACCAGATGCAGATTCAATAATGAAGATGGAGAAGATGTCACATCGTATACAAGATTATGAACTTCTTGTGAAGCAATTAAAGGTATGAATACCGGGGAGGAATACTTGATAATTGCTTTTGACAGCTTTTAATAAAAAAAATATATGTATACTCTCAGAAACAATTTTTCTGAATGTGGTGTTTGCAAAAAATATGTGTCAAGCTTTCAAGTGAGAGTTCAGTCAGTTGGTCATTGCCCTTTCAGAGTTTTAATGTTTTATTAAGTTGATTATATCTTCAAAATGTTACATTACTTTTGGTTGTTAGGAAGAACTGAAAGAGGAAAAGTTGAAGGCAAAGGAAGAAGCAGAGGATCTAGCTCAAGAAATGGCTGAGCTCAGATACCGAATGACAGGTTTGCTTGAAGAAGAGTGTAAGCGCCGTGCTTGTATCGAACAAGCATCTTTACAAAGAATTGCTGAGTTAGAAGCACAGGTAATGAGGTTCAGATTTGCAATATTTCTATTAGCAGTGAGAGGAAATATCTGAAATGTATAATCTTGTTATTTGGTAAGGTTACAAAAGAACGGACACAATCGGTGAAATCCTTTGCTGCTCTCCGGCATCTCAATGAAGCAAAGTGATGCGGTGAAGGTTCAGAGGTAGCATCCACATGGGTATATTCCAGCTTCAGCTCTTAACTTTGTGCTGTTCAATTTCCCAGAGACCATTCCAATGAAGGTTTGGCAATGATAATATGCAAGCATGTCCGTAAAGGAAAGGAATCATCTTTACAAGGGACAACGTGAGGAACTTGCAGTGAATTTTTCACCATACATTTTCATGTATGCAAGTGTAATGATTTGAACAATACTTTAAATTAAATTTTAATGTAATATGTGTATAAACATAAAAAGATAATAAGAATGGGGGGTCTGGTTTTCTCTTGTCAAATTATTTGCTTGGTTTCAGTCTGTGCAGGTAATTTGCATTTGTTCCGACTTTTAGCGGCGGTTTTGAAGACCATCGATATAAGGTCCTATAGCAACGTATAGCTACGGTTTTTTCCGCAGGTAAAGCAATTTTGCAGATTTCGAACATGTAAATCGTTACGAAAAGTAGAGAAACCGTATCTAAAAGTCAAAAAGTGTCGTTAAAAGATAAAATACCGCCATAAAAACTAGAACTTCAGATCTTCCCTGATAAAACTCTTTCCTTCTTTTTTTTTTCTTACGGTACAGCAGCAAAGTCACCCTTAATCATGATTATAATATTAAACAGTTACATGTCCACAAAAGAGATCATTTTCATCAGTTTAAGGTGTTTGATCTTTGGATCTTACTTCTTATCTTCTGAGCTCTAACTTTTCAATTCTTTTCCATGTATGGAAGTCACACATGAACTATGTTACCTTTAATTATCCATATATAAATATTAATAAACTCCATATTTGAAATATATTTGGTGGAAGTTCAAAGTATGTCTAGCCGCAAAAGTTGGGTGACATTCATGCTAAAGGTTTTTCTTTTGGCCATAAATGAAGAGCAAAATGAGGGGGAAAAAGAAACTTACAAACAAGACTCATGCAATGCAATTGATGGTAAAACCAATTTTGTTTGTCTGTCAAGAATCCAGTGAGAAGTCTCCTCCTAGTATTGGAACCCTAGTGAAGCTACATTCTTAGAAGTGGCCAAAATGGCCTTCCTTGTTTGTGGTTTAGAACGAAAGTCTTAATGGATAAGAAATTTGTAAATATATTTGACATTTCGTCTTTCGCCATGTTGACATTATTGATGATGTATTGCAGGCTTGCATATGTCTTGTTTTGACTGAAAGCTAGCGTAAAAAGCCTTTGTGAATTGATTGTACGCAAGACTTCAACATGTACCAGTACGCGCATAGCAAAACTGACAAGGATATGTTGTGTTCGCCAAAACCGAGTAAAATGTATAAACATCCGGGATACCAAAACGATGAAAATTTGTTCTAGAATGAATCATCCCAAAATGACGGAAAATTATTCTAGAATATGATCATTTTCTTACCAACCAAACTGAGCAGATGGCTTTTGTCCTTGTGTCTGTTTCTCCAGATTTCTTTGTCAAAAGAGATCATTAATATTTATTTTAGACTTCTTCACATAAGGCAAGGATGATGGTGACTTTTATAATAACCCATAAAATTATGATAAGATAATAATGCATAGTGGGGTTTAGTTAGGGGTGATTGCGGTTCGGTAATCGCGAATTTTGTTCAAACTGCAAACCGACCGACTATTTGGGTGATTTTACCCCAAAAATGGTGATCTGAAATAGCTTTAAAACCGCAAGTTCTTTTTGTGTTATAAAATCTAATTTTCCACATTTTAGGCCTAATTTTGATACTTCTTTTGAAGCCTTTTGAGTTCAAGCATACTTTAACCAAAAAATATAAATTCACAACCTCAACTTCTTAAATATATATAAATTCACAACCTCCTCAACTTCTCAAGCATTCACAACATAAAGAAAATTAAAGTTACAATTCCAAGCATTCCAACTAAAGTTAAACTTCTCAAACATTCACAAGCTTAACTTCAAGCATTCCAATTCCAAATCCTTTAAAGTTACAAACCAAAAGAAAAATGCAATGCAAAATGAATTAAAGTTACAACTCAAAAGAAAAATTCAATTCAAAGTTAATTAAAGTTACAAACTAAAAGGAAAATGCAATGCACCAATGTTACAAACTAGAGTTACAAACCTAAGTGTTGGTGGTGGTGAGTGGATTTAAATAACCTCGTTGTATTGTTTACGCCCCAATGCTATCTACAAAATGCAATTTTTTATTTTTTTTTGAAAATATAGTGCGGTTTGCGATAACAGCAAGTTTTGTTTGTTTCCATTGTAGTAAATTATCATTGGTTTTTGCGATTTTTCGATCTAAAATGCCACCCTTAGATTTAGTGATGGGGAGAGAGACCATTAATATTTATTTGTCAAAAGAGATCATTAATATTTATTTTAGACTTCTTCACATAAGGCAAGGATGATGGTGACTTTTCTAATAACCCATAAAAATTATGATAAGATAATAATGCATAGTAGGGTTTAGTTATGGGGAGAGAGACCCCATATATAAAACGTTTATACCTAGCAATGAGGCAACATGTAGTCCATCATTGTTAAGAAGTGACAACAACTATTATTTATTTTTAATTATCCTAACCAATGTTAATATATATCTTAAGGCTGGAGTGGCTGCTACTCTAATCTCTCTTATTTGTTCAAGTCCGAGTACAGATTTTCCATCTTACCAAAAAAAAATGTTGCTTGTGAAACATAATTATCCCATTCGATTTGAGCACACATTAGGATCCCATTTGTCATCATGTTATGAGCCGATTTGTAGTGTAAAGGAAACCCAACTATTTGAAAAAACTTATGAGAAATTTCGCAAGGTGGTTGGAAAAGATTATTTAGTAATCCCTCGCGTACATCATTTTGGTATATATTCTTTAGTTTACTTTGGTAATAATACGTCCTAATTCAATGGCAATTACAATAATGTAAATGCTCATTTGAACGTAACTTGGTGACAAATTAACATCAATGTATTGTCTCTATTAGTTGCAACTCCTCACACAACGCCACCAAATAAAATGGATTCTTCCGGCCGGCATAGGGTCGCAAAAATCAACTCCAACTGATGGCCGGCTGCCTTTGCAAGATGTTATTGGAGCCTCACAATACCAACCACCGATCGTTGGTCGGATTCCATGAAACGGTGTTTCTTGTTTTAAACTTTCATGCCATAAATCTAGCCTAGGACATAATGCCATAATTTTTTTTTTTTTTTTCCATAGGTTTATGAGTAATTGGAAAATATGTTATGGTTTGGTGGCTAGAAGACTTGACTTTGGTAGTCAATGCAAAGGATAGTGTCGCTATATAATATTTATGAGCCCCAACTTGCCAAGGGATATAAGAAACAATTACAAAGAACTAGTCCAAACTGATCCTCTTAGAAAAAAAAAAGACGAGAATGGAAGAAGTGGGTTCAATTAAGAATCATTTGATTTGTTCAACTTCAACCATCTATAATTGAGATGGAAGCGAAATTAACTAAAAAGGATACCTAAACACGTGTACTTAATTAAGGAAAGTAATTATAAAAAAATAATTTTATTTATTTAAAAAGAAAACAAGTGAGAAAGGAAACAAACAAAAGCATAAAAACACTGCGTTCCTTTGTTGAAATTTACAAGACCCAATCACCCGAATGACCAGTAGCAGTTTCCAGTTTCCATCCTAAAGGCTACGTTTTGTGACACCGCGTTTTTCCAATTGCCAAGTCTACCTTTGAATACCCCCTTCCCTCTTTCCCACCCTTTAAAACTCTCTCTCTCCCCCTCTCTCTCCGTAAAAAGATCTGGCTTTTCCTCCTTGCAAGACATTTGATGCAATTTCTCAGGTATGCATATCTTTTTCTTTTAATTGATTTTCTTTGATACTGGTTCTCCTTTTTGATTATTTTCTCCTTTTCCACTTGGGTTTTCTGTAGCTTCTCTTGCTTTGTTCCTTTTTTGTTGTTATCTAACGGTCAACTTCTCTATTTAATTTCAAGAGCCCATTTCTGGCTATCTCTGATTTTCTTTATTCATCTCCTCTGTTTGGTTGCTGAGAAAAGGGAGGAACAAAAAGGAAAACGGAATTTTTATTCTTTTCTTTGTGTAGTTGGGGTTGTTCAGTAAGAAGGTCAAGTCAACCAAGTCAAATTGTTTAGTTTTCTGGGATACCATATGATGAATTTTTTTCTGGAATTTGATTCTTTTCCTTGTTTCAGCTGAGCAACCAAATTAAGCAAATGGGTTTGTTGTGTGTTTGTTTGTGATTAAATATTATAGTTGTTTCGTCTTTTGATCTCGTTTTAAAGTTCTAATTTTTCAAAAGTTCTCATTGTACCGGGAGATTGCACGACCCAAGTGGTCGTGGGCTTTTAAGGAATTGGGGCAAACTTTTCAATTTGTGTATGTTTTCTTTACAAGTTTGTGTTTCTTGATTTGGTGTTCTCGGTTACTTCCTTGAAATTTGTTCTTGAGCTGTACTGCCCAATTTTCATTTTATTATGAAGGTTTTGAACTTTTGCTAAGTTGGCTCTTCTTTGTTTGAGTGCTGATGCTTTTGGTGTATTGCCAACATCTCACATATTGTTCTTGTTTGCTCTTCCAGGACTGCTGTTGATCTTTGTACAGATTTCTAAAGTACCATTTTTCAATTTCATTTAAGATCCTCAGATCTTCTACCCCATTGGTCGCTCGACTAAATTGTGCATATTTTCCCATTGAAAATGTTTGGCTTAAAGAAGTCTCCTTTGAAGGCTGCTAAACATATCACAGTTAATCCTGTATATCCTGCTTCTTCTGGCTCAAACCCTTTTGAAAATGCTCCAGTTGGACAGAACACTAGCACTAATCCATTTGATGATGGTCAAGGAGAAGAGAAATATTCTTCATATTCAAACAAGACTACGTTGACAGAGAGAAACAAGTACAAGAATGATTTCCGTGATACAGGAGGAGTAGAGAATCAATCAGTGGAAGAGTTGGAGAACTATGCAGTGTACAAGGCTGAGGAGACTACAAAATCAGTCAATGGCTGCCTGAAGATTGCTGAAGAAATAAGAGAGGATGCTACCAAAACTTTGGTCACGTTGCATCAGCAGGGGGAACAAATCACTAGGTCCCACATGGTCGCTGCAGACATTGATCAGGATCTTAGTCGGGTATGGTTTCCTTGATCAAATTAAAGTTATATACATCAAGAATTTAAGTGCATATGAAAGATAAGACTTGAAAGTATTATGTTCCCAGTATTGATGCAGTTGATTATTGATTAGACTATCTACTACCATTTATCATGATTAACAATTTAATTTTTGCATTGCATACCAACGGAGTTGATGGTTTTTGTATAGCAGGTGATCTTGTTCTTACATGCATTATCTGTTTGTGATATGCCTATTTGTTTCTACTTTTGGTCTTGATTTGTGTTGATAATTCCCCATCCCAAACCCCTTGCTCTTCCTTCTGGAGAGAGTTTCATTTGATTCCTATATAGGTTTTTTGTTTTCTTTTTCTGTAATCCTGATGTAGATCTTTATCTGATTTGGGGATGGCAAGCCTTGTCCATATAAGAGTTTATCAATTTAACTTTTTATAAGTTACAATGAAATGATGATGGAATGTATAGTACAAACAAGCCACTAATGGCAGTGATGATAAATATAGTGTATCCTCCAGTACTATTAATTGTGAAAATTGACATATCATACTTTCTCCAATAGCCTCCTTCACTATTCTATTCTCTTCAGTAAGAAACACGTTTTAGTTCTTGAGTCCTCTTTCAACAACTCCTATGGTTTTGTTATTGTTGTTTTTGGTATTAATGGTGATCTTCTTTGGTAGAATGAACAATTTCATTACTTTCTTATTTCAGGGTGAAAAACTTCTAGGAAGTCTTGGGGGCATCTTCTCTAAGACTTGGAAGCCAAAGAAGACTCGCCCAATAAGTGGCCCTGTCATCACAGGAGGTTAATTTGCTTTCTTTTCTGTCCATTACTTATATGCTCTTTGTTGCCCCTGGAAATTATGTATATTATCTCCTTTCTCTGGAAAAATAATAATATTATCATTTTCAAAATTGGAAAATGCAGATAATGCAGTCAGAAGGGGTGGCCAGTTGGAGGAGAGGGAGAAGTTGGGACTGACTTCTGCACCCAAGGGAAGGTCAACTCCACAAACACTACCTCCTGGACCTGTCAATGCCCTTCAGAAAGTTGAGGTTTGTATTTGTTTGCTTGGCTTTTGTTCTTTTCAAATTTTCCAGTTGACTGACGTTTTGGCTTTAACAGTTAGAGAAGGCGAAGCAAGATGATGGATTGTCGGATTTAAGTGATCTGTTGGGAGAGCTGAAGGATATGGCCGTTGACATGGGGTCTGAAATTGAGAGGTTAGTTATGATGATTCAGTTCAGATACATTGGTGCCTGCATCTTTCCGTTCATTCTATGTTAAGTTGATTATCTTGATCGCCATCCTCCATTTGCTCATCCAGCCTGAACCTTTTAAGGCAACATTAAACTAAATGTAACTAGTATCTCCCCAATGATTTTTGCAGGCATAACAAAGCTCTGGGCCATCTCTATGATGATGTTGATGAGCTAAATGTTCGTGTTAGAGGTGCAAATCAACGCGGTCGTCGTTTGCTTGGAAAGTAGAATACAGGGTTGTAGATGCTTTCCTGGAGAGACCTGATAATGTTTGCGGTCCAGTGCCCCCACATATTCTTTGTTTCACTCTTTTTTTAGCCCGATTTATGGATCTGGATGTAGACACGTTGAAGTATCTGGATTTTGTATAACACTTTGTTCGTGAGACATAAGTTGAAAGGATGATTAGTAAAGGAGACTTTTTCTTTAAGATGAATGTGTTGTCATCTAGAGCTTTGTTTGTTTTATACCTGTCTTAGCCTATTCAAAATTCTCAACGAAGTAATGAACCTGCAAGGAAAAAAAATTCTCAATAAAATCGAAAACCCATATATATTATCAAATCATCATTTCCATACTCATGGTACACTGTAAATCCCCATTACACAAGGCATAACGAAACTAAGCAAAATGCAAAGAAAAACCCACTAAACAAAACATACAAAAAATCAAGTAGCAAAGCTCGTTTATTGTTGTTGTTGGAGGAGTTGGTTTTCAGATGGTGGGCTTGAGGTCCATGATGCTAGTCATCTTTGGGGCATAGAGCTTGTACACGAGTGCTTGCCTTTTAGCGAGGTCCAGCTGGGCCTTGCCGTCGGAAAAGACTGAAGAGAGATGGGAGGGCTCGGAGAGAGATTTGTTGTGGCGGAAGGCGTCGATGGTGCGACGCTTGGTGTACTCTCTCACGTTGTAGTCGCAGAACTGCCTCGCCGTACGCAGCAGCGATCGAAACAGCCACAGCACCTCCGCTTTTGTTGGGGTGGTCGACGCCATAGATAGAGAGATCAAGGTGAGAAAGATGCGTGTTTTTTTTTTTGGTCTGAGAGAAAGATGCGTGTTTAGATAGTGTTTTTTCTACTAAAGCGAACAACATGTCGTTTTATTTTTTTGGTCATAAACAACATGTCGTTTTATGAAGAAAAAAAAATATTTTTCTTTCTTTTTAAAATTTTTAAAGAATATATATTATTAAATTTAAACATAAATAACTTGTTACAAATTCTCTGGAGGAGTTCATCAGAAAGACAATATGAAACATAAGTTACTTATCATAAACTTTTCCCTTTTTTTTTCAGCTTGTTCTCCGCATGAAATATGTGCTGAGAATATTTCTTGTTTATTGTACAGATTTTACAATTGCCATTGGCTCACAAATTCTGCAACTTGGGTGTATGCTAGTTGACCAAGGGTCAAAGTACAGAGAAATCATGCACAAGCGTAGTGAGCATCAAAGTAAGGCAACACTACAAACTTGATGGACAAAGGGCTGATCGTTAGCGGAGAATTTGCAAGGACATGAGCAGGTTCCAATTCTGGGATGTTTCCGTCCTTAGTAATCTCCAATGGAGCTCCATTGAGAACCATGGTTTTGCTTCTAAGGTTCCCCTTTTGTGGTGTCAAATGGTATTCTTCTCTGTAAACTGGTTTGTCTAATGCTTTGCGTCCTACCCATGACACCGTTTTCTTAAGGCTGCGCTTGAAATAACTTTCTTTGCTAATGTTTCTCTCGTGAGCACCCAAATTGAAGTCCAAAATATTTTCAACATTGACAATGAAATCGGTGTCATTGCTAAAATTGATAAGGACTACAGTTATACCTGCCTGCGAACAGTAAGAGTAAGATCAGTGTAAAAATTAGAATTCAGTTAAGTTATTGCACTATCAGGCAGTTACAAGGGGCGTTCACTACAATATTTTCATGTTTTATATAGGCTTAGTAGTGTTGCTAGACTTAGACTTAAAGTATTCCTGGTTTCCTATGAATTTGAACCAATTTTATATCCTTTTATATGCTTGGCACAAAATCTTCCTACAAAGCAGACTTACTCTTCCTCTTGCACAATGGGCGTAAGTGCGTAAATCTGCAGAAGCATTGCTGTTAACAGCAAGAACACCTTGTCCCATAAGTCGATGCCATAGAAGCGCACTATTCAGAAGATAAAAAAAACAAAAACAAAAATCAGTTTTCGATAAGTGGTATATCAAGTAAAAGAAAATCCTTCTTATACCCCACCCATGCTTTACCTGTAGTAATCAGGGTTAGGAACAAATGACGTTCTGTTGAGGAGACCATAGTTTCCACCAACTAAAGACTGCCTGCAATATACTCTGGTATTGTACTTGGCTGACATTCCAAGCTGATCCAAGTACCTGAAATTCATATATAAATAGTAACTGTGGCTTGTTGATTACACAAAAATACAGTGAACAATGGTAAATTTCTCTGTTTCTACAATCAAAAGCTTGCAATGAAAAATACATAATGTTGCAAGTAGTGTGACAATCAAGATTACCAAAAGCTGTTCACAAATGTGTCAGACACATTACGACCACCACTGTTATAAGCCCCTCCAGACTCTCCGACCCATATAGAAGCCCAAGGGCCGTTCTTTTTCACCGTTTGCTCAAGATCACGGAATGTTCCAGATGCACGGTCCAAGTAACCGGGATTCAAAATTCTGCTCACCAACTTGGGATCAACACCTGACAATCACAGCTGAATTGTCAAAGCAGAGGGGAAATAGGAAAATAATTTATGCATATGGGGCTTCCTGTGTGTGAATACTTACTATACCTCAAAAGAGTACTATTTAACCATATATTAGAAAATTATAAACTGTGCATTTATTAAAAGTCTTAACAGAATTACCTGCACCCAAATTGTACATATGCTGAGTGATAACATTGACTATCCCTGAACCAGAAACCTGAAGAAGCTTGGCAAACCATGCTTGGTCATAGAATCCTCCAGGTGCCACAAGTGCAGGTTTAGTGCGGGACTTATTGTACAACTGGTTGATAATATGTTTAAGCTTGATCAAGTCTTTTCCATATTGTTCAGCTCCAACACTAGCTCCAACACCACGACCACTGAGCTCATTACCTAAAGCAACATGGACAAGAACATAAGTGACGCAAAAGTAGAACGTGGGAAGAAAAGGAGATTTGTCTATTGTTCCATACCGAATTCCCATGAATCTATCTGGTATCCCTTTGAAACGGTATAATTAATAAAATCATAAGCGTTGCTAGAGTCCCAATCTCCAACCCAAACACCCCCGCTTTTGTGGTGCCTCCCTGACAGTGCATTCAAGCTAAATGTGATGATGGGCCTGAAAATGTAAGATATAAATAATAGTAAAAGAGGCTATCTGCAATGAATTTTTGAATAATACAACCAGTGAAAGTCGTTGGACCTCTGATGAAAGTTTTACACTTCTAAACAATTAGAGATTCTCCCAATATGCATTTGACACAATGAAGACTTTTATTTTAGATTTGTTAGGATAGACAACAACATAGTAAAAGATGTTCCTCAGACACACTATCTAAGACAAATGATAAATCAAGCATCAACCACCTATTTTGAGGAACGAAGATGGAGAAGACCCAACTTTTTTATAAAAGTAAAATAAAATTTGGTTGGGGTAGGAAAGTTGATAACCTGAATCTTACCTTGTCTTACTGAAAAATTGGTTCAGTTCATCCCATCTACTCATAGGTAAACATCCTCTAGAAAATCCAAACAAGCTATGACTCTGCTTTCTGAAAGGATGGCAAGGATATTTCAAATTTCCTACATCGTACAAGAGTTGGTCTTCCAAGGAACCTCCAATTCTGATCCTTAACTGATTGAAAGCTATCAAGCCACCAATGTTGAAGAGTAAATTTAGTTTGTAGATAAAGTTATTCAAACAAACATAAGTAGAAGACTTTAATTCATCTGTTCTAATTGACACTTGATTCTAACTTAAATAAATAGTATTGTCCAAAAGATGTGAACTTTATTAACACAGATAGACAAACCTTGGATTGACTTGGCAAGCAAAGGATGAGACAAGTTCTGGAGAAAAGAAAACCACAGTATAAATTTAACTTCATACTCCCCTTCTTACTATTTGACATAAAAAGAAAAAAGCAAATGCATACAGAGGTATCTCTGGGTGCTTACCAAATTTAACGCAGATGCAGATCCCCATGGACACTGGTTGTAGTCGCACTTTTCATGATTCCACCAATCAATAGTGGCACAGATGAAATTATTATCAACTTGTGCAATAGCTAAAATCCCATTAACCACAACCTTAACATTTCCAACTTTTTTAGTATTCCCAACACCTTGAGCTAAAATTGCAGGGAGAGAAACCAGAATGAGAACTAAGGAGAGACGGAATTCCATAGGAAATTCAATTGTGCCCGTATCGCTACCACCTCAACTAATCCAAATTAACTGCAAGAAAAGATAAACTCATTGAATCACAATTACATCAGAGACATTTAAATTTATAAGTAAAGGCTAACAAATTATCCTAATGAGCTTAACTAATCTATGATGAGCTTAACAAATTATCCTAATGATTAGTTATGACTGCTGTCAACCAATTCTAACAACTTTGACTGTGTAACTAACTAGGAAGACTTCTGGAAGATTCTTCAGTTGCAGATACTTCTCTGGCTGTTGACATGGCAGCTGATGAGGCGACAGCTATACTAGCTGAGGTGGTAATGCTATCACTAATAATGGATGGAGAGGAGGAGATTCATAAGTGCAAATGGAAAAGAAAACAAAGAATCTGTAATGGTCATTTAACTGAAAAGACACATGTACTATTCTTCATATTTTCAGTTTCTACAGAGCTTATAAATACATAAAGCTAAATTTTGCATAGAAAATCAGTGTAAGCAAAAAGTAACATTTGAAAAACGCAACAGAGAAAGAAATGCATTGTCTTTGGGACGTAAAAGTAAAGATAATTAGTACCAGAAGCTCCTGTTTTCTCGTAAACCAGATTTAGGATTCCGAGGAAGATCCAGTAATGGAAGCTCACTGGAAATCCCAAGGAAATCGCAAGTGAGTTGGAATAACAAACACTACCAAGGAAGACAAGGGATGAATACTGAGCCAATTCGAACTAGGGGATGTCTATATGAATGGTGGCATTGCATTGCCAATTTGCCATGAATGAACCTTCATTCGCATTAATTGTTGGTAAAAGCAACGCACCAACATTTACCGGTTGCATTAGATAAAGAGAATCCGAATCAAAAGTACAAATTTAAGATCTCAAATTCAAGATATAACATCAAAAGACTATATATAGATGTGAAGGAGAAGAAGAGTTTTTCACCGATTACCAGAGCTTGTCATAACTGAAGACGGTGGGTGTTTATCCATGGCTGCCCACCAAAATAACAAAATTCAAGACAAACATGGACAACCCAGTTGAGAGTTACCACAAATAAAGCCAAAAGAAATAAGCTTTTCCTTAGAGACATATATCTAGATTTCAAGAATCAGCATCTGAAGAACTAAAACCAAAGCAACCCAGACACCTACTGATCAAAATTAGGCTAACCCAAAGGAAAATTAAGCTCAAAAACTAAAATTTTACCTTTGACAACGCCATTGTGGAAGCTCAAACTCAAAGCAAACTCCTTCAGATAGAGCACATCAATTATGTGATGCTTTGCAGCTAAAAAACGAGCTTTCTCTGTCCCCCAATTGGAGTTGTTGGCATTGCTGGACCTTTCAGAGACACGAAACAGTGATGGGTGAAATGGGTCCAGCTTGGAAAAGTGACATTCATTTAGCGACCAATTGAGGATCGTTGAACTCGCGTTTTAGTTTATTTAAGCATACGAACTGTTCATATGGTTCCATGCCACACTGTTGCGGTGTACTCTCGGAAAAAAATACAAGAAAAAAACAGAGGTAAGATGTGAGAAACGGTTAAGTATAATTTTAGAGGGGAAAGGTTCAGATTTCAGACAGAGTAGAATGATATTGTTATTTTAATGTAAAAAGTGAGAGCTTTTGGTTAGCACATATTCTTTAATTTAATATACTAATATACGATCTGGAAGGGTGGCGCATTTATTTATTTTTATTATTTTAAACAGCTTTGTCTTTACCCATACGTTATGCGAATACCAAATGTTCTTCTCCTTCTCCTAGAGGAGAGGTTTTTGCTTTAGCTTTAGAGAATGTCTTTCAAGTTTGTAGTATTTTATAATTTTTGACTCTGGTTTGATCAATTAAATTCAAAGCTCACTTTTCTGTTCTTGCTTTGTTTGTTGTCATGACGAAAAGTTGCTCTTAATAATAAGTTATGAAAATAGAAAAACGGTGGAATATATATTCTTAAGTTAAATATGTATCAATGAAAAAACTTTGTTCCTTAAATTTGAGAAGTTCCGAAAATATAACATGACCGTTTTCTAGAAATATAGTTTTAATTCCTTTCAAAGATTTTTCCTAAAACTCTTGTATCAAATGATTGAGATGTGTTGGTCTAATATTTCATGATTAATTTCTTTAAAAAATATAAGAACTGATGATATACCATTTATAAATCAAATGAGTTTTTTTGCGTTAGTCGGATTTAAGAAGTAAAATTACTAGTTATGGTTCCAACTTCCATAATTTTTTTAAGGATAAACTGAAATAATACTTTAAAAAGCAAGAAAATGATAGCTTGAGAGGGCTGCTACACCATTTAGGCTAATTAACCTTAAATAGCATAGAATTTCCAGAAAATATCACATTCTGTATTTGAACGAGGACGAGCATCCCTGCATTTGTACACAACATCCAGGCTTCATGATCATGAGTGGCTTCTCCGACAATATCTACATGTTCAAGTCCTTCTTGAAAAATGGTGGGGAAATTGGCCCACACCATCTCATGGAAGCAGCCATCACTCACAAAGAGGAGTTTCAAACTCTTGAGGTAGTCGACTGAATGACACTCAACTTCAACCGGTGTGAATGTGGTGGCAATTAAGAATATCAACTAAATCTGTTGAATTTGGATTGGAATAGCCTTTTAATTTAGATTCCTTTACTTCGAATGTCTAGGCTAGCCAACAACATCCTCTGCTATCTGCTATTAAAGTGAAAACTACTGCCACGCCTTATGGCTATGTCTTCAGTCTTACTGATTTACATTGAAGTTTTTGCCTTGCCCTTATGTCTTCCTCAGAACCAAAGGCTCGTCTCGCCTCAAAATTCAAAGGAACCCATTGCGTGACTGCGTGACAATCATGAAACCTCTGCTCTGTTCACTACTCGTACATGAATTCACAGAGATTGCATGGCTGGCGAGGTTAAAATTGGATTTGGAGGGCCCACCTACAGCCACACCACAAGCAATCTCTTTTCCATTATAAACTAAACTGAAATCATTCTCAACTACAAGTCCTAAACTAACAAGTGCGACGTTTCAACTGCTATGTATGATTCATGTTTCCAAGCGGTGCTAAAGAAAGTCAAGACAATATGTGTTGATACTAATATTGAAAGATAAACACAACACAACTAATGATCAACAATGTCTTGGAACTCAATCTTTCTGGTTCAATTGGTTGCCCCATCTTTTTCTTTTCTTTTTTTCTTTTTTTTTTCAAACCCCATCTTTTAAGTTAGAACCAAAGGCTCCTCTCGCTTCACAATTCAAAGGTAACCACTTGTCTATCTTCAATATTTTTAGGATATTGCCTGTCTTCTTCTTGTCAAAGAAAAAGATACTCTTCATTCAAATACAGTTTGACTCGTGTAAAATAATTTATCAAAAATACAAAAAAGAAGAACTTTTGCAGACATGTCATACTGTCCTGAAGAGAAGTATTTTCCATATTTTTTTTAATCAAAACATTGTCTTCCATATGATTTTGTCTAATGCTACTACAAAAACCCATCAATGTCCATCTAATTGCAGCAGCTCCAAATTGGGCCAATGGACTTTTATATCAAGCAAGAAGCCCAATAACTGAGTGATTGGGTTTCAGGCCCCACTGGTCAAGGTCCCAGAAATGCTAAATTGGAGGGTGGCAATGAAATGTAACGACAAACTGAAAATGTCGTATCTTTTGACAACATGGGCAAATCAATAAAATAACTTTGATTGCGCAACTCCTTCCTCTTTCACCGACTGTCGTCTCACACTCTCTTCTTCCCTCCCACCACCTTACACCCAAAAAAGAAACTCCCTTTTCTTCAATTTCGCTTCTCTCAAACACAAAAGTCAATTCCCACATTCCCAAATCCCTGTAAATTCCGTTTCCTCAGAGCTTCTTTTTGTCTGAGCTGTCATTTCCCTTTATATTATTCAAAACACCCTCCCAAAATTGTTTAATAAAATAAAATCAACCAAAGTTTCAAACTTTCCCAAATTTGTTTGTAAATTCAATCTGTTTTCGTCTTTCTTTTTTTTTTGGGCTGAATATAATTGGGGTTTGCTCAATTTTGAATGGAGAACAGTGGAGAAGCAGTAGATGATGAGGGCTCTGGATGGTTCGAAGTGAAAAAGGTGTTTTTTTTGGTCTCTCTCTCTCTCTCTCTCGCGCTTGGTTTACTATTGTCGCATTGGTCTTCCATTACCAACCTTAGCATCCATTATGCAATGCAATGTTGCAGATTTCACTGGAGATAATTAGGTCTAAATTAATAGGGATCTGCTTAGTTTATTTTAATGGAATTTCTTTTTCTTAACAATGAAATGGTTTCACCAAACTTATTTGGAGTTGCAATATACATGTTAGAGATTTTGATATTATATAGTAATTGAAGCTCATAGAGTCTTACTGACAAAAACAATTAACTTGGCATTATCTTCATTGAAATGTATAAGTGGAGCTTAAAGTGTAGAGACCGCAGGTTTGGTTGTATTCATCGTATCAATCAATTCAAGTAATGAATGCGCAGGTTTCTCATTATTATATTTTTAGATGTAACATTTTCATGCTACTAATACATAGATATAATATTGTAGATTTACATGTTTTACCAGAACGTAATCGATTCATTCTTGTGTCACTGACATGTTCTAGAACTTTGCTTTTTATTTGTTTGCCTCCTGTCCAGAAAAATAGAAGTAGCTCAAAGTTCTCTCTACAGAGTTGGGTTGGGGGATTTTCTGGAAAAAATGCTTCTAACCATTCGAGTAGTCAGACCTCATCAAGTGAAAACAGTGGAAATTCTTGTGGCAAGCGCAGATCCCAGCTTCCAAAGGTACGAGAAAATTATGTGGTACATAGCCGGGGAATTGATTCTATTCCTGTCCCAAATGAAAACAAAATGGGTGCGCCCTATATTAATACTGGTGTTATTAGACAAGATACTAGATGTCCTAAGTCACCTCCTTTTATTAAAAATTCTGATGGTGGAACTAGAGATGTTGAGAAAATCCCTGCAAAAGATAATTCTGAAGTGGTTCATAAAATCAAGTGGGGTGATCTCGAGGATGAGGGTTTGGCACTTCCTCATGCTAACCTTGTCGGCACCAGAATCAAGTTTGGTGCTATTGGAGATGATAATCTGGTGGCCTCTAGTGAGCATGGAATTGGTCATAATTTTGCTTCTTGTGCAAATTCACAAGAAAACAAATTGGTGGCAGAATCTGTGGATGCACGTATTGTTTCTCATCAGATGTTTTCAGTGACTGCTAAGGACCAATTACGTCAAGATAACTGTAAGGAGGTGAATATAATATCTTCTCAAAATGCTGAAGAGCCAATATTGAATGGGAAAAAGGTTGATCTGGATAACAATGTTTCGCATTGCAAGGATATACATAATGAACACATCGAAGAAGTAGTTGATGATCATTTAAGCTTCCGTACTTTAGCTGGTGAAGAGGCTGGGGTAGTGGGGAAACTTCAGGCACCTGTTATTCTATCTGAGGTAGGTGACCCTGAAATTGCTGAAGTATCAGGGAAAATTGGGGGTTCAAGTGAAGTTCATATTGCCAAAGATAAAGGATTAGTTCCACCAGAGAGTGATCCTGAAATTTTGGGAGTGTCTACCTTCACAGCCTCTGTTGAGGATCATGGGGATCAACAATGTGGTATATTACATGATATGTCAAACTCACAAAATGTGAGTGCCCTTGGAGACGACACATGGGAAAGCAAAGAAAGGTTTAGGCAGCGGCTTTGGTGCTTTCTTTTTGAGAATCTTAATAGGGATGTGGACGAACTTTATCTTCTTTGTGAACTAGAATGCGATTTAGAGCAGATGAAAGAGGCCATTCTTGTTCTTGAAGAGGCTGCCTCTGATTTTAGAGATCTAAGCACCAGAGTGGAAGACTTTGAGAAAATAAAAAGGTCATCTTCTCAGTTGATTGATGGGGTGCCAGTTACGTTGAAGAGTGATCATCGTAGGCCACATGCTCTCTCATGGGAGGTAAGCTGTATGAAATATTTTATGTTAAGTTACTATAGTGTAGAGAGAGGGGATATTTTCTTAGCGTTCCTATACCGAAAGAGGTTTCATTTTAGCATCTTGTACTGTTCATTAAATTTTGGTGCTGATAGTCTATAAATGTGATTATTTGGTAGTTTACTTTTTTCAATGCCTGAGGAAATTATGTTTGCATAAAAATTCACTGAGTGACGTAGTTTGACAACTTCCATCTACGTTTCTGGGTTTGCTGCTTAATGGATATTTATTTTATGTTCCAGAGGTTCTACTTCCTATTGGCCATTCAATTTAGTGAAGCATGGCATCTAGACTTGCAAAAGGTCATAGGACAATGTAGTTCTTGTTTTATTAGACTTGAAACAAATAAAATGCTCTGATCCTTATTTTACTCACTTGTACGATTTTCGCACCATGGCTTTTGGATCCATTTACTTGTCTGAGCTGTTGTTCTATGTGGTGGCAACTATGCTTCAAAGATGACTAGAAAATTTGGTTTTTAAATCTTTTCTCTTTCAACTTTCAAAAAGAATAAATTATTTGTCACATAAAAGTTTAGTTAATGTTGAGTGCAGGTTAGAAGAATGACAACTTCAGCACACAAAGCAGAGATACTATCGTCATCTCTCGAGGCTTTTAAGAAAATTCAACAAGAAAGAGCTAGCTTGTGTGCGGCTAATGATGCTAAACTTCTGAGCCCTCAGTACCTAAATCTCCGATCTGGTGATAAGCTGAATAAGTCATCTGCAATAAATGATGAGAAAGGCAATGCTAAAGACTTGATAAAGAAGTCGAGAAAACAGAGTGGAGGTTCAGATCTCGGTGAAGCTGACCTGAATGGAGGAAAATGGAGTACTGAGTCATCGAGCAAAACAAACTTAGTACAAACTGAACGTGCCCCTAAGAATTCATCTACTTCTGTTGTTAATGCATCTAGGCTACCTCCTAGGGACAATTCTGCTGCTGGAAAGACTAAGAGTAAGCAGTCTGGATCCGAAGCAGAGAGGCTGCTCCCTAAGAAAGAAAAATTGATTATAGACGGTGTTGTTGAAAAATTCCCCAGGTTGACGGATCAGTCCAAAAAGCAAATTCCTCTAGTCGAGAAAGATAAAGGAAAGAGGAATTCAGCTCCATGGAAATCCATGGATGCTTGGAAAGAGAAGAGGAACTGGGAGGATGTACTCTCATCTCCTTTCCGTGTCTCTTCTCGTGTTTCACGTTCACCTGGCATGAGGAGGAAAAGTGCTGACCGTGCACGTATGTTGCATGATAAACTAATGTCTCCTGAAAAGAAAAAGAAAACTGCTTTGGATCTGAAGAGAGAAGCAGAAGAAAAGCATGCCCGTGCTTTGAGAATCAAAAGTGAGCTAGATAATGAGAGAGCTCAGAAACTTCATCGTAATTCTGAAAAGGTGTATCGAGCTAGTGAATTTCATGCTGTCCGCAACATGAAGTTACGAGAAGGAATATATGCTCGTCATCAACGCAGTGAGTCTCGCCATGAAGCTTTTCTAGCTCAAGTAGTAAAGAGAGCTGGTGATGAAAGCAGTAAAGTTAACGAGGTTCGTTTCATAACTTCCTTAAATGAAGAAAATAAAAAACTTAGTTTGCGCCAGAAGCTTCATGATTCAGAGTTGAGGAGAGCAGAAAAACTTCAAGTTATAAGAACTAAACAGAAAGAGGATATGGCAAGAGAAGAAGCTGTTTTAGAACGGAGGAAACTCATTGAAGCTGAAAAGTTGCAGCGTCTTGCCGAGACACAGCGGAGAAAGGAAGAGGCTCAAGTTAGAAGGGAAGAGGAGCGCAAAGCATCAAGTGCAGCACGTGAAGCAAGGGCCATGGAACAACTTCGTAGGAAGGAGGAAAGAGCCAAAGCCCAGCAGGAGGAGGCTGAACTTCTGGCCCAGAAATTGGCTGAGAGACTTAGTGAAAGTGAGCAACGGCGCAAGTTTTACTTGGAGCAGATACGAGAGAGAGCGTCTATGGATTTCAGGGATCAATCTTCTCCTTTATTGCGTCGAAATCTGAACAAGGAGGGTCAGGGAAGATCATCAATCAACAGTGGTGATGATTATCAAGGTAGCAGCTTTTCAGGCTTTGGAGGGTCTACTTTAGTGGCAAGCAATGTTACAGCACAACATTCAATGAAGCGGAGGATCAAAAGAATTCGGCAAAGACTTATGGCTCTAAAATATGAATTTCCTGAGCCTCCTGTTGGTGCTGAAAATGCTAGCATTGGATACAGAACGGCACTGGGAACTGCAAGGGCAAAGATTGGAAGATGGCTTCAAGAACTTCAAAGACTCCGGCAGGCAAGAAAAGAAGGGGCTGCAAGTATTGGGTTAATAATTGCTGAAATGATCAAGGTAATTTAGTTCAAGGATTACAAGTTTTTAATACTGTGTAGCCAGATATGGGATGCTGATGTCCTGAATTTGGGTACTTTGCATTTAGCATGGATGTAACTTGGTATGCCACACTGTAGAGGTCTGATTTTTTGTGGAAAATATCTCATAGCTCCCCTTTCCCCAAAATTCCAATTGGTATCTTAATTAGTCAGTTTTTTTTTTTTCCTTTTTTACTGAAAAAGTTGCTCGCTTAAGTTGTACGGTATTATAAATCTTGTGTGCTTGGAATTGTCTTATTGATGCTCCAATGTGGTTATGTGAGAAAATACCAACTTTAAAATTTACCCTTTGAGATGGTTATGTTGACTTGTAAACATTGATTCTGACTCTCTTTTTTCACTCTTTCTTGGATATAGTATTTGGAGGGAAAGGAGCCAGAACTGCAGGCTTCTCGCCAAGCTGGTTTGCTTGATTTCATAGCTTCTGCCCTACCTGCTTCTCATACGTCGAAACCTGAAGCCTGCCAAGTGACAATACACCTTTTAAAGCTTTTAAGGGTGGTGTTATCTGTGCCTGCAAACAGGAGTTATTTTCTCACACAGAATCTCTTGCCTCCTATCATTCCGATGCTGTCAGCAGCCCTTGAGAGCTATATTAAGATAGCAGTATCCTTGAACCTTTCTGGTAATGGTAATTCTCTGTCAAGCAAAACCTCAGCTGAAAATTTTGAATCAATATCTGAGGTGCTGGATGGTTATTTATGGACTGTGACAACAATTGTCAGTCATATAAGTTCTGATGAACAACAGCTCCAAATGCGGGATGGCTTGCTTGAGCTGTTGATTGCCTACCAAGTTATTCATCGGCTTCGAGATCTCTTTGCACTTTATGATCGGCCCCAGGTGGAAGGGTCACCATTTCCATCTTCAATTCTCTTAAGTATAAATTTATTGGTTGTTTTAACATCCAGATCTGAAATGAATTGCTCTATCGATTGGAAATATGTACCTATTGAAACAGTGGTAGGGAATGGAAGTGAAGAGGCTAAATTTCCAGGGGGTGATAGTACTGAAGATCTTCCTCTAACTCAGTCCTTGGGAGATTCTAGACCTCCATTATCTGTGCAAAATGGTGGTACAGTTGTACATCTACCAGATGTACCAGAGGATGGTCCGTTAGATGAATCATGTATGATAAATAAGTCTACTGAGGCAGTATCCACTGGTAAGGATAGTGAAAAAGAGCAGCCTAATAGTTTGGTTGAAGCAAGAAATGATAACACAATCAAGACAGATGTTCCAGATGAAACCCAGAAATTTCCAAGTGAGGATACTCTGGAGCCTTTTGCATCACAGAAGGATGGGAAGCACTTGGTTGATAATGGTGCAGTACAAAAGAATGAAATCATCGTGAGCTTGGAACAACCAGTAGCGTTTCTTCTTACTGCTGTGTCAGAGACTGGGCTTGTCAGCCTCCCTTCTCTGTTGACATCTGTGTTACTGCAGGCAAACAATAGATTGTCTTCTGAACAGGTAACTTTACTGCCAGCTGCAAATAATCTGCAACATTGATTTAGTGTTTCCAATGCCATTAACATTTTTGGCTTCGTCCTTCAAGAAAAAGAAGTAAATAATTTGGCGCTCTTATCAATTTTAATTTTTGTTGGTCATATTTTGTTATGAGCTGGTGTTTTCTTAGCTTGTTTGAATTTCAAATCATCTGTCCCCGAAAAAGAGTTGTGGTAGGTTGATGGATCAAGGAAATTTTTGTCAGTTTACAAACACGAATGTTGAGTATATGGTCCTCATTACCTTATAAATGTCATCAATTTATTTTACTGCACTGATCAAGAATATACACATACACCAAAGCGTTCCTTTGGCGTGTATGCTTATCTGTTTGTAATGCTTTCTACTCATGGTATCTTGATCATGACATCATTTTTGCCAGATCTAAAGATAATTCCTATTTTATATCAGACTTCAGATGTCCTTCCCTCTAATTTTGAAGACGTGGCAACTAGAGTACTGAAGGTGTTGAACAATTTGGCTCTTTTGGATCTTAAATTTATGCAGAGAACGCTAGTAAGTCCATTTGACTCTTTCAATCTTTTGTGGATGATAATGGCTATCAAACTTTGCTTCATTGTGAAACGTGCAGTGAGCTTACCCTTTTTGTACTATTCTGTTTTGTCTTGCAGGCTAGGCCAGACCTGAAAATGGAATTTTTCCACTTGATGAGTTTCCTTCTGTCCCATTGCACCAGCAAGTGGAAAGTAGCTAATGATCAGGTAATAAATCTGTGTCACTTTTCAGTTTAATTCCATACATCTTTTTTGGTTTTACTTGAATATTCATAGTTTTATTGCTGAAGTTGAATTAAACAATGTCTGCACCTTTCTATAATGTGTTGTGTCTCAGGTGGGTTTTCTTCTGCTTGAATCTCTTTTGCTCCTTGGCCACTTTGCCTTGTTCCACCTTGGGAATCAGGCTGTCCTTCGCTGGGGAAAGAGTCCTACCATCATTCACAAGGTCAGTGAAGTCTCTAACTAAAAATTTCTTATATCTTCAACTTTTATTGATAAAATCTAATTGTTTAGCTGGTTGTGGCCAGGTATGCGATTTACCATTTGTATTCTTCAGTGACCCTGAGTTGATGCCAGTCTTGGCTGGCACCCTGGTTGCTGCCTGCTATGGGTGTGAGCAGAACAAGGGGGTGGTTCAGCAGGAAATCAGTACAGATATGTTACTCTCCTTGTTACGATCTTGCAGAAATATCTTGCCAGCAGTTAGATCCAATTCAAACTTAGACACTTTCCCAGCGGATGACGTTCCCCTAAGATCTGGACGTAACAATACCAAAAGCACTAAGGTTTTTTTGGGAAAGGGTGGTGGTTCAGGAAACAGCATGAGAATTGGCAAGATGAGAAGCCACAGAGAAAGCAAAGTAACAAAGAGTTATGAAGAGACGGCTCTGAAGCATAATCTTCCAGTCTCAGAAACTTCCTCTATGATGTTGCATTGTAGATTTCCTATCAGTTTCATTGATAGAGCAGAAGACTTCTTTTCCAGTGGGACCCCCTGAATTGGTGAAGCATGAGCTCACACGGCGCATGGATAGAGTATCCTTATGACAGAGAACATCTTAGGTGTGTGCGCATGCTAAATTTTGTTTCCTTTTCGGCATTCTGGCTTTCATTTCTGAGTTGAAACGTTCAATCTGAAATTTTCAGAAGTTTCCTCTGAAAATGAAACTGCAACAGGCTTATGACTGTTGGCATGAGGAATGTAGGCATCAGTGACAAAGGGTTATAGCTCTTTTGGCTAGATAGAGTGAGCTAGTAGGTCATATATATAATTTGCCAAAAAACATGTTACCAAATTCTAATTGAAAACGTGAGTTTTTAAGGGGTTATTAGGGACGTCGGGACATATCAGACTTGAATGGGCAAGGCAAAACACGCATGTAATGTAACACGAATGAAGGCAAAATTGTTGTTGCCTGCCTAGCTTATATACATGTGTACAGAATTGACAGTTTTAACAATAAAAGAATACTTGTATATTAAACAGAATTACGTTTCATTCACTCTGTTGCACCTTCATACGTCCCGTTCTTAAAATCAGTTTAAACTTGTTATATTACACTATTTCATTTTTTAAACCAGAGGATTGCATGACAATTAGTCCAGAGCTGCTCAAACCACCCTGGCCTCTAGCAATGCAATTGTATGTTCCGACAAGTCCTCCAACAAGTGGGGTTGTCATCTGGAGTTGGAGCAAGTGCCCTGTTTGGCTAAGCAGCATCTGCAGGACGTGGAAGCCAGTGGCGAGTCCAAGATTGCATCCAGAGCTCTGCTTCCACATCACATCATACGGCTGAGCTTGTGGAAGATGAATATGGTCATGTTGGGCAAGCGGCTGAGCTTCATTGGAAGGCAATTCTGGAAGACATGATGATCAACTTTTAAAAAGCAAGGCAAAAGACTCGAGAAACGGAATTTGAGCCACCTGTCAAACTCTTTGTTGTAGTGGACTGACTGTTCACAAATTTTAATTAACCTTGAGGGAGCGATTCGTGATGTAATTCAATTACATATGATTATACTCATTTTTAGCTCAACACAACAAATGGCTGGCATGTGCCCCCAAAAAAAAATCTCAATGGAAAGATATGAATTATGCTCCTCCTGGCGGATGGTTCTGTACTGTGGGAGTGGAAATCTTGTTGCCATTCGAGGAGGGCTCGTCCAAGTGTCCACTTGTAATTGTAGCATCCAAGTGATTCGCTAAAGAGTAGGCGCTCCCAGGAACCTTGACTAAAAGCTCGTCCTCATATACACTCTCTTGGATCTCCATATTCCCCTCCTGCCCTTGAAATCAGTTAATCAAATTGCAACAAATTTTACCAAAAGGGAAATGCTAAGGCAGCCATCTCAGCAATATGGAAAAAAGACCACTGCTTTTAGAACATACCTGTAGAATAGTCTCTGTGCCTTTATGTTTTAGATTAGTCATGATTGCCTTTAGCTTTTTCTTAGCCTTGATCCTCGTTGAATGTCGTTCAGCACACTGTTGTTTAGTAACATCAGAATGACAAGCCACACAAAGTGTTCTCATGTTCTCTAGCTTGCATTCACCTACAGAAAATTTTGAACAAAATAAGACATAGAAATTGAATTGTACCAGTCATAACTCCACTAAAATTCCAGAATACAAAAAAAAACCCTCTTAGAAACAAAGATAGTACATACCTCCACCTCGATAGACAGGAACAAGGTGGTCTGCATGCCACGCATTGCCCTCTGTTGGATCCTTAACAAGCCTATCAAGCCTGTATTATGTCAAATGGTAATGTGTTTTGATCTCAGGGATATTGTTGGTATTTGAAAAGTACAAATTTTAGGTATTTAGCAGATGCATTAGAAAAAAAAAAGGGATGAAAAAAAAAATTCTAACTAGTTGCATGACAATTTCTGTTCCCAAAATAGTTTTATGAAATGTCTGTTTAATGTGCCTGCTTATGGTGTGCATCACTCTCCAAGTTACAAAATCTTACTGTCATAATCAGACATATTTTACAGTTTATAATTATCACATGGACGTATAAACAATGTACAAGATTTATAATCTTCTGCCCGTCAACAGCAACTAAAACAATCCAAAAGGTCAAAACAATTTTCCTTGACTTACGGTTTCTTCAGCCTCGCCACCCGTGGTGCAACTTTTTCGATATACTGCCTTCGCTTTGCCAATGATAATGGTCTTAGGTGCTCCACAAGTTTATGACAATCTAATTGGCAATTTGCACAGACACCATGTTCTAGTTGAAAAAGTTCCTGAAAATCATGAGCATGTAAATCTTAAAACAATGAATCAAGTAAATAACGAGAGGAAATATCCAGAAAGCAACAAGAATTTCATTATCACATGCGTAAAATTAAAGTACAACCAAGGAAAGTATATGATGAACTAGATTATCTCAAATTCATGGCAAAAAAAAAACTAGATTATCTCAAATAACATATTTCATATACTTACTTGACGAAGAGATCTGTTACTGGTTCGGATGCGGTATTCTTCATAGCAACCAAGATTGCAGAACAGATCTTCAAAATACTCGGGTGTCTTCGCATTGTGGCCCCTGAAATCACGTACAGTAAGTATCCAACACAAATAACTGTATCGTAAACCATTTATAGAGGACTTACTTGCATGGTGTTTGACAGAGTTTACAGAGAGGTTCATCAGTCAGAGTATAAGCCTGAGCATATTCCTTTTCCTTTTTTCCATAGCCACTACGTAGATGGACTTTTTTCCACACAGCGTTTGATGGTAAAGGTTGGCTGATCTCATAAAAAGGTGTAGAGCGGCGCTTGCTTCCACCCTTCAGCAGTCCCTGTCAGAAAAGAAAATGATTGTTATGTGTAAACTCCTGCAACCCATCCATAGAAGACACTGATATGAACTAAAAATAGATGAACAGAGCAAAGATGAGCAAGTTTACTCCAACAAAGGAATATCCAGCAAAGTTCAGATTTGTATAATTGTACCCTGATGTCATGGTTGATGCCTTCGCACAGATAGCACAACTCAACAGTCAACGGAAGTTGCAAAGGCTTTCCAAGTAATCTTTTTTGTTCGATGGGCCTCAGCTTCTTCCATTCTTCAATGAATGCAAGAATAGCTTGTAAATAGGCTGGATTGTCCTTCAAAGAATTAAAAGCTGTTTCTTTAATACTGTTAGCAGCAGGAGAATTTAGTGCCTCAAGTTCCTCTGGTCTAAAATTCTCAAACATTGGCCTTGGTCTTGAATCCTCTCCTGAGATGCATGAATACAAGTGGATCCGGCCAGTGTATTGGCTCACCTAATATCCACAAAAGCAAGTTAGGATAGATTACTACTTGTCTGAGCGAATCCTATGTACTGCTAAACTAACTAAAGTAAACCACACACAATTGAGGCAATCAATACAAATAATTTATTTGAAATAAACCGACAATAGTCTAGAGAGAATGTCCATTAGATGATTGTTTGAAACCATATAGATTTCGTTGCAAGACAATTAGTCATTACTGAGATCTACCGCATGACGTTTGCACATGTTGCGATCTTCAGCTTTTGACCAGTGGTGCAAACAGGGAACCCGAGAACCAGGTTACAAATTTTACCTCAAATCGCAGGGCATCTAGAGTACTGCTTTCTTCAGCTTCAAGTGGCTGAACAGGTTCACCGTCATTTAGTTTGGTTGGTTGACAGTTGATTTGGTGTTCCTGTGTTTTTTGTAATTTATAAAACTTCTTCCATTTTAACTTTAAACTGGAAAGGGGAAAAACTCATCTCTTTCTTTGGAGTCAAGATCAATTCAGTTCAGATGTACCTTTTCAAGTCCATCTATGTCTTCAGTGCTCTTTTCCAAATCAGAAACCACATCAGCCTGTTTCACCAAAATTGGTATAGATCATCCCCAAAATGGAAGATTGTACCTACAAGAAGGTGAAGTTTATACAATTAGGTTTTACCTTGACAAGACAACTGTCAGTTTGGGATGAACTTCCATCAGGATCACTATGTTGTGCAGATCTGTGTAGAATGTTTGTGACTAATAATTCATATGCCTCATAAGGCTTCATATCCTTAGCTAAGCAGCCAAAGTCAGGTAATCTTATTGGCTCTGCAGAGACCTCATCACCCTCTGTCCTTTGCAATATATGATCTTGACAAGTATCAGGTCCACCTGATGTCTCAAAGAAAGAAACATCTTCAACCTGCCAAACACAAAATATGATGTTAAATCCTATATAACAAATGGGAAACCAAACCACACTGCCAATGATTTGGATTTTGGATTGGTATAACTGTTTTGAAATGACCGTAGTAATGAAGACTTATTCTGTATTGCTTTTCGGATGATAATGATATGAACAACACAGCAAAGAGGTTTAAAAACCAATTAGCATTGAAAGGAGCATTCAGAGATGAAAAGTACCGCTATCTCTTGTATTGCATCATATTTTCCGTTTGTTGTAGATGATACGCGGTGCAAACTCTTATTCAAGCTTTGCCAATGTGACTCATCCACGGTATCCTACAACATGTCAGACTACAGTTAAAAGGTAAACATAGAATACATTCACAGAACTTCTATATACACAAGAAAAAAGCACCTTTCCACAAAAGATGTATATGTTGACTGCATTTGTTTGCCCTCGCCTATGAGCTCTATCCTCAGCCTTCAGTTAATTTCAGAAGAAGCATGAGCATTAAAGAGTCAATCACATATAAAATAGGGGAACACCCTGACACCACACAAACCCATATGCACATCTGTACTACTAATATCCTTTTCCTTTAATATGAACAAATTAAATTATGGAGTATGGACAATGTTGTTCAAGGATGGAAGGCATTAATCAGTAAACTTCAAGGTATGACACAGGCAACACTTGCACATGGAATATTTTACCCACCATCAAGATTAAGAAGAAACATGGGCGGAAAATTACTTAAGCTCTTCTATTTTTATGAGTCACCCAGATTATAATACTTTTATATGAGAACTACATATTTACCCACATTTCATTTGTTAAAACGTCATTGGCATGTATAATTGTGAGACCTCTGTTGCATATTCAACACCTATCAGGTAGTTTTGCAAAAAAAGTTCCAAAATGTATCCGGGACGAGTCAAACAGATGGCAGATTTAAGACCTTCTTGGCTCTTTGACGTTGCAAACCTCCCCAAATAGATATGAATTGTAACTGCACTGCATACCATATACAGACTGAGCCATAACTCTAACTTATTATCTTTTACCCTGATTGATGACGACCATTCTTAATCACATGCATATGTTTCTACTTTTATCAACTCTAAGTACTTCCACTCTTATCACATTATGGGCAGGTAGATATCAAATTACGAAGCATCATGAACTCAAAATAAGAACAACCCAGTAAACCAACTTTCAACCAAATAGCACTCGCCCTCTAGAAGCAACAAAAGATCTCAATCAAGAAAAAAAACTAGTGAAAATACAAGTAGGGATCAATCTTGAATGATTTGTGTGGATAAGAGTTAACATCTGGGAAACTTGAAAGTAGTTTATTATATTTAAACCTGAAGCATCAATGATGGTGACTGAGGAAGCTCCAAGAAGACAACATGCTTTGCTGATGAGAAATCAAGGCCAACACCTCCAGCAGTAATACCAATTATTGCAATCTTAACCTGAAAGACATAGGCACTCAATGCATTAGCATAACCACGCACATATATGGGGTAAAGACAAGAGTCTTGGCAGCGACATCAGCAAAATCTGTATAGCATGTAAACGGAAACTCCCAGATCATCAGATGAAGACAATACCATGTTTTTGAGTCGTGATTCATAATTTTGAAAAATTATTTGCATGTAGTTAAGTTTATAGGCACATCAAGAAAAAATGCTGGTGCAAATAATTTACTTATGATAGTACAGCTTATACGAACCTCAGTTGATAATTGGAATGATCGTACAGCTGACTGCCTATCTGTGGCAAGTGTGTTTCCATCAATTCGAACAAAACCAATCCCTTTCTCACATATGAACTCCTGATAGTTCAGAAACATATTAATATTCAGGAAATGATTGGACAAGATCAACATTAATAGCAATGCCCACCAACAATTAATATGAACTTCAACAATCCAATACCCATAGAAACAAGACATAGGGACCATGTGTAATTAAACAATGCTAATGAAATGCTGGTAAACATTAAAATCATAATACACTATTAAAAGTAAAACCCTTAACCACAACACTAACATAAACCATTCTCAAGGGATGCAACAATTCGGAAGAAATTTCACCTGTACTCCATCAAGTACTTTATGGTGATGTGCAAATATTAACATTTTGTGAGAACTGGAATCTGAGTCCAAGTTTGAAACACCATCTGACTCTGTAGTGAGTGGATGAATGGAGAGCCAGTCACGAAACCCTACTAGCTTTGCGATACCTAATTCTTGGAAGGAAAGCTGCCCGGATCTGCAGCAACCCCCATTATCTGAAAGCAAAAGGAAAACAAATAAAAGAACATAAAATCATACGGGTACATCAAATCACGCTTCTTCACCTAAACCCATCAAGGAGCATGTAAACTAAATAAAAGAAGATGTACCCCACTAATTCAGGTAAAGGGCTGAACAAATAAACACCTTAAAGCAGACCAATGTAGAGGAAAGACTGTTATTCTATTACTACAGAACCTTTCAATACGCTATTTACCCATTGCATTGATGCTCAGTAGTTAATACAGAAACACAAGAGATGCAAGAAAACACATGATCCTGTAACATATGAATTGCATTCACATAAACAGATTACAAAGAACATTAAATTACCATTCGGTTCATCCGAATGTTCTGAAGATACATCTTTAGTGACACCTTTTCCCACCTTGACAGCAGTCTTTGCTGAAATCATATCAGATTTCTTCAATACTACTCGTATAATCTGTCTGCGTTTGGGTGGTAGCTGAACCAGGACATGTTCCTTCAAACGTCTTATCTATGATTAAGCATCCAATAAAGAGTGAGATATGAACACCAATCACCAAGGGTTACAAGTATTACATGTAAGTGAGCTTTAACCTTAAAACTAAAGAATAGATTACTCTGACCTTCACATGAAGTTCACGGAGAGCACATCATCAGACGATACGTCTTAAAGATAATATGTGCATTACTAATCACCAAACGTACACTCCTAAAGGTTAGAATGGCTCATATCTTTAACAATTCTCTGATAATTACACATAAAACCTACGCATTTGTTTTGATAAAAATATTAAACTAGTGGTATCAACTTTTAAGTCATTAGAATCCTGCAATAATAATATAGCTATGATTACTGCTCAAATGTGTCCATTGCTATATGCTTTTTAGATTGCCACTTAAATTTGACCTTGAAAGTTTGAATTTTTAAGATACATTGAAGAAAACAACTATCACATAATTTCTAAGGAAAAATCAGTATGACATGAACATAAAGAACAAGAACACACCATGACTGTTTGCTTCAGTAACATGTTCAACTCCTCCAAACGAGTGCCCTTCGAGAAATCCTGCAGCACAATCCCATAGAGTATCTATAAACTTTCCTTCATAACAATAAGTCATTAAAAAAAGCTGATGTTGATAAAAGGTGTTAGCACCAATTGCACACTGTATAGCTATAGCTATAGATATAGATACAGGTCTGCAAGGCTAGTCAGGACAAAACAACAACCTTTTAAGCCATGGCCAACTGTTTCGGCCAAGAAGCAAGAATATCTTATAATGTCTTGAACATGCATACATCAGTGGGATGCCAATTTTTATTTTTATTTTATTTTTCAAGGGATTGCAAAAACATCATCATCTTAAAGTCTTTACTGCCTGGCAGCACAAAGAGGACACTTTTCAAGAAATCAATAGAACAATAATGATCTTCAAGGCTATTCCAAGTATTACCTGAAAAGTTTTCCCTTGAGAACCCTGGATATATTTGACATCACAGTAAGTTTTGGCAAAGTCATACTTGTCCTTTCCCAGCAAACCAGGCCTGCAAAAAGACAAGTGCGATGTAAACCAATTAACCTGGAGAAAAGCAAGCAAATCAGGTGAGATGTAAACAGTGTGAAGAGAACTTGCCATAGCATATCTATCTGATGAAAAATGTCATACGGCCTATGATCACCTAGGAAGATGTGCAAAATGAAATATTAGAATGCACCAAACAGTGGTTAGCTACAGAGAAAAACAAAAAATAAGAAAGCTAAGAAGTTAGAGGAACTTGAGATAAGTAAAGAACAACATTCCAGAAATAATAGAGAACTGCAGACAATGCTGCCAATTTTCTTCAAAGGCCCGTGCTACAACCTTGACAAAGAAGGTGTCCCGGATAGTAAAACTATGCGCTTCACCTTTGCTGCAATGTCAAGAACAGCTTTTATCTGTAAACAAACATGATTAGATTAGCATATAGTAAAGTCTCTCTGCAAGTTTAGTACACTTCATTAATTACTAGGAAAGTTGCAAACGAGCAATCTAGGAGACAAAATTTGAATACAAATAGTATCTTTGAACCACCAGTCATCAGAGCTGAAGACAACAATATGTATACAGATGACAATTTAGGAAGAAATTTTTGTTCCCTTAAATTAGTATATATTGCCCATAAACCACCATCCTAATTCAAAGACCGGAAAAAAATTCCAGGCTGCAAAAATTATGCATTTCATTTCCCAACTTATGGAGGTTGGCTTCACTTATCTATCTAGCCAGATAAGAATTTCATTTTCTAGTAAAGACAATAATAAACAGTCAGTCTAAATTTTGGAGCAATTTATACCACCAGGGTCTCATTAAACCAAATTTTATAAGAGTCATCAGAATCATTTGATATTTGATATGAAAAGGAATATGCTTTACCTCTCTAGGTTCTGATGCTTTCTTTGTGCACCGTACATGGTGGGATTCATCAACAATTAAGAGAGCCCATTCTCGGTCAAGCATGCTCTTATGCAAACGGTGAAGCATTGTATACGAAATAACCACAACTCTAGGCCACCTCTTTAAATTGGCTGGATTGTTTTCGTGACCAAATACTGGAGTCATAAGAATGAGTAAGAATCCATTCATGTTTTGCTAGTAAATCTAGAATATGGATATATAAAACAATGTATCAAATGAATTTTCTAGGTTATAATGAGTTCACAATTCATTCACCAGAAATGCAAGCATAAAGAGCACCGGCAGATTAAAAAAAATTATGTCAAAGAATAGTAGGTTTTTGGCTGGCTTGTTAAAAGTTATAAAGCATCAGTTCTAAAAAGAGAACAGAAAAACAAATTCTGAAACGATATATGCTTCACAAAATTAACTTTAACTAACACCACATCTCACCCCTTTTTACTAACAATTAATCACACTTTGTAATCATGTATCTACATATATTGCATATGCGCTCACTACTCTTATAGAAGGGACTAAGGAACATATTCAACTAAGGAAATAAGCTCAAAGAATGATACCTGGGGTAAATTTGTGCATAGAAGAGGCCTAAAAATAGAACTCTCCAAAACCATGGGCATTTTTGTTTTCTTAACATTATTGGAACCAAACGGTTAATAACAAAAATCCATTTACTCTGACTAGGCACTCTTAAATTACTTTTAATCTTATGTATTGCTATAATATTAACAAAAGGCAAAAACGACAAATCATACAGCATGGAATCAAGAAACTATTATTCTTCACTGAATACACAAGATTAAACCTTTTGTAGCAAAGTGTTTTCCCTGAGAATAGTTGTCTTTTCTTAAAGTACCTACCTTCCCCATTATTCTCCAACTTAAATAAGAATAAATTGGAAACAATATAGAAAACACAGCTCCCCCCCCCCCCCCAACCACTATTCCCCAACTTAAATAAAATAAATTGGAAACATTAAAAAAATATTACCTAGATGGAAGTCAGCAGGCAAGCAAAAAGGAAGCCAGCGCTCTAATTCTTCTGCCCAAGTATAACGCAAAATAGCTGGGCAAACAACAAGTATAGAACCTTCACTCATGAAACAGCATGCAATAGCAATAGCCTGGGAGGAAAAGTTTTAGCATATTAAATCTTATATCTTCATGGAAACTTAGGGGAAAATAAGAGGAAAAAATTCAAATGCAGAAGATCCACCTGTTTGTGTATAAGTAATAAAGTTCAATCTCTGTGTGTGTGGTTATGAGAAAGCTAAAGAATATTGTAGTAGATGTTATCCAAAGCAGCATTGTAGCATTCTCACTCACTAAAAGTACATTACAATGTCTAAGTGCTGACTCATGCATTGAACGGTTAGAATGTCAAACCTAGCACCATGAATAAGAATCAGAAGGAATATGAGTTTACTCAATATAAAACTACCTGGAGTGTCTTTCCCAGGCCCATTTCGTCGGCAATAAGACAACGTCCACCCCTTTGCAAACCAAATCTAACACCGTCAAGTTGGAAAGGCAAGAGTGCATCCAATAGATTCTTCGGTAGCTTCCCAATCAACTCATCAACCTTATCATCTGACAAGTGTTCTGGTCTGCATGGTATCCATTTACCAGAAATAAAAGAATGTGAAAGTCTCTCTACAACATTAAGAGTGCCCCAAGGTATCTCTTCAGTTTCAATGCCCTTGTTGCTCCTTAAACATTTCAAGACTGCATTGTAATCACTCAGCTTGTAAACACAGGCCTTTCCACCACCATGATTTTGCGTGTAGTGGGATGGCATGACCTAAGACAATTCCAAAAAAAAAAAAAAATTTAGACACATATATAAATACTGAATACCAAACTTCACAGAACCAGAATTCAATTTCCTTTCTTTCCAATTTGTTCCACCAAGTTTTTGTCACCACCCGAAAAGGAAACAATAGAGACACACTTACATAAGCCAAGATATCACTTAGTCTCCTTAAGCACTCCTCCTGCCCCGGAAATGCAAAGCCTTGTACGGCAACTGGGGTAGCTGAGAAAGAATCCGGGGAGCAAATTTCGAGCCTGACCCGGAACCTCGTAGGCAATTGGGTATTTATAATCAGGTTGACATGGGAAAGTTCTGGCCTTGGATCGGAGATACAGTGAGTGACGTTTGAGGTGAGGTCGGGAGAGAGCTTTCGGCACTTGAAGAGCGACCATGGGTTATGTTGTAGCTGAAGATTGGAGGATTCGCTCAATGCTTTGCGTTTTTCCAATGCTGCTAAGCGATTTGCTTCGGCTCGTTTTCTTTGCTCTTCCGTGATTTCCATTTTGGGTTTAGGGATTTGAGATACAGTGAGGGTTTCGTAAAGGGCAAAAGGGCGGGAAATGGAACGATGGAAGCCGAAGAAGAAGAAGAAAATAATCGGAACAAAAGTCAGCACGTGCCAAGCATATTGTCCTCAACTGTAAAAGGACCAATTAACAATTATTTTCAGATATTACCCCCAATTCGCAAATATCACAAACAATAAGGGCCTTATTGACTATCAATATTTCGTTTTTTATATTAGGGACCGTTCGGAATTGTTTTTTAGCCCTTTTATTAGAAGAATCTCGAAATTTTTATTACAAATTCAAGTGTTTGAACTTTGAATACCAAAAAGTGTTTTATGAATCAAAGTCAGTTAAATTTTTTTTTTTAACATAAAGCGGAATTGTATAAAATAAAAGAAAGAGAGAAAACATAGTATTTTATAAAGGAAATCGAACTTTAGAATTTAAGACGAAGAATGTAATATCTTTTATCGTCGAATATCTTTTATCGTCGATTTTTTATTATCAGTAATCATAAAAAAGATGTGGATTAGGGCCAAAGTAGACTTGCTTATGATTTTGTTGTTGTTAGTGTTTACATCTAGAATTACATCATTTTATACTTTTAATTAGTTATCCTTTAATATAGATTAACACTTCACTCAGAGGTCTTGAGTATACTTTGCTGCTTCTGATTTTTTTTTGTTTTGTTTCTCATTATAGCTCATAATTGAGTTGATCAAATTTATCTCTCACTTGATCATCACAACTCAACACCTAGGAACAGCTTCCTGTATGTGCATGAAAACCCCAAAACCAAGCAAACCCAGATTCTCTCAATGTTTGACAATCAAGTAACCCAAACCCATCAAAAAAAGAAGTAACCCTAACCCAATGACCTTATCCTTGTCCAAAACTACGCAAACCCAATTACACACATCTGCTAGTTCTCCACCAACTTCCAAACCTTGGCTCATAGATTCATATTGTAAGTTATTGCTTACTCTGGTGGGCCAGCAGAATCCGTTGTTGCTGTTATACCATTCCCTTCCAACGGAATAAGGAATAAAAGAACAGCTGCGAATCCATTGCTGGATTTCCATCTCCATTACCAAACTTCAAGAACAATACTGCACTTGGATATAATATGAAAGATGGTTTTGTGCCAGAGATGTCTTGAACAAACAGAAAGAAGACCAGAGAGATTAAAAAATGGAAACAACTTGTTGTATTTTGGAGAAAAGAGAGAGGATGAAGGAAGATCCCTTGCTTCCTTCTTCATAGATTCATGCAAACCGCAAAGCATATTTCCCCTTTGCTTGCTCACATGTCTCTCTGCATGAGCAAAAATGTGAGATAACCGATATCACAGCCTGTGCTGCTATTTTCATTGCAACCAAACACTTAAATATGTGAAGCCAGGAAATTCGGACGAAGAATCCGCAACAGTGGTTTTAGACAGCAATGATACTTTTATCAAGCAAAAGAGGTACCTTCGAACCCTATTACTGATGACTTATAGTTTCTTGCCCTCTCCTTTGTCAAAATTTTATTCAACTCAGGCACAATAAAACCTCTAATTTCCAGGATACGTTTAGTATATATATGCTTGGTTTCTTTCACAAAACGTTGGTTTCTGCTGCTTCTGCATATTATCAATATTGACGGAAACTCGAACAGATTGATGACCACTTTGCTAAAGTGAGATTTTCGGGTCCATAACCAAACAAGCAAGAAGGATCAAGATCACACTAAAGAAAGAAAGCCACCACCTCAACAAGCAGAATCTTTAGGTAGGTATATGCAGCTAGACTTGCAATATTGTGAAAGCTATTCTTTTATTTATGGCTTAGTTGAAAACAGAATGCTCTGTTCTGTTCTGTTTTGTTATGTGGTTGATCTATGGAACAAAGAGAACTAAAAGCATAAGAATGCTCAAGAAACTTCCACTGACTACTTTTTGTAGATAACAAGGGGCAACACTGGTTCCCAAGGCAGTGCGGGGAAAATGAGTCATTATTCTGATGCACAAGATGTCGAGTTTTCAACTGCAGTTGCAGCAGCTGCATTTGCTATTCACTCCAATGAAGAAGCTAGATTACAGTATCAAAAAGGGATGAGGGAAAGCCTTCAGATCTCAAGGACGAAGACTTTGCAGGATGCCATGGCGGGGCGGCCAAGTTCTGGTGAAGTGAATAGGCGATTATCAAACAAAGAAGCAAAGAATGCTGGTACCTGACTGCATATACTATTTTTTTCATAACAAAATTAAAATGTTTTTGAGTACTAACAGGTTATATACTTAATAGGTGAAGCTTCAATGAGAAAGCCAGTGGGGCAGGATCAAAGAACATTGGAGAGTGCTTTTCCATCTAGGTATCCAAATCGCGCATCCTCTACAAGGCCTTCAACTCCTGCAGATGGATACCAAAACCGAAGGGGAAGTTCAACAGGACATAATACTCTGGAAACTGAAGCAGATGCTTGGGAGAAAGCTCAGATTAAGAAGATCCAGAGGCGGTAAAAACCAATTTTTGGGTGGTTCTGTTATTATAATCTTTATATTAAAAAATAGTCATTGTTGAAAGCTTGCTTAAATGCTGCTTAAATTTCTAAGGAACACTTCAGTTTCTTCCTTTTGAAACGGTAAATTATCATTTTCAGGTATGAGAAAGTGAAATCTGCAATTCTTGCTTGGGAAAATGAGAAGAAGATGCAAGCAAAAATTAAGATGGAGAAGAGAAAGGTACAGTATAACAATCATTGTTTTTTAATTTAAGTTTGTGAACACCAATGACGAAGATCACCCCTCAATGAGTTGTTGAAATTACAGAGTGAATTGGAGCAGAGAAGAGCAAGCAACATGCAACATTATCAAATCAAGCAGACAAGAATTGACCAGATAGCAGGAGGAGCAAGGGCACAAATGGAAGAGAAAAGAAGAAATGAAGAGTCCAAGGTGAGAGAAAAGGTTAAAAGGATTAGATCAAAAGGCAAAGTTCCTGTTAAATGTTTCTGCTTCACTTGCTACTAGGAAGGGAATCACTTGGACTTGAGAAACTTTGTCTTGGAGCAATGAAGCTGCCAATGGATCTTCTGCTCATTAAATCTGTACATTAACTATATTATGGCTTCCTAACAGTATATCCTAACTTACTTTAATTTGTAAATGATGTATAAAGATTTCGGATCATGAAAGTTCGAAAATTGTGTTGTATATGTTTATCCAATAAAACTATAGCCAGTCAAGAAAAATATTACTACAATTTGGCCCTTTGATTTCATGAGGACTTGATACAAAAGATTCTGCAGGCACAGAGAATTGCATGCTGAGATACTTCTTTGCACTTGATGTCTCTCTAAGCAGATATTCTTAACCTAATATCAACCCTTAAGCTGATACTGCCTCGCATACGTTCAAAATTCTTATTTGTTACAACTTTGCCACTATAATATTTTAAAGTATTGAAATGGATATGAACAACTTTTCATTTGATGTCCCTCTAAGCAGACGTTGATTTGGATATTTAGATGGGACATTTTATACTTTCCTCATTTCGGAGGGGAAGGACTCAACAGCTGGGCCATTATGCTGGATGAAATTACCTTCATAACAAGATAGCTGCATCCACCAAAAATGACATTGTTTCCAACTGCTACCTCTTCCTCTAGCACCCCACCCCCTATCAGATGTACACATCTTGTCCTCATACTTTGGACAAAATAAATTATTAACCTTGCTAATCTGGTAGTTATTAACCTAAATTAGTTATGTACTTGGAAAACCTAACACGGTAATCTTGTCTGGAAAGCATTTCAACATTGGCTTCAACTAGTATATCTATGCATCAGATTTATGAAGGCATTTCCTCTAGATTGACATGGAAGATAAGTCAATGTAAAACAGGATATATTAAGCTATTATTTTGAAACATGGATGCATATACAGCCAAATTGTTTGCTGGAAGATAATGGAAAAGGAGAAATAAAGGTAACCAAAGTAGCATGAGAGGGAAGGCAATCAATTTAGACCACGAAAGTATGGTTAAGCATGACTTTAAGTGGACCTGAAGGTGTGGTTGGTTCCCACCAAAATCATCATCACAAGGCAAGGTCTAAACTCTAGCATCACTAATGTCTGCCAGTAGAGCCTATAGCTTCAGAAAATACAAGAAAAATAGGAGAAATTGTTCCTGAAGATGGAGCACAGTGGCCCCAGCTGTCAAGGTGTTGGACAAAAAACAAAGAATGGCCTCTATTTTCAAGCTAATCAATCATCTAGATAGGCTAGCTAACACTAAACTAGAAAGGACATAACACTTGTGTGTTTAGACTATCTGAGTATTACATACATATACATAATATATATATATATATATATATATATGTGTGTGTGTCACATGTGTATAAAATCGTCCAAAAGTCATACTTGGTCTCAAGTTGCAGCAAAAGATAGAGATAGATAGAGAGGGAGGGAGAGAGAGAGATTTTCAATTTCAAACCAAACTCTATCTGTCAAATTTAATGTTTTCATAACTTGCATTGCATGACATGATTTGAATCAACTAGACGTGTGGTTGTCTTGACACCATGATGTGCAGATTGCCCACTTACCAGGGCCAAGATCATTAGGGCAAACTATTTTCACAAAACCAATTTCCCAATGTGACCAACTTTTTATCATTGCTTCACAAAACTCGAACATTAGTTCAAAAATCATGATCGGGTTAGAAAATTTTGAACATTAGTTTTCGGAAAATGCATTTAACATTTGTTAATCTCTCAAAGATGACATGAAGATCCTTTGAAATATATATTGGTCCAGGGAAAGGGAAACGGTGGAGCCAAAGCATATCCGATTCCTCTCAGGCTTCTTTTGGCTACCACATGTTTTGTGTAAAATCTCCATCACAACAAATGTGAGTGTGACACCAAAAAAAGGGACCAGAAGACGATGAAATAAGAGAGACTAGTTGCTATTGTCCAAACTCAATCTCAAACTCATCCATTTTCTTCCTTTTTTTAAGAGAGATCTAGAATTATCAATGAGTGAGTGTAGACTGTAGAGTTACCAAATTGGAAGAATATTCAAAGGCACCCTCTAGACAAGAACAAGTCGAAGGAGAAGAGATAGAGAAACAGATCCTCTCACGTGCACATGCAGCAGAACCACCCCAACACCAGTCGTCCATGTCCCCTTGTAAGCACCATCCTTCTTCATATTTAACTATATGAGGTTTTCTCTTTCTTAATTTCTGCTTTTTATATGGAGTTTTGATCAACGTGCATGGTAGATAGAATATAATTAACCCAACTGTGTGTGTTTTCGTTCTCTTTGATTTTCTCCACCATGCTAGTTTTGTTTGTCTTTGTTTTTCTTTCTTGTTCAATGCCATTTACATCGTTACAAGTCACAACACTCACATGCTTCTTCAATGTTCTACAAAACCCACTTCCATTCTTCTGTGCTCTATATCAATCTTCCTTTTACTTGCACATAATTTAAAAAATGCTTGAAAAGTACAGGTCCACCTATGACGTTAGAGAGCTAAAATTGGAAAACGGCCAATTGGCCATGCATGGCCTTGGTGGGCTTCTTCCCACATCCCAAGCGAAGCACACATGGGGCAGGGCTGGTGACACACTAGAATCCGTGGTTCATCAAGCTACTCACCACAAACGTGAACCAAACTTGATCCACAATGGCCAGACACCGGCCAACATAAGCTCAATGGTTGCATCCTCCGGGCGAACATGGACTGACGAAGGAGGCCAGGTACCGTTGGCAGAGGAGTGGATGAGGAAACGTACTCTATCTGACTCCGATTACCATGGAAACAATTTCAGTGGTAGTACTACCAACATTCATGAAGAGCATGCAGATCCCAGCACTTGTGCTAGTCCTAGTCCTAGTGCTAGTGCTAAATTGTGCAGGGACAATGAAAAAACTATGACTACATGGGCTTCGTTTGAGTCTCTTCCCAGCTTGAAGAGTACCAAAAGCCCCGACGAGGATTCAGACTCTCACGGGGGATTGGTAATATATACATGTATATATACATATATATATATATATATATATATATTAATCAACTTTTATTTTAAATAATGTTACATGCATCGTATTTACATGTCACATATGTGACAAATTGTACTTTTTCATTTAACAGGAAAACCAAGATGATGGCCAAGAGACCACCAAAGATGGTGAATCAGGTCGTTCACGCTCCACAAGACCAAAGCGTGCTGCTGCTGTTCATAATCAGTCAGAGCGGGTAACAATTTAATTTTGGTCACCCCAAAAAGGAAAAGAACGCATTTTGTCAGATAATTAATCCAAAATAATTTTCTACGGTGTGATGATGTTGTAGAAACGAAGAGACCGGATAAATCAGAAGATGAAAGCCCTGCAAAGGTTGGTGCCAAATGCAAGTAAGGTGAGAAATGTTGACAAGTGCTTAGGATCATAATTTGTTTGGGAACTATTCTGTGTCATTCTTGGCAAACATTAATTTTTTTCCACTTGGTATATTAATTACAGACTGATAAGGCTTCAATGCTTGATGAGGTGATCAAATACTTGGAACAACTTCAAGCTCAAGTCCAAATGATGAGCAGTGTGAGAAATATGCCTCACATGAATATGAATATGAATATGATGATGCCTCTAGGAATGCAGCAGCAGCAGCAGCAGCATCTTCATCAAATGTCATTCTTAGCACATATGGGCATGGGTGGTAATGTTGGTCCTCTTGGGCTAGGAATGGGAATGGGAATTGGAATTATTGACATGAGCAACAATATGGCACGCATGGCTGCTCATGCTCATCATCAATCTATTCGCCTGCCGATTCCTCATCCTACTCCGGTTGTGGCGGCAGCTCCTACTTTCATTCCACCCTTTATGGTACCCCCATTGATGCCACGACACCCTCCTTCTCAAGCAAAGCCTGCCTCTGCTTGCACCAATGCTTCAGACTCTTTGCCTGATCCATATGGTGCCCTTCTAGCACAAGTATGTTTTGCACAAAAATATATGGGCTTGGGCAACACCTACTATGAAAAATGACTGCTAAATAATAGCCTAAATATGTGAGCAAATTATATATGGATATCATTAGAGAATCCCTCTGAGAAGAAGCAATGCTACCAAAGTTAATTTTCAAAAAATTGAAATGACCCCTTTCACCAAAGTTAATTTTCAAAAAATTGAAATGACCCCTTTCACCAAAGTTAATTTGTCTCGTTAAAAGATGGCAGGAAGTTCTTTTTATTTTTTTTTGGGTGAGTTTCTTTGAGCTAACTTAATATCAATTGATTTGCAGCAATCAATGAATATGGACCTGTTCAATAGGATGGCAGCACTATATCACCAACAAGTCAATCACACAACAGCGGCAACTAGCAGCCCATCACAGTCAAACCATGTGCAAGGGAACTAATTAGCCCAACTTAGAAGACGAATATTGGGAGCACAAGAAGTTCAAAAAGAAAAACTTCAAATATTGCCTGCCTGGCCTAGTTGATGGTGAAATGTGACTTTTATCATTATCTATATTAATTACTAAGCTATGCCCTCAAGACATCAATCTAATAAAATGTACGTGCCATTTCTGATGTGAGTTTTGAACCATAGCAATTAATTTGATCTCAAGTTATCAATGTACTTATATAATGGTGCCTCATCAATTCAAATTGCCATGGTAATAGCAAAATTAATCTCAATATGACAATAGAAAATTATAAAACGATAATACACAGCTCTTTCAGCAAACCTGTAGGTAGCAATAAACACAAGAAAAATGTTTCATATTCTCAGAGAGCCTTCTCACCTTGATTCAGTTTCTCTTCATCACAAATTCCTGTGACTTCAATCCCATGTGACCTCCAAAACTAGTGTTCTTGTTTTTCTTTTCACTCTTTTTCTATAAATATTTTCAAATATGTACAGAATAGCTATATGTATTTTGTAAATCAGCATGCATCTTCCACTGTCGAGGGTCTGGCATCCTGAAGAGAGATCACAGTCTCAAAAGCACCAACCAAGGCCTTGACTTTACTCTTCCTGGATTCGACAAGCCTACTGGCAGTCTCTTTAATCACATTATTGAACAATTTCTGGACATCCTTCCTTCCTTTCACATCTTGGTGTCTCAACACAACTTTCTCAGGACTAGTGTCAGTACCATTCAACATGCCAGCACGACCATATTTTCTCCTGAAGCTCTTCCTTCGGGAACCTTCCAAATCTCGTTCGTGGTTTTTCATAACAACTTTCTCACGTTTGATTTTAGCACCATTTGACTGACTGTCATCAACCTCCTTCCTCCCAGTGCTTCCCTTTTCAGTACCAGCATCATTTGACTCACTGTCATCAACGTCCTTCCGCCCAATGCTTCCCCTTTTGATACCAGCACCATTGGACTGACTATCATCAACTTCCTCCCTACCAATGGTTCCCCTTCTGATAGCAGTGCCATTTGACTGATTGTCATCAGCTTCCTTCCTCCCATTGATTTCCCCTTTGATACCACTTCTTCTGTTTTGGGTGTCCCTCGCCAATCTGACTCTCCTGAATTTGAGTCTCCTTGGAGTATTGTTCTCAGGCTGGAGGTCAACCACCCTTCCTCTCCTGAATTTTAGCTTTCGGGCTAGGCTGTTTTTACTGTCAGAGCTAAGTACTCCAGACCTTCGAGGCCTAGTCTTGCGCTCCGCCTTTAAATTTACTATTTGATTATCAGTATTCATTGTATTGTGTTGAGAGGTGGCACCACTTTCTTTTTTATGAGTGGACTGAGATGGGGAGATGGGCATGGATGATGATGCGGGTGACGAAGAAGATAAAGATGCTAGAGTACTACGTCTCAACCCTTTGTTATCGGGGCATAGAGGAGCAGGTGAACGGCCATAACCTCCATTTGCAGTACGTTTCAGTTTTGTCTTCTCAGAGGATGGAGGTGATTGAATGCTACCAATTCCCTTCCTTGCTTGCTTCAAGCTTTTGACTTTCAAGGGTGTGGGTGATAATAACTTAGGAGCATTAATGCCATTTGGTGTTAGTTCCACAGTACTATTCTCAGTATTTGATTCAATAACGTACTGAATCTTTTCTGGCATGTCCTTATTGCATGATCCCTCAGGCTCAACTTCTCTGGGATTGTTTTGATCTTTCAGATGAGACGACCCTTTGACTTTCTCACAGCTTCCAGTATTCACATTGGAGACTCTCTTGACCGGGTGCATGGAAGTCAAAGAAACAGTTTCAGGCCCCAACATCTTTTTCTCAACCAATACAGAAGTCCTCAGGGTTCTGCTGCTGATTTTTCTATTTCCTCTGCTGCTTGAACCTTCTAGTATTTCCTTGACTTTTCTGCTTCCACTCTTTCCTTCATTATGTGAACCTTTTCCTGGGAGAGAAGATGGCTCTAGTTGCTCAGGCTTCACCCTTGAAAGGGAACCTTCCATACAAGCATCAATTTCCTTAATGTTGGTTGAAACTTTTTTCGAAGAAACTTTTTCTTTCTTTTTCAATGGTAAAACTCTTTTTTCCGTGACAACAGAATGATCAAGTTTCAGGGTTTCTGCATCTGGAGAAGGCTTACGACTGATTGTGGATATGCCCTTCGAATTACTCAGGTTTAGTACTGATCCTGGGAGAGAAGATGGTTCTAATTGCTCAGCCTTCAACTTCGAATCTATGGAATCTTCTGAAGAAACTTCTATATCATTAAAGGAAGATGAAACTCTTTTCTCTGCGACAACAGATGTCTGGATCTCCGAATCTGGAGATGACTTAGGATTGATTGTCGCTATCCCCTCCAAATTGTTCAGGCTTAGGACAGATCCTTGGAGAGAAGATGGCTCTAATTGATCGGCCTTCACCTTCGAATCAACCAAATTTTCTGTACAAACATCTATTTCCTTGGGAGACGAAACTTTCTTTGAAGAAATAATTTCTTTCTTTGTCAATGATAAAACTTTTTTCTCTGTGACAACAGAATTATTAAGTTTCCGGGTTCCAGAATCTGGATAAGACTTACGAGCAGTTGTGGATATCACCTTTTTCTCTGTGACAACTGAATAGTCAAGTTTCTGAGTGTCGGAATCTAGAGAAGGCTTTGGACTGGTTGTGGGCATCTTTTTCCTCTCTGTGTCTACTGAATTAGTTGCTTTGAGATTCTGGCCTGCACTTCCAGTTGCTGTATCCAATTTTGGCATTGCACTGGGTGCATTTTCTTGAGAAGGATTTCTCACTCCATATTTGCAATAATCATGGCAGGAACCCGTTCGAGCTCTGAGATAACGGGATTGAATCTTTACACCAATGTTCAGACGATTTTTTCTAATATTATCACCATTGGGCTCTGTTTCCAGTGGGATCACTAAGAGGTAGTTCCTTCTGATATCACCACCTTCGGGCTCCATTTCCTGCGAGATCACTGGGAAAGAGTTCCTTCTGATACCACTGCCATTGGGTTCAATTTCCTGTGGGATCACTACAACAGAGCTCCTGCTAGCATCACTACAATTAAATTCCATTCCCTGTGGGATCATGGAGATAGAATTCCTGATGATAACATCAGGAGGATCTACACTCTCGATAGAGTTCATTCTGACATCACCACCCTTGGTCTCCATTTCCTGTGGGATCGCTGGGATATAGTTCAGTTTGATATCACTGCCACTGGGTTTTATTTCCTGTGGGATCCCTGCAATAGAGTTCCTATCATCACCATTGGATTCCATTTCCTGTGGGGTCACTGGGATAGAGTTCCTTTTTATATCAGGAGGAGGATCTACTTTCCCGATGGAGCTCCTTCTAATATCACCACCACCATTGGCTTCTATTTCCTGTGGAATCACTAGGTTAGAGTCCCCTCTGACATTACCATCCTTGGGCTCCATTTCCTGTGGGATCTCTGGGATAGAACTCCTTCTGATATCACCGACATTGGAATTTGTTTCCTGAGGGATCACTGAGATAGAGTTCCTTCTGACATCACCATCATTGGGCTCCAGTTCCTGTGGGATTACTGGGATAGAGTTCCTTCTTGCCTTGTCACCTTTGAGGTCTAGGTCTTGTAAGATCACTGGGATACCAACGTTCTCTACTTCCATTATGAAGATGACAGAGCAAACGCACAACCCTGTAGAAAATTAAGATTTCCCCACAAAGAGAGAGTGAGAGATTACGCAAAAGCAACACTCACTTCCTAAATGAAATTTTTATCCCTTATTTTTATATGTTTCAAGTAAAAGAACAAAATGAAGCAAAGTGCTCACCAAGAATCTGATGCAACTGTAATGTAGTGAAAATCTTGAGGCCTCAAAACTTCACAAGGCTGTTATGCTGCATTCAACATGAATGAAAACATTCACTCACAATAGTTCCAGAAAAAAATAATGACGATTTTATATTACATCATGAACAGAAAAATGAAAGCTAGCTAAAACTGAAGATCGCATTGTTATTGAACGAAATGATCACCAGTTTTGGAAATGTACATTTAACCCTATACATCTAAAAGTAAATGATGGGCCTTTTAACATTTACTGGACCTATTCCTTTCTTTCTTTCCCCCATCTTGGATTAGGGCTTTATCCTTTTTAGCACACATAAGAACTTGTCACTGCAACTTCACCTAAGAATTTGTCAAACATAAGTCAATTAAGCATTCAACCTCGTAATTCAGATGGTATTCCCTTCAGATACCATGCATCAACTTGTAGCATTTGCAATGCCACAAGTGCACACAAACTCTATGTATGTAAAACACTAGCTGCTACTTGCTAGGGTCAAAGCAGCAGGCATGCACAAGTGCACACAAACTCTCATGCATGTATAAGAAGATTAATTCCACTTTCAAGGCTCAAAAAACTTTACACAACTTTATGCGAACATTTTGAAAAATCTTAAATCAACCTATCGATTGGAAAACAAAACAAACGCACCATCTGACAGCTAAAACAGGAGAAAGGTCGACATACCATGATAGGTCTCCTCCAAGAATTAGTCTCAGTTATTGAGTTCTTTGTTCAAAACCTGACAGATCATACAAAAGGTATAATCATTATAGATGCAAAAACACCTACGTTCTGCACTTACAAACACCAATAACAAAACAAGACAATGTATCGCCAAAATCAGCAAACTATCAAAATCGTAAACTTGCAATTCCCTCAATCAACAATTGAGAAAAAATTATCCGCTTACACGTCCAAATAGCCTAAGAGAATCCTCTAAAATCTTTGTTTACCCATCAGAATGGTAAAGAGCAACCAATTTGAAATTTGATTGTCAAGGATGGAAAAAAAAAAAAAAAAAAAAAAGGAAAAGAGAACAAATTTCTCATCATCTATCATGCGTCTTAAGGATCAACCCATTAGCAAGCTGCCAAGGAAATGCTCATTTTGGCAAAACGGAGACTAGCCCATTTGCAGTTTTCACACAAAATATTCATTTTACACAAAAACAAATAGAAAGATCCTTCTTTCACATTAACCTTGGAATTATAACCATAAAATAGACAAACCCCATTTGCAATTCATCAAGAAAAAGCTCATTCTGAGCAGAAACAAAATCCAAAACACTGAAAAGAGCATCAAGATCATACCTTTTTCTTGTGTCTCTTCCTACCCTTCCCATCAAGGTAGCATGAGAACTTGAGAAGAGAAGACCCCAGAAGGGGCTGTGTGAAATTGGTTGCCTTAGAAAGAGTGGTGATTTTTTCGTAATTGCAATTGACTGGCTCTTCGAGGATGAGAATGCGCGTTTGTTTTTGTTGCAACCAAAATAAACTCTTCCCAAAATGAACGAAACAAAGTTGAAAAAAATAAATTTTGAAAAATAAAAAAGTAAATAAATAAAATAAAATAAAAAACATCTTTTGCCTTTTGCCTTTTGTTGGCGGGTGGCCTTTCTTTTGGTGGGAAGATCGGAAGTGGAGGAGAGAGAAACTTCTAGAAAGAGAAAATCATGGAAAGTGAGGGCGGCTCCCATCCCTAATAAGGAACGTTCTTTTTCCAGAAACACTTTATCCGCCAGGGGTGATGATTAGGTGACCTGACTGTGAGTCTGCGTTTGACGACAAACACGCGCGAGCGACCATAATTCTCTCCTATTTTTAGTTTTTTTCTTCTTCTTCATTAACTGTTTTTCTTTTCTTACCGATAAAATTAAATATAATTTTATTTCGATTATTTTTCTAAAAAATAGTTTTCATCCACCAACCAATTATATTTATTGGTGGGTTTGGTAAACTAATTATGAAGAACAATATAACTTAAAACTTTGGTGCAATAATCCTCTGTCTGTCTGTCAATCAAGTGCTAACATCAGGAACAAATAATAATTAAGGTCGACTATGAAATTTGATCTGCATAAAACCATGGAGAATGACCCTCCAACTAGTCATAATTAGGGTCCTTTAAAGAAGCATGAATCAACTTTTAAAATGCCTATTGGATTTGATCGTCTCTTACAAGTACTGGTGGTACTAAGATGGTTAGCTTTTTTAAATAATAAATAAATACAATTTTGTAAAAATAAAAATACTTGAGGCTTGAGGCTTGAGGCTTGAGCAAATATTTGGGTATAAAGAGGCCCAAAAATGTAGCATTAGAGTTTTAAAATGTACATAGTTTAGGCCTTTTGTAAAATCTAGGCTCAATTGAATCCTTTTTTGGGTTTACTAACATAATTTGGTCCAAATCAAATACACAAATACCTTGGAGGCAATTCCAAGCCCAAGCCTGCCTTGGTTTTGGACCAAAAGAAGAAAAAGCCTGCCTTGGTGGATGAGTAAACTTTACAAGGTAAATGTCGTAAAGGCTACAATGTCAATCGGGGGTACCGTATGGGGTGAGAGGTTCAATCCAACCATTAAACTTTAACATTTTTAACTTATACATAGTTAGATTGGATCCCTCACTTAATTCCCTCACCCATATCCCCTCATTGTAGCTTGTAGCAGCTCTAGATAAATGTTGTTGTAGTTATAATATAAACATTGAGAAGAAGACTCCTAGCAATTGAGATCACCAGATTTTTTTAACAGAGTCTAGTAAAAGCAATTTCAACATAAAGTTACATATATTATATGATGACAAAAACTATAAGTGAAAATGATTTTAGCAAGGTCATGAAAGAAAGTTAAAAAAATGAATAACCTACTTTACCTTACTTTCAAGCTCCAAGTTTGCTTCCTTCTAAGTTTTTGCTCCATCATTCAAGTGTAGGTAAATATCTCAGCCAATACCAATACATACATATATATATATTATTACAATTACAGACTGTCCAAAATTGTAGGTGTAGAATACTTTGGCAGTCAGTAAATTACTGGTAAACATGCATGAATTTGAAAGCAATCTTATACCCCCTAAATGCATATGATTCAAGGGCTTGTCCTGTCTTCATGTTAAAGGTTTGGTTAGATTACAGAACCCAGCTAAAAGCAATCTTATTTGAATGGCCCACCAAATAGTCAAAAGAACTCAATACATGCTTTCTATCATTGACTGTGTTTAACTCTGATTTTCTTATTAGTTTCATAACCAAGGCATTGCTATAATTAGTGCTTAGCTTAAGCCCCTCCTAATTATCAAAAAAACCAAATTAAAAAGACTCACCTAAAGTAATTTAATACCACTTATAGGGATTTTAGCTATGCCATCAATGTAATTTACCTTGCAAGTTTTCCATCTCCATACAACAAACCTTCCATATGGCATGATAACAAAGTGACAAGACAGGCCAATCATTTACTTACTAGATTAGCTAGGATATATAAATATAATTAATTTACTTGTACTTGCATGCTTAGATTACACACTAACAAAAGATTTTTTTTGACAAAATTATGAATCCATCTCTCCCAAAGTGATAAATGTTAATCTTTATCAGTGCATGTGTCAGATCCTTTTTTCTAATAGAAGCAAAAGTATTTTTTTTGGAGAAGAAAGGAATTAAAGGGAGGGCTATGATCACTTTCACTTCACGACCACAGTTGCAAGTCAAATGAAAAAAAAAAGGAAATTGTGTTGAATAAACATGTTCACTGTTTCATGATTGTTCATGTTCCCTTGGCTTCAAGAAGGGGCATTCTTCTATTGTGGGGACTCAGACTCAGACTAGGCTAGCTACTTTTCTCTAATTATACCCTTTTTCTAAAAGGAAAAAAGATTGATATCAAACGAATAGTTTCCATAAGTACACCCGGATTCGATTCACGTAGGAGATAATCTTAAGGCAACCCAATTTAATACTTCCCCCTCCCCCTCCCTAGCGAATGATTAAAAAAAGAAGAAGAAAGGAATAGTTTCCATAAACCAACAAAAGAAAAATAATGGTGATATGTTTGATGCCAGAACCAGAGAAAATATCAGCAGAAAATCCAAACTACATGATAAGTTTATCACCAAACTTAATGGCCATCAAGGTCCTTCTGTTCTGCCATTTTCATGTAAGAGAGTGTGGGTATATTGGCATTCAAACACCATTGAAAGCAAAGATATTTTGATATAATTAGGCACATAGTTTAAGTTATTCTTTTCATGGAAGGTTAAGGACTGAATTGAACTTACCTGCATGAGCCTGCATCCCAAAGACTTTAATTGGCTCGAGAATGTTTAGTTGGGACAAGATCATGATGAGAATATGTAATTAGGTGGAACTGTTGAAGATGGATCACAAATAACAAAAGATGACATTGAAAATTTTCATGCAAGTTAACTTTTTTTTAGTTAAAAGTAGACAAATCCTTGGCATTGATTTTAATCTGTCACGTGTGGTCTCCCAGCTAGCAAACCATCTCTATCTCCCAACATTATTATGAATTTCCCATCTGTTTGCGTGAACAAAATTCAGCTATAAAAAGCCAATCAGCAACAACAAATTTCCCACACCACCACCCTGTGATCTGACCAACCCTTTACTCAAAATTTAAAGCCAAAACCATAACCATGGTTTCTGAGACTTACCAATCCAAAAAAGTTTGTGTAATTGGAGCTGGACCCTCAGGGCTTGTAGCTGCAAGGGAGTTGAGGAAAGAAGGTCACAGAGCGGTGGTTCTGGAACAAAACCATGATGTAGGAGGGCAATGGCTGTATGACCCTAATGTGGAGGGAGAGGACCCCTTAGGAAGGACACCTTCTCTAAAAGTGCATAGCAGTCTTTACACCTCTTTAAGGCTCATATCTCCCAGAGAGATCATGGGCTTCACTGACTTTCCATTCTCAGTGAAGAAGGGTAGGGACATGAGAAGGTTTCCTGGCCATAGGGAACTTCTTTTGTATCTTAAGGATTTCTGTGACTGGTTTGGATTAAGGGATTTGATAAGGTTCAATACTAGGGTGGCATATGTGGGGATGTTGGATTATTATGGTACTAGTACTGATGATGTAGTTGGCTGCGAAGATTTGAAATGGGTTGTTAGGAGTGTAGAGAAGAAGACTCAGATTGTCATGGAAGAGGTGTTTGATGCTGTGATTGTGGCCACTGGCCATTACTCTCAGCCAAGGTTGCCTTCCATTAAAGGTACTTTCATCAATTTCTTTAGTTTCATGCTAGCTCATGTGAATAACTTTAACATTCTTAATCATATTATATATGGTTTTAATCTCTCTGTTTCCATTTTCTTTTTTCCTTTTGCAATTGTGGTTTTCATTTGGTCATATTTAGGAATGGATGCATGGAAGAGGAAGCAAATGCATAGTCACATCTACCGGGTTCCTGAGCCGTTTGCCGATGAGGTAAGGCAATAGATTAGATCTAATTAGTTCTCTGCTGCAATGGATCAACAAAATTTTCAAGCTTTTAAAAGATGAAGTGATATATTTTCCTCTGCTTGCAGGTTGTGGTGGTGGTTGGAACTTCACTAAGTGGACAAGATATATCAATGGAACTAGTGGAAGTGGCAAGGGCAGTCTACCTCAGTGGAAAATCTCTTGACATATCTGAGGGCTTGTCCAAAGTCATTTCCAAGCATGAGAACTTGCACCTTCGTCCGCAGGTTCAAACAAATATGAAATTGCCTCTTGCCTCACCTTTCAAAGCAGGGCCCATTGCAATCCCATTAGTTTCATTTAAGCATGCTCTTTTTTCTGCATTCTGTTTATAAGCAACAAAACTCTGTTTCGTTTTAAGCAATCCCATCATTTTTTCTTTCATGTGCAAGCAAATGTTGTTAACAAACATTTAAATGCAACATTCTGCTGCAGATAGACTGCCTTCAAGAAGATGGGAAGGTATTATTTGTGGATGGTTCTTGGGTCATTGCAGACACCATCATGTACTGCACTGGGTAAATTTTGAAACCCAATTTGACCTTATAATATGCTGGTGGATCTACTTGCTTTTGAAAAGTGATTGGTGTTACTATGGACTTTGACTGGGAGATTTTCTATGGGTCCCTACATTCAAATTATGGACCCCACAGCTTGTTGCAATATAATTAATTAATTGGTCCAAGCGGGCTGTGCGCAGGTATTCATACACATTCCCCTTTCTTGACACCAAAGGAATAGTAGCTGTGGATGATGACAGAGTGGGCCCTTTGTATGAGCACACCTTCCCTCCATCACTTGCTCCCTCTTTATCTTTTATAGGCATTCCTAGAAAGGTAATTTAATAAATCTTTGTTCTACATATCTAGCCTTCATTTTCATCATTCTTTATGTGAGATTAGTACATGATATTTTTGGCTAATTAGTCCATAATCTGATACAGATCATAGGGTTCCCTTTCTTTGAGTCACAAGCAAAATGGATAGCTCAACTACTCTCTGGGAAAAGAACATTGCCATCAAGGGATGACATGATGCAGTCCATTAAGGAACTCTATCACTCAAGGGATGTTGCTGGCATTCCAAAGCATAATACCCATGATATCGCAGAATTCGAGGTAAAAACAAAAAATTAGTACCACATTTACCAACCACGTACTCGTAAAGGTAGTGAGATGCGTTAAATTTATGTATATACTTGAATGAGCTGGTGAGGCTGTCAAGCCATTGATGTGTGGTGTGGCCACACATATTGTAGCTTGCATTCTAAGCTCTCTCTCCCTTTTGTTTTGCTTCTTGTTGCAGTATTGTGATAGATATGGAGATCATATTGGGTTCCCACATTTAGAAGAGTGGAGGAAAGAGCTTTGCCTTTCGGCCCTGAGAAATGCTGACACCGACTTAGAAACATATAGGGATTCGTGGGATGATCATGAGCTGCTTCAAGAGGCTCTTCAAAGTCCACATTTCACTCAACATGGGGCTCAAGATTTTCCTCTGTAAACCTGAATTATATTATTATTATTTGCTTGGACCACGAACTTTAAGTATACCTATTATAAAAGTATTTGTTATTGTTGAGAGAGAAAGTTCTTTTATTTTTATCTTCATTTTGTTTTTCTGTGGTACTTTTGGCGGAATGAAGGGGTATTCACCATTATTAGATTTACAGAAATGGTAGAAGACAATAGACTCTAAAACATTTGTTTTTGTACAAAGTCAGGCAAGGTCAACAATTTACAAGGTCTGGCCGGCAAAAACAAGTTGTTGACCTATAAACGACAGGTCGCCTTGTAATATGCTTTTGTTAACTGAAATGAGTTTTGGAAACGGCTACAGTTTGTACTGAATAAGCTCTTAGCATGACCACATTTTGTTCAGTTATGTTGTTTCACTCAGTAATATTACCTAGTACTTAATGTTTTTCACTAGTCTCTGAAAACTTGTATGAGGTTTATTTGTGTTCTTCACAGTGCTTACAACAGTACTGTAAGAAGTGCCATCAGAGCTTTCAAAAATAAATTTTCAATTCTGCAAATGAGGGAGACTCAGTGCATGTGTACATCATTCATGGCTTCTTTCTTAACCACCCAAATATAGAGATATATATATACCCACCACATGTATGAATTATGAAGGTCTGGAGAACATTTACAATCTATTGATTCACAAAAACCTCAACAAAAGAGTTTTCAAACAGATTCTTCATCATGGCTCTTCCTATACTTGGCTTAAAATAAGACGAGGCTTGCTAACTGGAAATCTCTGCCCTCTTCGCCGCCTAGTTACCTCTCCCCAAGCTATTAGTCTTCTCTCCTCTTTTCCAAATTGACTTTTGCTGCCAATTTGCTTCAACAATGATTCCAAAGTATTCTCAGTTACAGTGGAAGTAGAAATGCTGGACCTTCTCCTCCCCCTTGCCAATCCAAGTTTAGCTGCATATCTAGCCGAACCTGTTTCCAAACGATCACCGGAAGACTCAACTAGCCCTCCTAGTGTCTGAAGATCCTCAGTCACCTCATACCTTGACAAAGAGGCAAGACTTGGGAGAATTTCACTCTGGAAGTCCTTCCGCTGCCCCTCCTTTTCCGGCCCTTCCTTGGCTGATTTGGTGATGAAGTGGTACCTGTCTCTTCATCCTTGTGGCTATTACTTCTACAGCGGCACTCTTCCACCTTTGTCTCAGTCAAATTCAATGTCATGACCTCAAAGTAGTCCATTCCATCAGGTAGAAGATCTTCACTCATAACTACTCCAGCCTTGTTCTCTGGACCACCTACAACTGCAGAAGCTATCCCAGCAAACCAATGTAGGGAGTCACATGAAGTTTTAAGCAGCTTGTTTGTGGTTCGTGCAATACAAGTATGAAGCCCAGATGATGAAATGGACGCTAAAGATTCTGCTGCAGTCCTGATTAGTTCCTCTTCCAGATCCACTTTCTGTCCTGAGTCTCCTGACGATGGAAAAGGTCTCTCGATTTGATTTTCATCAGATTCTCTTGTTGGCACAAAACACTCCTTGTTTTCCAGATCTTCCTGTTCTAACAACAGAAAAGGTGTCTCAACTTGATTTTGATCAGATTCTCCTCTTGGTGGAGAACACTCCTTGTTTTCTGGACTAGCAGGTGCCTCCAAAACAATTTCGGTTGAAAGAGAGGAAATTGGTGAAAACCCATCACCATTTATGGATGAGTTCAGGTCAACTTGTAATCCAAAACCTACATCTTTCTTATCAAATTCATTCTCTACTACATGTTCTGTTAGTTCTATTTCTGTGTCGAGCACTGAATCACAAGCCAAGTTTAAATCAAGTACCACATATTTTTCTCTTTTCCTTTTCTCTTCAGGTGGGTTCAGATTGGCATTAGAGGGGGAGCCATGCGAACAGCCATCACAAGAAATGTTAAGCTTCCCACAACTAGCAGCAGAACCAAAAATCCTTTCACTTGAGTGGTCACTTGCCTTCGCCGGGTTTGAATCTTCACGTCCTTTATCGGTTTTGCTACTATAAACAAGCTTTGGCCTGTGCCATTGCAACTGCTCATTATAATATTCAAGCTTTCTGATCCAGTTGTTGCTTGGAAACTCTGGGAAACTGCCACATCCAGAGGACAGCTAAGAGGCATGAAATTCAAGTTTATATCCTTTGGGGACTTAACATTTCCAGAATCCTGCCTGTATTTTGTAATGCCATGGTGTTCACTCACTAAATTGTCATTCACCCTGATCAGATTATCAAAACTGATGGGTGGTGGTGGGTGAGCCTCTAAATGCTTGGATTCCATCTGGGAGCCATTGCTAAAGCTACTATCAAGGAAGAAGGCACTACCATGTTTTTG